>NC_135848.1:15649327-16004327 GCF_029677425.1 Wolffia australiana
TAATGATGCTTTATCTATATGTGTTTGGTTCTTCCATGAAATACTGAATTCTTAGCCATAGCAATTGTTGACATGTTATCACATAACAAAATAAAAAAGCTTTTTCTTGATCTACACCAAGATCCTTCAAAATCATTTTGAGCCATATTCCATGTTGACTTGCACTTGATGCAGCTACATACTCAGCTTCTGAAGAAGATAATGCCATTGTCTCTTGCTTCTTTGAACTCCATGAAACAACTCTTGAGCCGATGAGAAAAACATATCCGCTTGTACTCTTTCTTTCATCTATATCTCCTGCCCAATCACTATCCACATATCCTCTCAACTGAAGATTAGATGATCGATCATATAGTAATCCATACTCTTTGGTTCCACATATATATCTCATAATTCTTTTCACTGCTCCAAAATGATGACTATAAGGGTAACTCAAAAATCTTGACACCAAACTCACAAATAACATAATATCTGGTCTTGTATTTGTTAAATACATTAAAATCCCCACCATACTTCTGTAAAATTGCTCATCGACCAAAGTCATACCGTCATTCAAAGTCAATTTTTCATTTGAATTCATAGGAGTAGTACATGACTTGATATCATATTAAATTTTTTTAACATGTGTGACACATACCTTTCTTGAGAGATAAATATTCCCTTTTCATCTTGAAATATTTGAGGCCCAGGAAAATGATGAAGTAAACCAAGATCAGTCATCTCAAATTCTGACATTAGTAGGTTCTTGAATTCTTGAATAAGAGAATCAGACAATCCCATATAAATCATATCATCAACATAAATACTCACAATCATAACATCACCTTTGCTCCTCTTGATGTATAAGGTATGTTCATTTTTACTTCTTTGAAAACCATACTTTATCAAAAAATAATGTAACCTTCCATACCATGCTCTTGGTGCTTGTTTTAAACCATATAAAGCTTTCTTCAACTTGTAAAGTTTGTCCTCTTTTCCTTTAACCACAAATCCTTCAGATTGCATAACATAAACTTCTTCATTCAAAATACCATTCAAGAAAGCAGATTTAACATCAACTGATATACCTTCCATGCCTTTTGAGCTGCAATGGCTAACAAAATTCTTATTGTTTCAAGTCTTGCAACAGGTGTAAATGTTTCAAAATAGTCAATTCCATAATTTTGTGCATAACCTTTTGCTACTAACCTTGCCTTATACCTCTGTATACTCCCACCTGCTGCATGCTTGATTTTGTAAACCCATTTTACTCCAATAGGTTTAATTGAAGATGTAAAATCCACAAGCTCACATGTGTCATTTTTCTCAATACACTTAATTTCATCTTCCATTGCATTCTTCCATTCTTTCTTGGTTTTAGCTTCTTCAAAGCTTACTGGTTCATCATGCGACAAAAGTGCAAAAATATTTGTCTCATATATTTCTTTTACCGACTTTGTCTTTCTTTGCGGTGATGGGGATTCATCTTCAATCACTCTTAATTCAGAATTTCTATCTGAATCAAGGATAGAACCATATTTTCTCCATTTCATTATTTATATTTCTGATTTCCTTTCTCCTTCTTGATATGTTGGATTTTTACTCCAATCCCAAAAGCTTTTCTCATCAAAAATAACATCTCTTCTAATAATCACCTTTTTGTTAAAGGATTATACAATCTGTAACCTTTGCTTTCATTGCTATATCCAACAAAAATACATTTCTCACCTTTCTTGTCCAACTTCCCATGTTCACTTTGATCAATTAAAGCATAAGTAATGCATCCAAATACTCTTAAATGACCAACAATTGGTTTCTTCTCATACCAGACTTCAAAAGGTGTCATATCATTCATGGCTTTCGTAGGAGAAATATTTTGAATATAAGCTGCAACAACAACAGCTTCAGCCCAAAATTCAGTAGGCAAATTTTTTTCATGCATCATGCTCCTAATAGCTTCAACAAATGTCTTGTTCTTCCTCTCAGCAACTCCGTTCTGCTGAGGAGTCTTTCTCACAGTCAATTGTCTATAAATTCTAACTTTTCTGCAATAATCCTCAAATGGCTTTGAAATAAATTCTCCTCCTCTATCTGAACGTAGAATTTTTAAAGCATGTCTACAAATATTTTCAGCCATTCCTTTAAATTCAATAAATTTATGAAATACCTCTGATTTCTCTTTCAAAAAATAAACTCAGCCCATTCTTGAGTAATCATCAACAAATAGTAGAAAATACTTACTTCCACAAAAAGATGAGGTTTTCATAGGACCATATACATCTGCATGAACTAATTCCGAAGGTGCTTTTCCTCTCCATGGATGTTCATTTGAAAGATTTATCTTGTTCTGCTTGCCGTAGATGCAACCCTCACAAATATCACTTTCTTCAGAAATAAACGGTAAGCCATATAAAAGCTTTCATTTACTCAAAAACTTTAATGCTTTGAAATTCAAATGACCAAACCTTTTATGACATAACCATGTATCATTCATCTTTCCTTAAATCACTTCATGATTGAGAAACTCTTCGAATTTCACAGGAAACATCCTCTTACTTAATATACATGACTGGCTTCTCCTTCCTCTGGTTCTTAACAATACATGTATTATGCTCAAAATGAAATTTCATACCTTTCTCCATTAGTTGTCCCAAATTCAATAAGTAATGATGAAAATTTGGAACAAAATATACATCTTCCAGTCGCTTCTTTCCTCCTAAAGTCTGAACTTCAATTGTTCTTTTTCCTTGATTCTTTACTTTGTTTGCATCACCCACTTTAAATTCTCCTCTTGGTGTTGCAAGCTGAGTCGAAAACCATATGATTGTTGAAAACCATATGATTGTTGCAAGCTGAGTCGAGAAGCAATAAATCTTTCAAATCAGAATAAGACGTAATACTAGACATAAATGCGGCATGTTCTTCAGCTTCCACATAATTGGCTTGGTAATTCTGTTTTGAATAGCAGTATGCTTCAAGATGCCCATATCTCTTGCAATAATTGCACTTAAATATTCTTCTTCCTTCAGGATTTGCATTATCCTCTCTTCTATTCCATTAATATCTTCCTCAACCTTGACCTCGTCCTTGGCTTAAACCTCTGCCTCTAAAACTTCTTTCATATCCTGCTCCAAATCCTCCAACTCCTCTTTCATATCCTCTTGGCTTAAAATAGTCTCCTCTTGTCGATCTTCCTGTACCTCTTCCTCTATAGAATTGACTTGAGTGTGACAACATAACCTGATCTTCTTTTTTAGACAAATCAATATTTGCCTTAAATGCTTCTTCAATTGATTTTTCCTTTGAACTGTTCATTATATCTTCATGAGCAATCAAAGAGCTCATCAATTCATCATGAGTATGTGTGTCAAAGTCTTTTGATTCTTCAATTGCAGTAACAACATAATCAAACTTAGTGGGCAAACTTCGTAGGATCTTCTCCACTATTTTTCTCTCTAAAATATCTTCTTCGTATCTGCTCATGTGATTCACAATTAAGAAAACTCTAGTAAAATAGTCTTGGACAGATTCTTCAATCTTTATAGATAAAGATTCAAACTCTCTTCTCAATGTTTGTAATTTTACCATTGCTACGTTATCACCTCCATGAAAATCTTTCTTCAAAATATACCAAGCATCATGTACTGTAGTAGCCTCCAAAATCTTTCTAAACACTTTTTCAGTAACAGATTCTTGAATAATAAACAAAGCCTTGTATCTTTTCTATTCAAATCTCTAAGTTCAGTTTTCCTTCTTTCATCTGGTATAAAACCATTTTCAATGATATCCCATAAATATTGACTTCTAAAAATAGGGACTTCATCTTGGAACTCCACATAGAATATTTGTCTCCATTAAAAGGAGTTGTAGTAATGATAGACCCTTTCCAGGGTGCTTTTGCAGCCATTTAAAAGAAAAAAACACAAAATAAAAAATAAAAGTAAACTCAACTTTAGCTTACTGTTGTAATAATTCTTGGAGCTTTGCGTTTACTTCTCTTCCACAATCCTTATGGAACACATGCTCTGATACCAATTTGTTGGGGCTTGGGAACAACTTCAATTTCTCACTTGGATATGCAACACATCATCAACACAGAAGATGGAATGTAAAAACCATTTTTTATTTTCAAACTAGGTATATATATAGTAACTTATGTTCCAACCGACATAATAACCTACATATTAGTCTTTAAAAAGTCAACATTACTAACACCTCTTCCTCTCTCTCTCTATTCCCTCCCTCTCTCTCCCTCTCTCTCTATCCCCTCCGTCTCTCTCTCTCCCTCTCTCTCTCTATCCCCTCTCTCTCATCTCTCTTCCTCCCTCTCTATCTCTCCCTCCCTCTCTCTCTCTCCCTCTCCCTCTCCCTCTCTCCCTTTCCCTCTCTCTCTATCCCCCCTCTATCTCTCTCTATCTATATATATATATATATCTATCTCTCTCGCTCTCTATCTATCTATCTCGCTCTCTCTCTCCCTCTTTCTTTCTCTCTCTCTCTCTCTCTCTCTCTCTCTCTCTCTCTCTCTCTCTCTCTCTCTCTCTTTCTGTCTCCCTTGTTCACTCTCTCTGTCTCTCTCATTCTGTCTCATGCCCTCTCTCATTCACACTATCTCGCTCGCTCTCTCCCTTTTTTCTCTCATACTCTCTCTCTCTCGCTCTCTCTCCCTTGTTTTCTCTCATTCTCTCTCTGTCTCTTGCTACCCCGTGTTTTCTCTCATACTCTCTCCTCGCTCTCTTTCCCTTGTTTTCTCTCATACTCTCTCCTCACTCTCTCTCCCTTTTTTCTTTCATACTCTCTCCTCGCTCTCTCTCCCTTGTTTTCTCTCATACTCTCTCCTCGCTCTCTCTCCCTTGTTTTCTCTCATACTCTCTCCTCGCTCTCTCTCCCTTGTTTTCTCTCATACTCTCTCCTCGCTCTCTCTCCCTTGCTTTCTCTCATACTCTCTCTCTTGTTCTCTTTTGCTTTGTCGCCCGTTCTCTCTCTCTCTCATTCTCTCATACTCTTAAGTGTCTCTCTTGCTCTCTCTCATTCTTTTTCTTATATTCTCTCTTGTCCTCTCTCTCTCGTTCCCTTATACTCTCTTTCTTGCTCTCTCTTGCTCTGTCCCTTGTTCTCTCTCTCTCCCTTATTTTCTCATGCTCTCTCTCTCATACTCCCTCTCTTTCTTTTTTCAAAAACACTATGTCAAATAGAATGTCATAAGAAGGAAGATAGTTCATGTTGGAGAACTATTTTCTTTGACAAAGGTTGAAGAAACGGTAGAGAAGAGAAGTAGAATTGAAGAAGTGAAGAAATGATAAAAAGTAACAAAGAAGGGACTAGACGAAAATCCCATTAAGTACAACAAACGTTAAGGTCCTATTTATAGGAGAAAAGGGAAACGAAGAATTGCTAGCCGTTTTAATGACGGTATGGAGAGCTTTGTCATGATGATATGCATTACAGCGAAGTCATCATGACTGCGCCTAGCCACCTGCCACTACAATGCTAATTATAGCAGATGTTTATAATTTTTTTAGAACTGGCTTGTGTATGGTTGGTGGCGTTCTGACATTCCAAGGTGATGACACGTGTACGACTGCCGACTTTGCAATGTCCCGAGGCAGATTTGCTTGATGCACTTCTTCTAAAGCCCAATTTTCTACCTGGGAAACATGCCCTGACAGAGGTTATATGATGACTGAGTCATCGTGTGGAGCTTGAGACTGAACAGTGGGGGCTTCTCGAAGAGGTATTGCTTTAACATCTTTAACATTCTTAACCTGTGCTCTTGTAAATCTCTTCTGGTCTAGCAATCCTCGATTCCTGGTTGGTATTCTCTACTCAAACTGTTCTTCTGCCGCTCTCCTAGACCTGGAGCTCCACCTCCTGGTCCCTTTAGGACGCTACCCTTTGTTTCTATCACCTTCCCCTACTCATCTTCTTCTCCGTTTGATTACTTCTCTCTGTTTCCCTTTCCTTATGTTTCTAACATCTTCCCCTTACTCATCTTCTCCGCCGTCTGATTATTTCCCTCCGGTGTTCTCCCTGTAAACTTCTCTCAATCTTCCTCTCGGGTACACACCCATGGTCTCCTTGAGCGACTATTTGTTGGCGTGAATCTCGCAGGCTAGGACACTGTAGAAGCCATTTCAGATTTTTGTTGAGCATATCTGTCGTAAAGAAATTACACTGTCCCTTACGAACTAATATTGCAGTCCACGCGATCCAAATATTGCTACTCTATTGAGAGAATAGTCGCATGTGTTCTGTTTTGCTTCACTTCTCTCTGGTACCCCCCTCTCAAACTCTCTCTCTTTCTCTTTCACATCCTCTCTGATGTAGGACAACTAGGGGAGATGGGAATGACAATGACGGGTGGAGGGTACTAGACGGGTTTGGATGGATGGATAAAGTAGACCACAGAAATCCACGCGATTGAATTCGGAATTTAAAACCGATGAAATACTGGTGGTGTAGTAACGTTCCTCGTCGAGGGCGGGAGCACTGTCTTCAACCACCGCGACGATGCCGAAGCACCAAATCCAATACATGAATTCACGTCATGAGGAAATCTCATGATTGAGAGAATTTTAGGGAATTCCAAATCAAATCAAATCTGTCGGCGGTGGAGGATTCTAGCGAAACACTAGACGAAGAACACGTCGCCACCAAAGAGTTCAGGCGTACCTCGGCACCGTAGTGCGTGAAGAGGTTGCGGGGAATTCTGATCATGACGAGACTGGGTGATTTTGGGTGTTGAACGGCCCATTGGACGAGAGAGTCTGGGCGTTCCAGGCGTTGTACCGCCCTGGCAAAAAAAAAAATGGATGGATGAGTGCGGACACGTGCAAGGCTGACGCGCGCGGGCAGACTGGGGACGGACGGCCTTGGGCGGCTTTGGGCGGCCCCTGAGTGGGTAGCCTGGGGCGGCCTTAGGGCTGTCCTGGGCGGCGGCCTGGGGCGGCCTTGGGCGGGAGGCCTGGGGTGGCCTAGGGCGGGCGGCCTGGGGTGGCCTTGGGCAGCCCCTGGGCGGGCGGCCTTGGGCGGGCCTAGGCGGACGGCCTAGGGCAGCCTTGGGCGGCCCTGGGCAAGCGGCCTGGGGTTGGCCTTGGGCGGGCGGCCTGGGGTCGGCCTTGGGCGGGCGGCCTGGGGTCGGCCTTGGGGCAGCCCTGGGTGGCCTAGGGTGGGCTGCCCTAGGCGGCCTGGGGCGGCGGCCTTGGGCGGCCTAGGGCGGGCTGCCCTGGGCATCCTGGGGCGGTGGCCTTGGGCGGCCTGGGGTGGCGGCCTTGGGCGGCCTGGGGCGGCTGCCTTGGGTGGCCTAGGGCTGGCTATCCTGGGCGACCTGGGGTGGCGACCTTGGGCGGCCCCGGACGGGCTGGCGATGGCAAGATAGAACAGAAGGAGACAGGCAACGCGATGCGGCGACGGCGGTGGCGGTAGTGGAGATCGGAGATGGAAAGTAGGGGCTAGGATTGGGGCAAGCACTCCAAGAAGAGAAAGATAACTCAATTCTTGAAATAAACTTGCCTAACTGTTTCTTGAAACAATGACCTATACATATAGGCCTTGGACGAAAGAGAAAATACAGTTTAAATAAATAAAATAACGACGAGCGACGTGACGAGGGATGTGATTTTGCGTCACGTCAAGGGGCAGTTCTGGATCTGCCTTTGGCAACGTGTCAGGACGCGTGAGGGGCGTGCGTGGGTGGAGACATGCCTGATGTCGGCGTGTTGACTTGGTCCGATGACGATGGCGATAAGTCTCCAACGGTCGTGTTGACTTCGGACAACGGTGGTGACGCATCCGGTGTCGATGCGTGGGCATCGTCGCCACCACTCTCTTTATCTCTCGCAATCTCTCTCATGTTCTCTGACATCCCCTCTCTCTCTAGATGTCTCTCATTCTCTCATATCCTCTCTCTCTCAATCCCTCCCATTATCTCTCTCATATTGACACAGGACAGCATCCTACAGCGGTAACTATGTGCCTTACCCATAGGTAAGACATGCCATACCTAAGAGTAAGTGTAATGTTGGTGATAGTTTAGCTTAAATATGAAGGTACAAGAACATGGGAGGTGGTTGATATTGGATTCGGACTTCCTTTCTGATCATTCTTCGTCTCTGCGCCATCTCTGTCTTATTCATGACACTCTTCTGAAGCTGACCTTTCTTTCTCCTGAATCTCTCTTGCTCTCTCGGCTACTTCTATCCTTTCTCTCTAGCAACCCCTTCTCTCACGATCCCCTTCTACCTTCCCCGCAATCACACTTCTCTCTCTTCATCTTTTCCAATTTCCCGTCTTTCATCTAGTTCCTCGCTTATCTCTGTTATGACCTGGTTATTTCTCTGTTGGGGCTCGAAAGTCAATCTCCAACTATTACACCTCAATTCGGAGCATCTGGACTTCCTTTCTGATTTGCATGATTTTGTATCACCCCCCCCACACTTGTGGGATCTGCCAAGTGTTTCAAATGGAATTGGGTGTGTTCTTGGGCCAAGAACACCCAATTCCCACAGGGCAGGTGGTCTAGAGAGCGAAAGAACCACTAATCTTGATTTCTACCACAAGAAATCAAGATTAGTCAAGAAGGAGAAGGGTACAGAAAAAAATAATTAGCTTAACTGGCTGGAAAACCTCTCCTTCCACCTCCACAAGCCTTGGATGCTTCTCACTTCTTGGATCCTTTGGCACCTCCAATGTAGAGAGAGAGAGAGGAGGGAACCCTTGGGAGAGGGAGTAGGGAGAGAAAGACTTCTCTCTCCCACCTAGGTCTTTTCAGCTCACCTTCCACTTGTCCCTCACTAACTCTCACAACTCTAAAGAGAGAGAGAGAGAGAGCAAGAAAATAATCTTCTCACCCTTTCATAAAATTCCAAATGAAAATTCAGGTTGTCTTTTTACAAAGTTGTCTTAAGCGTTTATACGCATGCCTTAGATAATGGATCAATTTGATGGGTGATATTTGGGTCAAGCCATTGACCCATTAATGCCCCTTTCAGAAGATCTGAATCCTTTTAAAGGGTCCCTTGGAGCTCCTTCATGGGTCTTCTCTCAAGAGGGAGGCCCATTAGCCCAATGAGATATCCTTTGCTTTATGAAGAGTCCTGTGATCCTTTCATGAGAGCAATTTTCTTAGTCCTGAAAAAGGTCCAAAAATCTTTAAATAAGAGGTTAGATTCAGCCCACTTGGCTGCTTGGCCAAGCGGGTTACATTAAGTACAAAAACTATACTTTTATAGTATTTAAAAGATGAATATGTGGAGAGTTCCAACATGATACTTCACTAAATATACATGCTTCAAGTTAGGATTTAATATAAAATGTGAATAAAATGTTCCTTAGTGAACTCTTATTTAATACCTTTACATTGATTTATCACACATATGCCTTATTGTCTCTTAGTGATCGCTAGGCTTCATGGTGTTCCAAAGACAATTGTCTCCTATCGTGATCCAAAATTTATGAGCTACCTCTGGAAGACCTTACGACACCACATGGGAACCAAGCTTCAATTCTCCTATGCATAGTTTGTTAATTATAGCTTGGGTAACATTTACATTATCTCATAATTGAAACATGGGCCTCTTGGGATTAATGGCTTCCCCAAGCCGAGTTTGCCTTCAACAACACAACAAACTATTCAATAGGGATTATTCCCTCCATGATATTAAATGGATATACACCTTGAAAGCCCATTCATCTTCAGATTGTCAACATTTTGGTAACATCATCATTCACTAAGGTCTCCACACTAAAGTAGCGAGTAAAATTCCAAGGCATGATATTAAAGTCTTTGGATGCATGTACCCAAGCTCTCCACACTAAAGTAGAGATTAAAATTCCACTGCCCAATCAGATGTATAAGGCCCTCATTAATGAAAAGCATTCTTCCATGACGTTTAAGGAACATGAGCTAGTAATTATATGCCTGCACACTACTAGATTTCTGTGGTCACACATGAAACTTCACAGCCGGAGGGCCACCCCATTCGGGATGTTTAAGAAGTTGGGTCCCAATGCAAATGCTATTGATATTCCAACTCATTTGGTCCTTGGTTCAACTTTAAATGTCGCCAATATCATGTGTTATCTAGGGGGGCTAACCATACTGATGAAGGCGAAAATGGGGTTTTAATTTGTCGTTGTTACTTTTGCTTCGATCAAATAAAATTTTATTTTGTAAACTTACTCAGATATGTATAGTGTTGAGCAAGGTCGTCTCCACAGGGATTGGCACTTGGAGATAGAATTCACTAATGAGTAGGATGGTCAACAAACACCACTAGGTATTTTTTTTCATTTCTAAAGAAAGGTAAAGAAGAATTTAATGATGATATATAAAGGAAGTCCTCTCTAACCATTTTATTTCGACCTCAGATTTTGTAGATAGGCAAGGGAAGAAGAGAGTGATTTTAGGATATTTTTATTGGATTTTTAGATATTGTTTGATAGGTGTAATTGGAAGCTGAATGCATGGATGCAAGGAGATTTAAGACTTTTTTGTTCTTTTGATTCTTTTTCTCGAAGTCTAATTTCTTCGATTTCGAGAAATGGATTGAGGATGATTCCTCAATCTTTTTGTTATACCAAGTGAACTATGAATTAATACTAAGGTAAATCAAGTTACTTACCAGATTTAACGACGGATGGAGGTCGTCGTCGGCTCCTGACCTTGCTCCAGTCGCATCATCCTTCAGGTAAGCTTCTCTTGGTTCTCTCTTCTTTTATCAATCTCTTCACGTTCTCCCTTCGGTTCGCAGCATTGTCACTGCCATCGACCGAGAGAATCGGAAGAAAATGGGAAAGAAGGAGGATCTTCCCCCGTTATTTTATTTCAAAAGAAGCGTTTGAGTTCGGCGGCAAAAGATAATGTTTTTTGGGAATTCACAACCATTTTATAGGTCAGGAATGGTCGGATGACCTTCCTGACCTATATGGGACCATTCCGGCGACATCTCCAGCGACCGAGCAGCGGAAATCTGCCTTCTTGACGCCAGAGTGACGTCACCGGCCACGAAGACGGCGGTCGACGGTGAAGAAAATGCGGAGATCCCCTGGCCGTTAGATCTGAGTCTTTAGGGGTTCAACGGCTATGATTAAACTGTAGTCGTGGACCCCTTTAAGTTCGGTAGACCCCTGCTCTATCGGCGAGCCACGTCAGCCATGAGAACCCAGTTGGATGCATCGGATTTGTCCACGTCGGTGCTTCGAGATGAGTTGTCGCGCTGAAATAGAAGAAAACAGAAAAGAAATAAAAAAATATCTTGACCGTTCGATCTTCTGAAGGAAGATCGACGGTCAAGATTAAAAAGTTACTTTTAAGTAAGGCCCATTTTGATACGGGCTTTGAGCCGGGTCGGCTCGAAGCCCATTCAAAGTTTTAGTGTATTTTCTTTAGATCGCGGCCCAATGGGCCACGATCGTTCTCTTTCCATCTTGACCCGGCCCGATTGCGTTTCAGAAACAATGTTGTTTGTCAATCCCATATTGCTTGTTTTAAGAAATGCAAACGGTATATAAATTCCGCGCTTCCCTAAAGACTGAATTAAAAAAAACTCCTTACCTTGGGCGTTGACTGTACCTTTTGGGTCACACTAAGGTCGGCCTGGCCTGGGTTGGGCTTGTGCTATGGGTGTCGCCTATGGTTGCGGCTTTGGCTGTGGCTGCGGGTGGCGCCTGCGGTGCACCCGGCCTGGCTAGCGCCTCAGCGGTTCTTACGAACCCCATTTTTATTTATATTGTTTTCATTTTATTATTATTATTTTATCTATTTTATTTTTATTTAATCCTCAAATTTCATACTATGCTTATCAATGCAAAAAATCATTAAAATGTGACATTTTACATAATGAGTGAATATTTTCATAAAAGTGGAATTTAACATAAAAAATGCATGTTTATTTCATTTAAAATGACTTCATAACCCCTTATTAAATGTAGTTTTGCAAGCATGATTAATGACTCGTCACATACGGCATTGGCTCTCTGGGGAAGGTCCCTTCTTGCATAATCTCTAGAGCTAATCAGTCCATAGGCCAATCTAAACCATCTCACTTTCTAGAAGAACCCTTCGACATATGGCCCAAACATGAGTGATCTATCTGCCACATAAGTCTTTCTAAATTGGTTAGATAGAATAATATCATAGTACTTGAAAAATACCAATACTTACAGGATGGGTATTTTGCGAGTACTATGGAGCAGCCCAACAACAAACGTATCAAACCCACAAGTGAGTTGCTCATGGAAAGTAATAGCTCATCTCCTATGAGCACATCCCCACTAGTGTCATCCTTGAAGACTTTCACTAGAGATGAGGACAAACAACTTTAATGTAGTCGGCGCATCATGGTAGAAGCGTTCAACTTCTCCTCCAACACTTAGCCTACCAAACTCAAGATTCAAGTACTGTAACCGTCAGATCTGACTCTAAATCAGATACATATTCTGATCAGTATCTGGACTGTCCTCCTAACTGTACCACACATCTACGAGAGATGGATCAAAATAAGTTAAGAATGCCTACTTGCGTTCATTCAGCCCTTTTTGGTTCCATATGAATTTCACCACAAGGTACCAGATAACTATATTCATGATCATCATTTATGGACAGCCATAAACTTCTCCAATGACATGATCTAAGAGGTTCAATGCATCGTCCTCAAATCCTTTTGAAACCTCATAGAGATCAATGTCCTCTCAACCTCCAAGGTCAACTAGCCTTCAACAGAGTTCAATCTTCAACACCTCACGGGAGTTGATGTAGGATGGTGAATGTAGGACAGTGACCTATAATGGTCATATTGCTAGGTAAGGTAACAATGAGATTTACCATAAGGTGAGGTACTCCATATCTTAGAGTAAATGCAATTTTGGACATAGTTAGCTGAAGTACCAATGTGCAAGAACCATTGGGGATGGTTGATATGGGATTTGAACTTCCTTTCCCTCATTCCTTCTTGCCTCTTCCTAGCGACTCCCACCTCATCTCAAATTTGGTGCCAAGGCTTTCCTCACCATTGTGACCATCTTTATCTTCGTCACAACTCTCTTTTGAACCTGAACTTTATTTCTCAAGAATTCTCTCCTAGTCTCTCGGCTACTTTGTCTTCTGTCAGGTATTCCCTTTGTCTTATCTTCCCTCTCTCTCGCGATCCCTTACCTCTCTTGTGTGACCTCATCCATTTTTCTCTGGAAAACTCTTCTTTCACTTCGTTCTTTTTATTTAACTCCTAGCTCACCTGTGTTATGGCCAGTTCAATTCTCCCTCATGGTTCAAAAGCCTTTGTCCAACTACTATACCTCAATTCAAAGCAAATGTGCATTGACAATTCAACAACACCTCACCATTGAGAATCCACTCGTATTTCAGGTTTTACTGAATTGTGATTTATATTCCTTATTAATGTGTTGTTTTGAATTGTTTTGGCAGTCCCTCTTTCAAAAAAAAAATTCTTTTGGTTGTCTTGATGACATCGTTCCACCCACATTGTGAATTGTATTTCTAAAGGCATCTTTTCCTAAGTCATATGTTCTCTTGTTGTCTCACATCCTCTCTCTCTACCTCTCAATCTCTTGTACTCTCTATCTCTATCTTGTTCTTTCTCCTGCGCTCTTGCGTGCTTTCTCACATCCTTTCTCTCTATCTCTATATCTCTCATGCTCCTTGTATTTCTCTCTTGTTCTCTCTCATACTTTCTCTATCTTTCTCTTGATGGGAAAAACAATCGTGGAAGTATATTTGAACGTGAACAAATCCAGAAGATTGTGAGGATGATCAACAAATCTATACAAGTAGAATACCTGAGATGTCAGAGTTAACCTCACCATGTCCCCATGCCATGACTATCAAGAAAACATCCGCAGTACCAATGGGGAGAGAGAGACTCTTTCAAATGAGTTTTCAAAGAACTCTCATCAATGGGACTCAAGGGAATCAAAAGTGGATGGAAAAATAAGAGCGATGAAAGCCTTTAAAAAGGCACAAGAGGGATAATGGCCTTTACAAGCCATGGCCTAAGTGGCCCCCCCAAAACCAGACACATTCTTATTTTCTCATAATGCAGCTGAGTGTTGCATGCGCCAAGTCAACCCCCTTAATCTTGTGACATAGGGCTACGGTTTTGGTACATTCCAACACTTTTGCTCATTCTTCTACTCGTATACTCTCTCCCTCTCTTGCTCTCTCTTATACTCACTCTTGTAATCTCCCTTTCTCTCTCTCTATCATCCTCTCTCATTGTCTTCCCATCTCTCTATCATACTCTCTCTCTCTTTCAATCGTTCATTATTTCTATATCCATCTCTTTCTCTTCAAATCTCTCTCCTGGAGATGGGAAGTTTGTGTTTAAATCTTGATTAATAAATCAATACTAAACAATATTTTTTGTGTTCATGTTCAGTTCATTCAGGTTCATATATGAACAATCTATGGTGAGTGTCTAAATGAGACATTAGTTCATGATTGTTGCCGCCACTACCTGCCTCATTCTCAACTGCCTCAAGCAATTTTTCTACGCCAGGGACGGGTACAACATGAGGAGTGAATCCAAAAGCAGGGGAAGGCCCACGTCTTGCCAACATATTCATGGACAGTGCTACTCAACATCTAGATCAGCTTTGACACTGTAGATCACCATTGCAGTGTCCCAGTAGTGGGCGTTGAAGATGGCGCAAAGGAGCTAGAGCGTGTTATAGAGCTCTTGAATGAAGTTTTGATAGAGGGTGCCAAAGAGAAGTACCTGGTCAGGGATGGCGGCTCAGCTCAATGCGTAACAAGCCTAGATTTTTTTGCTTCCAGCCATGTGGCTCTCACCGATCACAATCAGTACCTCTAGGCAATCGGCCTCAATGGTGACTTCATCATCATGAATGAGAACATGTACCATGATCTTTCTGAGAGGGACTACAATCCTTTGCCTTAACCTTTTTTCCCATTCCAACCTCATATTTGTGAACAGTTTGTGCATTTGTGAACATTTTTTGTGGCAACTTTCCTATCTTCGTGTTCATGAACATATGCATGTTCATGAACAAACAAAACTTTCTACCAATCCGTAGTCCCCCCTCCCTAACTCTATCTCCCTATTTTATCTCTTGCTCTCTCTATTTCTCTCACCCACTCTCCCTCCCTCTATCTTCTCTCCCTCCCAATGCTGATAATTTTCTCTCTCCCTCCCTCCTTCCCCCCCCTCTCAATCTCAATCTCTATTTGATAATATATCTTTCTCCACTAGTCTCTCTCATTCCATTCCTCCCTTTTGATGGAAATATATGAGGTTGGTAAGCCAATCACACATTCCATATCTCGTTTTATGTTCAATAATAATAGAGCATATTAAGCATAGTTCATCAGATTTAGTGAATTTGGATGGGATCATAATACAAAGATCACTAGTGTTTTACTGCGTTCATATTAATCTTATTTGAAGGATACTCTAGAAGGAGATCAAAGTATCCAGACAGAACAACAATATCTAGCCTCACCCATATGATGAGTTTGGCCGGTCACTTGGCCATTAGTGTGGCGACACTAAGGATAGATAGTGGATGCACTTTAGCAGAAAGAGTTCATTGAATTGTTCTGTACAACTCCCTAAATGGTATTATACCAAACTATCAATCAGGTTGATTCACGTGATGGTTGTGTAAGTGGTCCTTAGACTCGAGACACCAAAGACGTCTTGTGAATGGATAGTCGTACTTTGACTATGACCTATGTGTCCGAATCATGGGATTCGAAATAGTTTTATTTCAGGTGCATCAATAAGTTCACAAAGATAATTGAGTGAGAATTATGGAATCGTCCATCCTCTATATAAGAGGTGAAAACTCAATAAGATGATGTGATAAAGTCCTTGGCCAAGGTAGTGAAATATCTGAGATGAGTTCTATGATGATTTTCAATGAATCGATACACACTCCTTCATATCTTCTAGAGCACGAGGTGTAGCTTGGCACCCCATGTGTTGTTGACTCAACCTATCGATTGGGTTAAATTGATCTGACTTTAATTAATCTATATGATGATATAGTTAGATAATCTGGAAGGTTAACAAAGGTTATTGGATGCTAAAATCATTAACTAGAATGATATTTGACCCTTGAGGGTCACACGTCAATGGTCTTTGGATGTCAGAAGATATCCTTAAGTTTGGGAGTTTTATGGAAATATCCACTTAGAATAAATAAGGGAAGGCCCTGAACTAAATTCACATATGCCAGAATTCTTTAGGGGCTGATAACACCTTAAATTTGGTCTTTATTTCATGCTATTAGCACAATTTTATGCATTTAAAGAGCTTAAAATGGGGTTTTTATCACATATTTACATAAATTTAATGTTTCCAAGTGATTTCTGATTTTTCCCTTATTTTCTGTTAATTTTACGAATTTCTGAGATTTATTTGAGCTTGAAATAATTATTTTTAAATGAAAATGTCAGGTTTAAAATTTAATTTTGAGCTTAATTATTATGTGGATGAAATATTGAATTTTCTAGAATTTTATGGAATTTTCTAGAATTTTCTAGGATTTTTTAGGATTTTTCTGAGATTTATTTGAAGAAGAAATATATTTTATAAGAAGAAAAGATATATTTATAAGAAAAAAGAGTATTAACATTATTTTCAAACTTTGAAGGGCCTTTTTGTAAAGTTTTGTTGCAATGATACCCTCAAAACAGCTCTCGGTCGTGGTTGCAGGCGTAAAGATATGATTTAAAATGTTATGGGGTTTTATTGAAATTATTTAATGTTTTTTTTAATGTTTTTAGGAGAAACCAAAGGAGAGAGAGTGAGCGAGGGGTATATACACAATTACTTTTGGGCGGCGTCCAGCAGCAATTCCAGGCTTTTTAAGGACTTTTCTGAAAAAAGGAGAATTCAAAATGCGTTAGCCAATGAGAGAGCGACACGTCATGGCGTGTTAAAAAAAGAAATGAATAAATAAATCAATTTAAATCCAATGGATTAAATTGGTTTAAAATTTATTTATTCATAACTTTTTGATCCTGAAGTCCGATTGAGATGATCTTTTTATGGATCTGTTCGTCTTGATCCCCTCTTTCTATACGTATCGTTGGATCATTCAGATCCAGCCTACATTGATAGATAAACATTAATTACTAAACGGGGGTAAAATGGTGATTTTTACAATGTAACCTAAATATAAAAGCTAAATTTCGAGAGGGGGAGCTCATTCTTGATGGTTCTCTATCACAGCTGCAAGATAGAGAGGAGCCTCAGCCTGGATCAACCTGTTTGATACATTTCCCTTCTTTGTATTTGAATTTTGTTGCATTTTGAATGAAATTAGTTCAATTTCTTGATTGATCTTCTTGATTCTGGTCTGAAATTCTAAATCGCTTGGCTTGAGCGGCATGTACAAGCCCTGATTAGGATTGAGAGGAGAAATTAAGAGATTTAACTAGGTATTCAACTGCAATCTCAAAGAAAACTCTAAAAAAATTAACTTTGAATTCTAGGGTATTAAAACTTTAGTTTTTTTTTATTTCTATTATCTAGTATTGTAGTCAATTCTGAATTATCGAATCTACAAAACAAACAAACCAAGTAAAAACCTTCTTCTTAAATCCCTCTAAAGTGAATTCCTTGATCCTCTCATTTGGATCAATTAATTCAGCTTAGAGTTCCCTAAATTCTTCTACTCTTCTCATCTCTTCTACCTCCCTCTCTAAATTCTCTTTCCAATTAGGTTAAATTGATCTTCATTGAAGATTAAGTTAGTCCTAATTATAAAAAAGCATCGAATTGAACTCCTTACTAGCCTCCCTTGGACGATACCTTCACTCATCATTGTGCATCTTAAGTGAGGTTTTATAAATTTTATTGTATAAGCTAAAATTGACAACGACAAGGGTTAAAACTGCATAAATTTTACCCCTATTTTTGGCTTATCAGGGGCCTTCCCCTTCTTCCTTCTCCCCATGGCTCCTCTCCATTCCCAATGAGACTGGGAAGACATAACGACGACGAAATAGGTTGAATGGAGCATGTCGGGTTACATCATATTGTTATCAGAGCAGATCATGCTAACCCCTATTGTTAGGCCCTTAACTTGGTGACTTCCCTAGCCATAGGCATGTGTGCTTAGGGCATGTTTGCATTTTGACTCACGATGTCTAAGGATTGAGTCCTATCTAGTGTGCTTTTGCAATGCACTAGGGGTGGTGACACCCAACCCTGATCTTTCACTCCATCGCCCATACAGTAGTAACACACTATGGATGGTGTGCATGCCCGTCGGTGCTCTACGTGCCGGATTAGGGATACCCACGCGCGCTAGAGCACACATGCAAGTGCATCAAGCGCCACGCATGCGTAGGGGATGCGCAAGCTGAGTGACAGTGCTGCGGTGTGGCGTGCCCAGTTGTGGGGGGAACCGCACGACTACGCATGGACATCACGCACATCGCATGTACGAGGCGTGGGGCGAGAGACATCCCGCCACGAGATCAAGGCCATTGGGGCACAGTAAGCGCCGAGATGGCTTGGGGCGCGTGGCACCCCTGCAAGTAGTATTGGGTGCGCGACGCCCAGCTTGAGGCATCGAGCACGGCGGCGTCTAGGCATACCGAGCAAAAGGTGTCAGCGCAGGTGTTGTGGTGTGCGGGATAGCCCAAGGCTGGGGTGGCATTTGTGATTGTCATGCCCAGGGGCGCGCAGCACCCCACTCGGGAGCGCATGTGTAGCGGCGGTGCTGTCGGGCAATGATAAATCCAAATATAGGTTTGGATGTCGTCGTTACTATTTGGATTTAAACAATAAAATTTATCTTCCCTTAACTAATCTATATGAAAAATATAGCAAGAGTGAGGAGTCGGTCCATAGGGAGCAGGAATTAACAAAGTAGAAATTTCAGTTCATTTAGTTTTTTAAAGGATTTTTAGATAGGTTCAACTATTTACTCTTTAATGTCCTAAGCAAAATAACTATACTGAGAAGAACTAACCTAAATAGTTATTATATATCTAGAATGTGGAAAATAATCTTCAGTATTTTCTAGGCATTAAATGATAGAAGCTCTAAATTAGAGAAATAGTAAAAACAAATACATGTACCTCCGCTAGATCACCGACGGTGTCCAACGGCGTAGCGGTGGCACATGGGTGCAAGAGCGCAGTTGTCAAGCGCAGGCGAGCGGCGGTCTGCAGTGGGCACAAGGTTGCTTTAGAACTTAGCCAAAATTTGGATAAATCCAGAATTGAAGGTGATGGGCGCTCCCGTTGGGCACTCAGGCAATAGCGGATGTTGAATAGTAGAGGATGCTTCACTCAAGCCACCATAACTCAAGCTATAGAGCTCCGATTGGGGCGACCTTGGTGGCGTTAGAAATAGGAGAGACAGAGCTTTCCAATGCTAGGTAAAATATCTCAATTAGAGAAGATAAAAGGGGAAAAAGGCAGATGGACACGGGGTATTTTTCACTCTCTTGTGATCACACCTAACTAGGGATTATTGATCTCCAAGGGAGGCTTTCTCACTTTCTGGCTATCTCTGTCCCTACAAGGGGTTCTTCTTCAATCCGCTCTAGGTCAGGATCTTCACAAAAACCTCGAGCAAAATTTTCATAAAAATCAAGACAATCTTACAAGAGAAGAAAGAAGAAAGATGTAAGTAGAGGAAGTTAGGTTGATCTTGGCCATTGGATCCTCAAATGGAATGAATGGCCAAATTTACTTTTGGAGCCTTGAATTGGTGATCAAGGCCTACTCCAATTGGCTTTCAGCTCCCAATATAACAATGGAAGGGATGACCATCCATTTAATTATTGTGGGCTTCTCTTCTTTCTATTTATTTTTAGAGCCGCGATTGAAGTGGACTTCTTATAGCTCTTGAATGGGCTCCTACGCTAGTCGGGGCCCATGGTTTTGGGCTAAGGATGGGTCTCTTTTACTTCCTAGAACCATGCCCCAATCCACTCCAGCTCGTCATGCTTTCTAGTTACTATGCATATTCCTAAATCCTACTATACACAAACACTTGAGAGATAATTAGATGTTTCACCACTTGACTTGGAAGGTCAAGTGGGGTTAGTTCTGATATTCAATAATTAACACAAAATGAGGATTCAGGACTAAATATTGAACAATCATGATTATTTAGTAATTATGGCATTTCATTCATTTATCTAGCTATATTAGGATAATTAATCATTCAAATGCTCTTAATTAGATGTGATAACTTAGAATTATCAGGGGGGGCTGCAGGCCTCGAGGCGCAGGAGCGCCCCTACCAAGGTGCGTAGCGCCTCATCTCGTTACTTCGTTAACAACTCTGGTTTTCTCTTGTGTCATGCTTGTGACGACTATGTAACCCTTTTATGATATCAATGCAATGACCTATTCATCAACGGGGCTATGTCCCCACCCTCTCCTCTAACCCCTTCTATGCGATCTTAAGCTATTGCAAAAGACTTCCACTGTAAGAGATCAAGGCTGCTCAATGTTCTACTTTAAGCACTGAGGCCGGCACGCACCAGATTCCAGCAATTGTCCTAGCTCGGAATTTTACCGCGTGACAACTATGCTTAGCATCTTTGGATGGATTTACATTTCTGCATATCTCGGTCATAGGACTTGCATTTTTCAAAATTCATAGCATATCATTTTCATTCACATTCATTTTCTCTTACAAACTTGTATCCTGTACTTAGTATCTGGCTAGGACAATGATTCGGACGCGTAGCACCGTCCGAGGAAAGTACATGTTGGTTTAGGGATGGGAGAATGACCCCGTCACTTACGAACTTCTGGTGGAAGATCAACTTTATACTCATTATTGGGGCACTTACCCCAATGATGATGACCTGGACACCTATCCGAATGATAGAGAATCACCTTTTCACAATTCTACCTCACCTCGTAGATAGAGACGACCCACCAATGTCGATTCCGGTGATATCAGTCTCCCGAGCCGGTTGTAGCCATAGTTTATGGAAGGAACCTGACTCGTGGGATGATCGTTTCCCCGCTAGCCCCTCAACCCTACCCACCTGCGTATGCATATCTGCCTTTGCAGGACTACGCTTTGGGTTACATATTCACCATCACATCCACCTTACGTGCATCACACCCCCCTTACTCCCCGATGCCGGCAGGGTTATATACGCCTCTAGCCCCCTACTATGCTTAAGACCCACATGGGGATGTATACCCCCATGTGTCGTCATACCTACACACCTTGTAGTATCCCTAAGGCACCACTTTATGGGGCTCCACTGGCACTCTTGGCCACGCCCGAGTATCTTGCGCCTTACGCGCAGACCTACCCAGCGACACACGAAGGACACAATTCCCCACCGCCCCCCCAGACATCAAAGGCCCCTTACATCCAGTAGCCCCTTTTGCAGCATATCCTTATGGGTTGCCTCATGGAACCCTGGCACAATACCCGCCATATGCGCTGGCGCTGACCCACGTGCCGCACGCTCCTTATGATGCACACAACATGCCACTGGCACCTCAAATGCCTCTGCCACAACATTCCTACCAGCAAAGAACATTTACCATGCATTATGTTGCCCCGATGCCTTTTTGTTCTGCCACCGGTAACGCCTGCCCCTTACACGCCCCTCGTCCAATATGGGTAGTATGCCCCACTGACACCACCATTCCCATTACTCAAAGCGTGCCTAAGGAACATCATATTAGGTGGCATTCGGATAATACAGGGCCTTGGACCTTGACTCCGACACCCAGCGCCGCCAAGCTTGCTCTGGATACCCCCTCAATTTTTGAGTGATCACGAGACTTAATATGATACACACAATTGCAGGGGGGATGACTATCCTACTAGGGCTGTGAGAATCGATAGGTTGGATGATCTGATCTACCGAACACACTCCCACCATCGTCACTCATCTACCACATTGGCAGCGAAGCCAGCCGCCCCTACTACCCCATAGCGGGTCCTCAAGACTACCCCCACACGGGCTTCTCCTATAGTATTGTCGCGTGCTTATGCGATGAGATCCCCGAGCCCTGCTCCCACGATCCCCTACTACCCCCTCCAAGGGTTCCCGAGACCGCCCCCAAGCGGGCTTATCCTTCAACACCGCTGCATGCTTCTGTGACGAGATTCCCGATCCCCACTCCAATGGAGGCTCCACGAGCCCCTACTGCCCCACCGTAGGCCCTGGAGATTACCCCCACATGAGCTTCTCCTACTGCGGCGGCATGCTCTTCTGCGACGAGGTCAATGAGCCTCAGTCCTTCACAAGGGCTCCTACTCTGACTGATCCATAATTGGCCTAGTAGCACGTCACGTTGCCGACACTATCACTGGCTCCACACCCTACCACTCCTACAGCCCCACATCGGGGCCATGAGGCCATCCTCGCATGAGCCTCACCAACACTACCGTTGTGTCACTCTAAGAGAAGACCTCTGAGCCCTACACCTTTACACTAGGCTCTTGATCATATTTTTGGGAAGTTACTACGTCCCACTGTGGGAGATAACTTCATGACTTGGGATCTTATCATCCCAAAGGTCGACTTCACCTTCAATTTGATGGTGAACTACTATATTAGACATGCCCCATGAGAGATTGTTTTCGGCCAGATACCACATAAGCCTCCCTGCCACACACCCTTAGTCATGCATTTTAGGCTCTCACAGTACGGAGTTGCATTCGCGCATCATGTGAGAGAGTTACATGATGACATTCATGCACGCATTGCATTCCAACATGAGAAGTAAAAACTCTCGCCGACTTACATCGACGCCCAGTTAGTTATTGTGAGGGAGACTTGGTTATGGATAGGTTGAGACATGACAGATATTCTCTAGGGGTCACTATGAAGCTCTGTGTCCATAGTGTCGGGCATTTCTCGATAGTCCAGATAGTTGGAAAGATTGCATATGTCACGAGTATCCCTCCAATTGGGGATGTGTCCCATAATAAACGTGTTCGACCATGCATCGTACCATTCCATGCCATCTCTTTCTCCTCCAAAAGGCCGTCCCATTTTAGCCTGAGTAGTCCACGTTCAATTGTGAGCGAGTTTGCTAGACCATCTTCCCCATTTTACGGGCCACCTTGGCATGAGAGCACAGTGGAGGTACTGGAGGAGATAATTAACATTGTAGGGAAAGGCGGCGCACGACGATTGTTCCTAATTTGATGGGAGCGTCAACCCCCCCCCCCCGAAAAAAGACTCGTCGATAATGAAAGACGAGCTCTGACAACCCCGTCTGGGTTACCTACCCCTTGGGATGATGTAGTTGGTCCCAAGCTTGACGGTGTTGAGCTTTCCCCACCCTTGGAGGATGATGGGGGACAATCTAGCTTCAAAGACTCCCTCCCAACCAGTTCATCGAGCGAAGGCTGACACGCAAGATCCGGCCTTCAAAGTACTCGGCGTAGTCAACCAGCTGCGGAGGTTGACATTATTTTTCCCTTATCTTTTCTTATTTTGTAGACCTTTAATGTAGGCTGCGTATGTGTTTGTGGGTGTTTGTTCGCACATGTTTGGACCTATGTATGGTACGACATGTTTTTGTGTTTGTGAGCCCGTGTGTGGGCCAGTTTGTGGCACGCTCTCCTATTAGGGGCCCATAGGACCCTTTATTTGGGCCTTCTCCTCTTTATTTATAAGGGGGGAGGCCCATATTTTCCCTCTGTAAGAGGGGGGGGTGGGGGGAGGTACCCATCGGAATAGAGAGAAGAAAATAAAAAAATGTGATCCTTGATGGTTTTTTTCATTACTTAAGTGTTTTCATTTCTAAGTATTTACAAAAAGGCCATTAAGATTTTGAAAAAAAATCTGAAATCCTAATCCGGTCGTCGCTGTCGTCGCCAACTATTGTTTGCCTGTCCGGATACCAATATCAAATTACAGTATCGGGACGGATGATGAATCGGATACCAAAAGGAAATTTCCGGTATTCGTCTTTTCCGATATCTGGATATAGGATATTGGTATCAGTTGCTACAGTAATGATATCATGTATTGATATCCGTCTCGATGTCACCATCCGCCATATTCTCAGGGGGAGGATGATGATATCGGATAGTGGAGTTGGATATCAGATTTTGATATCCAACTTTGAATATTGCTATAAAAATATAATTAATCGTCATAGTACGACGGTTGGAGAAGATTTACGTGGGCCAACGGGTAAGAAGAGAGCTTTCTAATTTATTATACAGCTCATTTAATATATACAGCCCATACCTTTTTTCTTCCATATGGGATCACAAGAGTTTAATCTTAAAGTCCGAATTCTTTCGTCCAATATGGAAGAAATTAGAAATTTTGAACTCTATATATTGAACAAGTAACATATATCTTAAATATATGTAATTAATAAAATATATTCCTCATTTACAGACTAAAAATGTAGTTATTATTTATTAATATATTATTATAGTGTTTAATATATTTCCTACATCGTTTAATATATAGAGCTCACTATTTATGTTTTCCTCCATATGGGACAATTGAATTCGGAGTTAATGTTAAACTCTGAATCATGTTATCCCATATGGAATAAAATCAAAAGTTTTAGCTCTTTATATAAAACGAGGTAGAATACATGTTAAAAACATATGGCATTGTTAAAATAGAGGATCTAAGATGATGATAAATATTGATTTTGCTGTTGATATCAGATATCGATATGCGGATACCGATTCTGATAAACGGATATCGAAATCTGATATCCAGTATATGATATCTGTCTCGTCCCTACCCATTCAAAATCTGTCTCCACTATTCATCTTCAACTATTGGATGGATATTGTTTGATATTCGATATACGATATCCGATGTCAGGCACCGCCCCATTTTTTCTAGATATCGGATGTCGAATGTCTGATACCGGATATGAGACGAACAATCACTATCGCCAATGCCACCTGTTGCTGCGGGCGCCCCAGCCCACAGTCTCTTGGCCGCCTCCGTTGTCACCTGCAAAGGCCACCCGCGGCCGCCCCGGTGCCTCGCTTGCAGCCCATCTACGGTGGTCGTTGCCGCCACAATCGCGACCTGCCTACGGTGAGCACCGCTGCCACCACCACGGCCCACATGCATTCGCCTATGCCTACATCCGCCAATCGCCCAGCCATCGACTGCCGTCGTTGCGCCAGCCATTTGTGCCCACCGCTGCGCCTATGCCCACAACCCGTGCTGTCATCACGCTCTTTGTTGCACCTACTCGCACCGCCTTGCCTACTTGCGTCACCACGCCGACCCACGCCACTGCGTATATTGGTGTCACAATCACGTCTACTCATGGCGCTCGCCAACCTCTGCCACCCCGCACCCCACCGCTACTAGTACACTCATAATTACCCTTTTGGTATTATATTATTTCTTTCAATTCCTCCGAACATTGTTCCATCGCTGGTGTTAGAGTAGTGATAGAAAGGAGTAACGTACAATAGGAAAGGTTTCTATCGATACAACCTTGGTTGGCGTGTCAAAGGTGCACGCACCAGCAGTAGTATCCGTGTTCGCACCGTTGGCCTTTAACCCATTGTCTAGGTCCTCGAGAGCATGGTGGCACTCCCAGTTCATGCTTACCGTAACTTAGTGGTCGTTGGTGTCCGTCGACGTCAGGTTTATACTTCTCATCGATTTCATCATCGCGTTATCCTTTGCCTTTCCCCCCCCATTATCATCTCCGCTGCCTAACATGATTTTCCCACCCTCCATGTGGTGTAACACGAGCCGTTCGATCTTGGCATCCTTCATGTCACATCAGCATGAATACGTCTAGAGACTGCACACAAGAGCATCTCAACTCATCTCACTCTAGGATCCAATAAATCATGGATGCAATCCATGCACATGTTCTTCGTTTCATGATTTTGTTGATGATGTTACAATTTGTTTAAGTACATTGCATATCATTTTGAATTGTTCATCCATATCAAGGCCTATAAAACCCAACACCTCTATCCCTCTTTACTATAAAATATGGTAAGATCAAAAATAATAATGACAAGAATAAAAGAGAGAGAGATGATAACATGCATCATGTTCATGCATATATACATCAAATTCATGTTTTTAAGGTTTGAGTTCATTCATAATGACGCATGTTCTCATTTTTTAAAGTAATTTTCCCCATGGGCATGTCAATCGCTCACATTCTGAATTTTTAGATAATTAATGACAATTATATTATTAAGTGATAGTTGCCCTTTCTCAAGGTCAACTTGTTTTGAGATTAATTATTCTCTTGAGCAAAATGATGCATGATTTGAGTGGATGTGCAAGCGAAGAAGACGATAAGAAGATGTGAGGAGAAATTTGAAGTCAACTCTTTTAGTTGACTTGGTTTTTTCTAATAAGGAATAATTCGGTAGTTTGAGCATATTAAATTTTTCTTATCTTACCTTTGGTTTCAGGTGACATTATATTAAAGAGAATTAAATTTAGAATCCAAAGTAAATTCAACAGAAATAGCTAAGTATTTTAATTTTTATGATTTTTAGAAATTTAACATATTTACTATTGTTTTTAAATGCATTAAAAAAATAGGCTAAAAAGGCAGGCCATGTGCGCACAATGGACTTGGCAGCACCGCCAAGTGGCAACGTGCTAGTGCACCAACATAGTGTAAAATAGCCTACATGGAGCACAACAGGGCAATGACGTCACGGATGCGATGGTTGCATCGCCAAGTTGGCTGTGATAGAAGTAAAGGAAGATGGAGAGACAGCAAAAGAGAGATTGAGAAGAAGATGAAACTGGGATTGGAGAGGGAAATCCCATGACCAAAATAGAGTCTCGAGTTCAATATTTATAGGCGACGGAGGCGATAGTGCAGTTAATGCTTCAAGTATTAGCCACGATGTCTGTCACCATACTGTCGTGCATGATGACAGACACAGGTGGCCATATCTGGTCGGACGGCGTGAGGTGCATCGGGATGATGCGACAGCAGTCTTCGAGTCCCATGTTGCTATCACATCAGAGTGATGGTTGAGGTAGCCAACCGTGTTTGTACACTTTGGTAGAAGCTTCTAAGGTTCTTTGTGTCTTGAGCTGTACCCGGTCCTAACACTCGTAGGCAAGTCATAATTCCAGAATGGCAGCACTTCGTGGCAGTTTAATGCTCTTGCAGGAGGCAGGTCATGATTACAGGGTGGCAGCGCTTCATGGCAGTCTGATTCTATAACAAGCAGCACCCAACAAGCCACTGTAGTGCGTGCAAGTGCGTGTTAGCGCATAGAGGGTGCGAGGGGGTGCCCAATCATTAGAGAGAGGATTGATTTTAAGCTAACTAAGGATTGACGCAGTAATATAACCGTTTCAGATCCTAAAAAATACTCAATGTGGGACTGAAGTCCCATCATTTTACTTTTATCGCAGGTGCAACATGGCAAAATCTTAGATGTAAGATGCAGTAGGGTAGAACGGAGATAGTAGATGTGAGAAGCCCAGCTGCCGAATCAAAACTAGACTACATATATAGCTGCCGAACCACATCGCGATGTGGCCCATCATGTCGTAGAACACGACATTCTCTCAACTGTCTGATCTTGCTTAAATGGATCAAATGGTTCAGAGTCCCCGAGTTCTTATTTCTACATTTATAAATCTCGTTCCTCTAAACAGGAAAACTATCATTGAATCCTTACAAAGCTGCACGTCAGGCCATGTTCTCCGATCAAAATCAAGAGCTGGATGTGTTGAGACTTAGACATCTGTTGAGGCATTGAGAGCTCACAGATTGGTCAACGGAATAGTGATATTTGACCCCTTCACGCCAACTTATTGTGAAACCATAATTTTGGTAAAGATTGACCCTTAATCTTGTTAGCAGGCTTTAGGTTTGATGGAGTTGGGTAGGAAACTCAATGTTCCTCCTGCCTTGACCTCAATATCTTAGATTTTTTTTAGTTTAGATTTAAAATTGAAATTTGATTCAAACTTACCGCAATTCATCCATTTTGTTGTAATGTCCTAGAAGAATTGATTCGGTGATTTCTCTCTAACAGTTAGATGAATTCGAGTGATTCCTATGTTATTCAAATCTCTGTATCTTCTAGAGCAAGAGTGTAGCTTGGCATTCCACTAGCTGATGAGATAACCAATTGATTAGGTTAAATTGATCGTAATTCACTTATAAATGTAACATGCGTAATTAATAAAATCAGCCAATAAATATTGGGGCATTAAAGTTATTAACTAGAATAAGACATGAGCCTAGAGGGCCACACATGCACGATTTTCAGACCTTTCTGGATATACTCTTAAGTTTAGGGTTTTTATTAAATGTTCCCAAAGGTTGGAACTTTTGCAAAAAATTCCCACAGGTTGGGATCATTTCCTCAAATAGTATTACTATAGGGGGAACCCTATTTTGATACCCATGCAAGTCTGTTTGAGTGGCCCCTTCCTCTTCTTCTTCCAAGGTGTTGCTTCTGTTGAGATTGGATGGGAAGGAAATTGGATTTCCAGAAGCATGGTTTGAGAGAAAGAAGAGGAAATATATCAATTTACAGATGGGATTAAAGATAGGTCTAGAGGTTGGATTAGCAACTCCACCTACAATACCACTTATTGGAACAAGTGATATTAATGGATTATTACTCACCACTCTTATCACTATGAGAGAATTTTTTCCCCTGGTCAACAGAAGAGTCTTCTTTCCCAGATCTTCTTATCACCATGAAGATTTTAAATAACACTAAGAAGGGGGGTTGAATTAGTGTTTGAAACATTTCCTCTTATATTTTTCTAAGTTTAGTTTTTATATTCATGGATTCTTGCTTGCCACTCTTATCACTATGAGAGAATTTTTTCCCCTGGTTTGGGAATCAACCTCCTTGGTTCGGTAATCTAGCCAAATAGAGACAATAAAACCTTGGTTGATATTTAGTCTATAAATTAAAATTTCTTCTATGTTACAAAATGAATCTGTAATATTTTCACTCTCGTCACTCAACTCTCAATATCTCCAGAATGGAGACATTTTAAACTCTCCCCTTTGATTCTTCTTCAAAAGCACCTTTGAATGCTCATTTCCCAGATGTTAACAGGTCTCTGAAGATTTTACATCTCCAAGCCTTGTTTGGTACTCTCCCTGGTAAGTCTTCTCGACCTCGGTGCTTCAATCTGAAATTTCAGTTCATAAATCCCCTGCTACAGATATCTTAGTTTTTCCTTTGATGTTTCAAATGGTTTCTTTCAAAATATGTGAAGTAACACAATGATCGGAGTTGATACGCCGTGTAGCGCTTAGCGATTAGATTCTAAATACAATGAAATTATGTGAACTTAACACAGATGATTTTGAGAAATTTAAAATGAGAAATATTACAATCGTCAGAAGAAGAGAGTGGTAGACCAATTAGGCGACACATGACGGGTTTAGTCACGATCGAGTTCCCAATGATCCACGTAACCAGATAGAAGGGTCCGACGTGGTGGGGGGCATTTTTCGTCCTAGTGCATCCACACCGCCCATGTAGACGTTCAGTTCTGGCACCGTCAATAAGGCTCCTAACACTAATCAGGTGGCTAATTGCAAGAATTCACATTCAACTCTCACTAGGCAGAGGAACATTCATAAATCAGCACTGAAAGACGTAATTAAAACTGAATAAATGGAGGGAGTGAATGGAAGTGACCTTGGCCGTAAAGTCAATAACCACTGTCTTGACAGAGCAGATTGATCACCATCTTGTGGAGAGGAAATTCAGGCACCACTCCAAGTATTCAATACGTTCGAGATGCTGCAGCTGAGAATGGGCATGGAACGAGAAGGCAATGGAGAACCAATCCGAACTGTGACTTGGCACTTGGGTGCCTTAAGCCGATCACAGTGGGTCTAGAAGAGGGCCCAATACACGAATTTCAAGAGGATGAGACCAAAGACTTTGGCAGCTTAATCACATTCTTCCTTCCCGATCCATTTTGTTTGACCCAACTAGGAATGTCGTAGCAAGCTGAATGGATCTGGAGTAAGAAGTCGTGCTCGGAATATGATTATTGGATAAGATCTAGGGCTTTGCGGTAGTCGTTGGCATCCAGAAGCAGAATTAGCGCAGCCGATGCAAGAATGCTCTCTTCACAACAGAGAAAAAATAAAGGAAAATCCACCACGAGCAGCAGAAGGAGGTTCTGTAGGCACAATCGTCGCGGTAAGAAATTTGGAGTCCATATTCACCCACAGAGATCAATACGGGGTTGGTCAAGACAATATCCTTGAGATGGTCGTATTTACGAGCATAATCGACGATCTCGTTTCCCAGTCGACCGTGCAACGATTCAAGTGGTCGGCTTTTCTTCTTCAGACAGCCAGACAAAGCTCCAGGCAGCGGCCTTCTTCTTCAGCTAAAGATTCAATGAATGATGGTCGGTCAATGTCAGATGAGAACCATCAGGAGGGCAATGAGGATCCCGAGAAATCTTCACGCCAGAAATAAATTCAATCCATGACCAAGTACTATAATGATGCCAAAATAATATTGATAAAACCAGAGATCGATGGACGGCAACAAATATTGATGATCTAGTAGTCGATGGTCGGTTGTCGAGATAGCAGCCAATATATTACGGTCGGGACAAATCGGTACAGCAATAGAACAGAATTTCAATCATCAGTAGGGGCAATCAATTTCGCTTGATCTTCTTCTATGATTTCTTCTTCTTCTTAAGCAGACAACCACAATGGGAATAGGACACCTTCTTCAACAAGAACAAAAAAAGATAAATGCCAATAGAAAACGATAGGTCTGAATTCTTCAACACAATGACATCCTCCTCTAACTTCCACTTCTCCCTCTTCTTAAAAGGTGGGGGGAAGTGGCAGTTATGGAAGCCCAACTGGGCCCCCTTTAAGGGGAAGGCCTATTGGGCTCCCCCTTAAAAGAAATTCTTTAGGGGGAGAAGAAGCCCATTATGGAGTTCCTCCCCCTAAAGATGAAAATTAAAATGATTAAAATAAACACAAACGACGGGGGAGGCCTGAACTCACGCAGGAGGGGCCTCCAAAAATTCAAAAAAAAACGATGAAAAGGAAAAAAGAACACGAAGTTGCCTCGGCACTCTCCAAGATGACGTGATTGTTGCTTCAAGCTTGATAGTGGAAGTGTTGGTTCTTCTCATCGGCTCTGGCTCTGCGTAAGGGCTGGCGACGAGCCTGGGCATGATCAGCTGGTTGGTCTTCCATCAATATGGTTCCTCAATTTCACCAAAAGGTATGTGTCAATGGCTACGTCGTAAGAAGTAAATATTTCAATATTTAAAAGCATTATGAAAAAAAATCTGATAGTGCGGATAGTTCAATTATCGGAATGCTTCAAATAGTTAAGATTAAATAAAGCTATGAATCATAAATGTCGACCATTTTGCAAATAAATTTTATTTGACACTAAAACTAATTTTTCAGAGAGAGAATGAAGGATCACAATAGGATAAAGTTGAAGAGAAATTTCAGATCCAAGACGGAAGAGATTTCAACAGAAATTTCAGATCCAAGACGAAAAGGAGTTTAACAGAATTTTCATATTCAAGACGGAAAGGAGTTTTCGAGAACTTTCAAATTCAAGATGGAAAGGATTTTTCGAGAACTTTCAGATTCAAGAATTTTTTATAGAACTTTTAGGTTTTTGAATGAAGAGAGTTGCAGAGTGAGGTTCAGCATTTATTACTGTAAATAATTGCAGAATGAGAGCTGAAGATTTTAATGCTTTGAAATTTACATACAAATATCTAAGTTGATGTAGTAGGCCATTTTCCAGAAAGAGAGATAACGATTTTGATACTGTAAAAATTGATGATAAAGATATAAATTGACACTGCAGGTAATTTTTCAGAAAGAGGGTTGAAGCTTTTAAAGATTTGAAAATTGAAAGCTATATTTGGATTGTTGTAGACAATTTTAAGAAACCAAAATCAGCTTCATATTCCTTCATATTTGGGTATTCAAAATTTAGGATTCTCTGTAGACACTATTGAAAATATCTCTGTAGATGTATTCCTATCTCTATAGACTGGGAAATTATGAGAGGAAAAAATCTCATAAATCAATTGATCTCCATTGATCACTCAGAATCATTATTGGGTAAATTGAAGAATACTTTGGAACAACATCCTTTCAGTCTTATGCATCGAAATTAATCAAATATATGAGAGGTTCACTTTATGAATCTTTTAAGTTCCTAGAAAGAAAACCTAAAGTTTTAAGTAAATGAATATCTCAATCAGATTTCATATTAAGAGATGATAAATGAGAATGATCTCTAGTAAACGTTGCACAAGGAATGATATATGAAAATGATATCTAGAAATACAATAGGGAGAAAGAGCTGATATCATTTTCACCAAAATGTCATTGCAGGAAACAAGAAATGTAATAATTCTCATCCAACACGTTGAAGGAAACAAGAACCGAGATACTTTTTATATAATACAATTGCAGGAAGCAAGAAACAAGATGGAGAATCCGAGACACCCAGGACCACCGAGAGAGAGAAAGGCCAGATCGTGAGAGAAAGAATGCCAGAAAGAGAGAGCTAGGTCGCCCAGAAAAAATGTCATCGATAGGGAGAGAGAGAGAGCTATGTCTTTCTGAAAGAATTCTAGGGAGAGAAAGAGCTGTTGAGAATCTTGAATCTTGAGGAAAAAGAGAGATTGAGAAAAAAGAGAGAAGAGGAGACAGAAGAGACACAAGAAGAGTTGAAAGATCGTTGTATTCCATAGAGATAAAAACGTAACATTGGTTGAGTATTTATAATATGTATATGGTAGTGTAAAAATAACAAGTTTCTGTTTGTATAGATATATCCGTTGTAACGGTTTACAACAGATATATTTTTTTAAAAACCAGATTTGACAGGACCATTATAACAAAATGGGTGCACCGATCACAGCCGTTGATTGGTGCCATAGACCCATTGTTCGTAACGGATATATGTGATTAAACCCTAACCGTTATAATCCTAACTAATGTTGAATCCTAGACATCTATATTGAATCCAATTCTATATTTGAACCTACATTGAATCCTAGCATCTAAGTCGCCAACAAGTATACGTTATATATTCATTTTACTATCTAATCTTGATTAAATCCTTACAAGAGATCCACGTCGAGTTTGCCGAGTTTGCTGAGATTGAGACTCCTTCCTCAACACCCCCCCCAAACACAACGGAGTAGGGAGGACGTTGAGCTTGTCCTTGAGCTGATTGAACCTTGTTGCTGGAAGAGACTTTTTAAGTACGTCAGCCACCTGCCCCTCGTTGTTGACGAATTGGACTATGATTGATTTAGCCGCTACTTGCTCCTGGACGAAATGAAAATCTATATTGATGTGCTTCATTCGTGCATGGAATATCGTATTTTCAGCCAGGTAGGTAGCCCCAAAATTGTCACACCATAGAGTTGGAGGTGTGGTTGTGGATAGTTTCAGTTCGCAAAGAATTGATTGAGGCCATAAAACTTCAGCTGTAGCATTGGCGATGGCTTTGTATTCAGCCTCAGTACTAGACTGTGCAACTGTTGGCTGCTTTTTGGAGCTCCAGGAGATGAGATTCTTTCCAAGAAAAATTAAAAATCCACTTGTAGACCTGTGGTCCACTTGATCCCTTGCCCATTCTGCATCACAAAAGATACTTATAGAGCAATCAGAAGTTCTATTAGTAAAAAGACCATCTAGAATTGTTCCTTTAAGATATTTTAGAAGATGGTTTAAAGATTTTCAATCACTAGTAGTAGGATTATGCATTTTTTTAGAAGCTTTATTAACAGCAAAGGCAATGTCAGGTCTTGTTAAAGTGAGGTATTGTAGATAACCAACAATTTTCCTATAAAGTGTGGGGTTTTCAAAGAGTTGGGTGGAATGAGAAAATTTTGCCAGGCTAGAAGGAGTGGTAATTGGTTTGCAATTTTCCATATTGGCACTTTGGAGATTCTGAAAAAGATATTTATCTTGTGACAAAAGATAACCGTTATCAGTCGGTACAAATTCTATGCCCAAAAAAATGTGAGCTGGTCCTAAGTTCTTGATAGCAAATGTGCCTTGCAGTTTCTGAACGAACACACTAATGGTGGAGGTAAAAGGTGAGATAACCAATATGTCATCAACATATATTAAGAAAGACACTTGTTTCCTTTGAGAGATTTTAAAAAACAAAGATGTGTCCGTTTTATTACCGATAAACTCTAGCTTAGAAAGAAACTGAGTTAATCTAGTAAACCAGGCTCTAGGTAATTTGTTTAAACCATATATAGATTTCTAAATAAGGCACACATGATTGGGAAACTCAGGATTTTTAAATCCAGTAGGTTGTTCCATCTAGATTGTTTCAGATGAGTCTCCATGCAAAAATGCATTGGAGACATCTAATTGATGAATGGCCCAATTATTTCTAATTGCAATTGATAGCAGTAGTCGTATAGTGGTGTGTTTTATTACAGGACTAAAATTCTCTGTAAAATCAAACCCTTCTTGATGAGTATATCCCTTTGCAACAAGCCTGGCTTTGTATTTATCAACTTCCCCATTTTGTTTGTATTTAACACAATAAACCCACTTACATCCTATTACATGTAAGTTGGAATTTCTAGGCACTAATTTCCATGTTTTATTTTGTAGTAATGATTGTATCTCCTCTTTCATGGCATGCATCCATTCAGAGCTTTTGGACGCAATCTTGTATGAAGGAGGTTCCACAATAGTTGGCAAGTACGTTATGAAGCATTGAGGCAAATTATGTTTGATAGCAGTAAAGACTAGTCAATTCCGTTTTGAATAAGAGTCAGTAGATTGATGATCATTCTGAAGATAAACATCTTTAACAGTTCTAGTTTTCCAGAGATCTCCCAGTTCAGCAGAGTAATCTAAAGTAGGGAGGATGGGAAGTTCAGCTTTTGACGGATTGTTGGGATCAAACAGCTGAATTGACTTTGAGCTATGAGATTCTGTCTCAGTCAATTCAACTTCTGATTATGTGGATGACATACAACTAATGTTGATGATTGAGTTAATGATAAGAGAGTCATCATTAGTGGAGGTAGGAGGAACATTCTCAGATTCAGAACCTTGTGTTTCATTTGAGAAATTTTGGACATTAGAATTATTAAAAGATCCTAATAATCAATTATTCTGATTACTCATGTTGATTTGATAAAAGGGAAAGGTATCTTCAAAAAATATAACATGACGTGAAATAAAAAACTTACCTATGTGAGAGATAGACACCGATATCCGAGATGCAAGGCACAGTATCCTCGAAATACACACTTCACTGATCTGGGTTCAAGCTTATGTTTGGTATAAGGTCTAAGATATGGATAGCGTAGGTACCCAAACGTTTTGAGAATAGTATAGTCAGGTGGAACATTGAAAAGAATTTCATAAGGAGATTTGTTATTTAAAATGGGAGTAATCAGACGATTCATTAGAAACGCGGCTGTCACAACAGCTTCATCCCAGAACTGCTTTGGTATTTTGGCGTGATGAAGAAGTGTAAGAGCTGTTTCTACTAAATCTCTGTGTTTTTGTTCTGATGTTCCGTTTTGTTCAGGAGTGTGGGAACAAGACACTCTGTGAACAATACCTTGAGTTTGGAGATAGTTATGGAGAGATTGATAGTCTCCTCTCCAATCTGATTGTAAGTACTTAATTTTTTAATTAAATCGTCGTTCGACTTGTTTTTGAAATGTGATGAAAATATCTAGAAGATCATTTTTTTCATTTCAAGGGATAAATCCAGACATATTTACTATAATCATCGACAAAGACAACGTAGTAAGAAAAAGAGGAGTGGGAAACTAAGGTAGCTGGCCCCCAGCGATCAGAATGTATTATTCCAAGACATTTAACTGAGTGATGCAAAGTGCTAGAAAATGGGAGTTATGAGCTTTTGAGACATTACATGAATCACAAATAAAGAGTTTCCTAGTATGTAAAACTGGAAGACCATAGTTTTGAATTAAATATTTTAAGGTCTTGAATAGGGGATGTCATAGTCTCTGATGCCAAGTAGCTTCAAAGGTTTTTACCCCAATGCAAGCAGTTTTATGTGGCTGTCTATCCAAGAAGTAGAGTCTGTTTCTAGTTATTCCTTTGAGAAGAATCTTGTTGGTGACTTTGTCCTTCACACGAAGAAAAGAATTATGAAATTCAACTAACGCGTTATTATCAGAGGTTAGTTTTTGAATGGATAATAATTTTTTAGTAATTGATGGAACATGAAGTATGCTTTTTAGATAAAGAGTTTTATCGCACGTAGTTATCTTGGAGTTTCCAATTGCAAGGATATTCAAACCAGTACCATTACCTATTTTAAGATGATCATTTCCTTGGTATGCTTGAATTTGTTGCATGGAATTTGGGTCAGCCGTGACATGGTTAGTGGCACCACTGTCTGGGTACCATCCATGTTGTTCTGGAGAGTAAGCTTGAGGATACTCACCCTGTCTACTTTGATGATTTGCAGAGTTCCCCGAAGATAATCTTATGAATTCCTGGCATTCTCTGGCTCGATGCCCATATTGGGAAAAAATTTGGCATAAGTGGGAATCCATTGATTTCTTCCTCTTCAGTTGTCATTTCTGGAGCTGTGTACTTGTTCCGTAGTGCTTCTTTGAAAATTTTCGTTCTTGAAATAGCGTCCCTGATCAGCAGAGTTTCTTTGAATATTATCACTTCTTCGATTTTGATCAATGTTTTTGTAGTTTTGCCTTTGAATTGAATTTGCCATAAGCGGGAATCCATTGGAGCTGCCTTTGTGGTAATGATTTAAATAATCATCATGAGCCTTCAAATTTGTGACAATCTTCTCAAATCCCATATGATCGATGTTGACGTTGATGCTAATTATAAAAGAAGAATATTCTGGAGGTAACCCCTCAGAAAGGTGTAAATCTTTGAGGGCTCATTGACAGGATGACCTGCAATTTCTAAAGCTTCAACTATTGATCTAAACTGCTTAATGTAATCTTCAATTGATATTGTACCTTTGGCAATGTTGAAAACTTGTCGATTCAGTTCCATTATTCTAGATTGACTTCTTCCTACAAAGGTATTTTCTAGAGTTTCCCAGATTTCCCTTACTAATTTTGCTTTGACAACACATGGCAGAATTTTTTCGGAGACAGTTGATTGGATGAAACCAAGAATTTTTTTATCAACTCTCCGCCAGCTTTCAAATTCAGGATATCCACTGAATTTCCATTTTTATCTGAAATAGAAACAGGAGGTGGTGCAGTACCATTAATAAATCTATTCAAACCATTCCTGTTCAGCAGTGGATGGATGATATTCTTCCACATTTGATAATTGTTGGAATCAAGCTTGACCGGAACTCTAAGTCCTAGAGGGATAACAATAGGCATTGGTCCGAAGATAGTTGAGCTCAAAGGATTTGCAAATTGAGGGCCGGCGATCATAGAAGCTTGGTTTTCTTCTCCCAAGCTTGAATCGCCTCGCTCTGATACCATGTTGAGACTCTTGAATCTTAAGGAGAAAGAGACATTGAGAAAGAAGAGAGAAGAATAGACAGAAGAGACACAAGAAGAGTTGAAAGATTGTTGCATTCCCTCGAGATAAAAATGTAACATTAGTTGAGTATTTATAATATGCATATGGTAGTGTAAAAATAACAAGTTGCCGTTTGTATAGATATATCCGTTGTAATGGTTTACAACAGATATATTTCATTTAAACCAGATTTGAATGGACCATTATAACAAAATGGGCGCATCGATCACAGCCGTTGATCGGAGCCATAGACCCATTGTTCGTAACGGATATATGTGATTAAATCCTAACAGTTATAATCCTAACTAATGTTGAATCCTAGACGCCTATATTGAATCAAATTCTATATTTAACCTACTTTGAATCCTAACATCTAACTCTCTAACGAGTATACGTTATATCTTGAATCCTATTCTATATTTGAACCTACATTGAATCCTAGCATCTAAGTCTCCAACAAGTATATGTTATATATTCATTTTACTATCTAATCTTGATTAAATCCTAACAGGAGATCCCCGCCAAGTTTGTCGAGTTTGCCGAGTTTGAGACTCCTTCCTCAACAAGAGCTAGATCGTTGGATTAAGAGACAGTTAGATCCTTGGAGAAAGAAAGTGTCAGAATACGTGAAAGAGAGTCGGATAGTAGGAGAAAGAGAGAGTCATATCGTGAAAAAAAACATTGAGAGAGAGAGAGAATGTAACACAGTTGAAGGCGAGGGAGAGAACTCCAAAGAGGAAAATCTCCAATACTTAGAGAGAGAATGCCATATTTTTATTTTTATTATTTCTAAATGAGCCTTTCCTCATATTGGAATATTTTTTTTTTAGGGTTTTTACCATTTGAATTATCAATTTAAATAGTTTAAGAACCCTAAAAAGAAATTGTAATTACCTTCTCAAAATGTATCATATTCTTCATGATTTCTACTCATTTTTTCTGAATAACCAACTCAGATACTTCCACATTCTTTAAAATGATAGCAATAAAAATAGTCAAAATAATGCATATAGTCAACTAAATAATATCATCAAAAAATTGTCGATGTCATTCTCAACAATGAAGTTTTTCAAATAATTTAAATCTGAGGGACCTTGATTTGGTGCTCATAGATATTTTTCAGTGATATACTAGCAAAATAAATATTGATTCATCATATTTAAATTAAGTTACTTTCTAGGTTTTATGAAGATCCAAACTTAGTGATGAGATCTTCTAATCATGTTCATGTTCAATAAATAGCATCAATCAAGGCAATTAGACATTTAAGAATTGATGTACTATCTATTGTGTGTCATCACATGTGTTCAAGGATCTTTATGGATTCGCTTTATCTTTCAATATGTGTATAAAAACAATGAGAAATTAATAAAATATGTTAGGAGGATCAAACTGACCCTGTAACCTTTATTATTTCATCTATACGCCTTAAAAATAGAAAAGGTCTGCCTTTTAAGAAAATTCCCATGTACATAATTGATAGAATGTATCTTTATAAATTCATTTAGGAGACACAATCAAATAACTATATGTTCATACAGCATCAACCCACACATACAAAGGAGATTGAAAATAAGACTGCTTGACACCTGATAGCATGCTAATTCTTGGGTTACTATCACTACATTTACATGTTTATTCACATCAAAATAACTATATATGTATGCTATCTAGTTGAAATGATGAAACTATTGTTGATAGTGTTTTAAATTTCGCGGATTCTAGGTATTTCAGGGATTTAGGTATTTCAAGTCATCATGTTCTAAATTTACTTTAAAAAAAACAAAATATAAATTTATATGGATTTCTGATATTAAATTAATGAAGATATTATTTTCAACGTCAAAACTTATATTTTTATATTATTTTGAATTATATTTTATTTTCTATGAGTCAATTAAGGGTTTTGTCTTAATTCCTACCCTACAACATGTCACCATTTTATTTTTTGAATTGCAACCAATCAGCACAGCTAACCATTGCAAGAAGATGGCATTATGGTACCACAAATAACGATATCATAACAGCCAATGATTGAATGCCACATTTTTATTTTTTTAATCTCAGGGATGACATGGAATCATAGAAACAAGGGTGTGTTGTAATATATGCATGTGCAATGACCTAGGAAAATGACTTGTAAATTTTCCTTATTTTATTCATATTATACATGGATATACCTAGCGCATACACACGTACACATGGTGGACACATGTGTACATGGAAGAGAAGAAAAGCATTGGCATGGCTCACGCTTACCCAAAACCATGTGACATGCTCATCATTATTAGTATGCTAATTTTTAGCTTTTAAATGCAAGGACACATATCACCTCTATGAACGGTTGATTGAGAATGATGCAACAAATCTGGGCCAATAATTACATTGAATTTAAGAAAAATAACCCTAGAAGTGACGTAGCAACCGCGGCAACGAGAGAGAATATTTTTACAATGGTTATGATTTCTGATAATGATATAGAAGGTCGATCAATCCGAAATTTGTAAAGCTTCAACTTTATCTCTTTTCATCCATGGCCTCAAATCTATAAGATGAGGTGCAACTCACAGTAAAAAAAAATCTATGAACTCGCTTCCTACATTGGTAGAGTGATTGAAAGACAGCGAGTTTGAAGATTTATAAACAACTTCATGGTGTCTTCTGTGAATGAGAGGGCATGCATCATCAAATTATCGTGGTCCTAGCAAAACTCAAGGACCTAGGTAAGTCTTCTTGCCTTACAATGTCTCGTCATCATCATTGCTTTTAGCTTAAATTCATCCCCTTATATCTTCACATCTCATTTTACCATCATCGTCAGCTCCTTCCTCATCATCTTCACATAGTCTACTCATCTCATCTTTACTTAAACCTAAACCCTAATCTTAATATATCCTTACCTCCATCTCTTTATCCATCTCATATTGTCACAGTCTCTTTGATCCATCGCCCATTTATATTTTCCACTTTCATATCCTCCATCCTTCATATTGCTCATCTTAATTTTATTAAATACTATCACCTTCTCACTAACCACTTTCGTCATTTCACTCTCTTTTTTATACATATCTACTCTCAGTTATCTAACTGTCATTTAAGGAATATAAATTCCTAATCATCATTCCTTATGGAGATGACCCATACTCTCCACTAGCTAAAATTATTTCGGGGAGTGCAGGTTCTTATACATTTGTTGATTAAACTTTCAATTTTTATGCCTTGGTTCAATTATGAAGACAAGTTTGTCGATTGTAAATCAATCTTTGAACAAATACATCACATGTACTTTATGGGAAACTTTTTCTACCCTTTACCTTCTTACTTTGAAATCGTTCTAAAGACGTTCATGTGCCCCACTGATAAATCCAAAATGAGTCATGTAATTATACATATATTAAGGGCATTTTGGGATCATTTCATGTGTATTTTACCCAGTTTCATAATAATGTTACATTCCCTGCATTATATAGAGAAAGCATCAAAATAATGCATTTTAAGGTCAATTTTATGCATGTTTTAGAATTTCAAAAATTTGTTAGTAAAAAAAAAATTAGGACCTTCTAATTTTCTCATTTTCTATTTAGTATGTTGTCTATGAAGCTGTAGGGGTGAAAAATCTGTATTAAATTTGAAGAAAGAAAAATATATATAATTAAAGATAATAAAGGGGAATCATATCGGGCCGGCTAAGGAACAACCAAGCAACAGGCTTCCAAAGCCAGCAGCCAGGCCAGTGAGCATTGAGCGCTTTAGCTGACCCAGCCGCCGGCAAAGCCCATGCACAGCACAGGGAGCCCAAGAGCGCACGCCCTAATCGTGCCCTAATCAAGTCCAACATGAGATGCTAAGCTCGCGTTACAGAGGTTTGTGTTTGGATTTCATTAGTAGTAAATCGCCACATATCATATAGTATATTTTATTCATAAAATTTTCAATATGGAATGCAAATCCCATGTTTATTTTGTCTGCATCGGGCCAGGCCACAGAGAGAATACAATCGCGGCCCAAGAGGTCGAGACCTTAAGAAAATAAGAAAAAAAAAATGAACCGAGCTTCAGGCCAATCTGGCCCGAAGCCCGGCTCTTTTTGGGATTATTCAAAAGACGAATATGATCGTAGCCGTCCGATCTTTTTAAAGAAGATCGAACGGCAGAGATCTACTCTGTCTCTATAACATATTTCTATTTTGGGCTGACACAGCCGTGGGACCCCTCGACGGACGAATCAGAAGAAGCACAGCTGACGGGGTGACTGACCGTGCTCGCTAACGTGGTGGCATATTTCGATGAATAATCTCCAACGGCCAGGGGTATTTTGGTCCACCCTCGCCCCTGGCCATCAACGCCGCCGGCCGGAGGCTGTTTTCGGCCGGCGAAAAGGACCATTTAGCAATCCAACGGTGGGGGAAGACTCCCAAGTCCTTCCCCTCCATCGGACGACTTAAGTCGTCCCTCCCAAGCCATTAAAAGGGGATGGAGAGCCCCAATTTGAGTATCTCCGGCCGCAAGAAAAGAGGGACGGCGGAGGGCTCTCGCATGTGACCCAGTACCTGGTGAGGCGCAGTGACACGCCTCTAAAGGCTCAAAGGACTCTCGAGAAGACCTGGGAAGTCAGATCTCCATCGAGTCGCACCCGGACGGAGGAGGAGAGCAGGTGAACGACTAAACGGAAGCTCGACGACAGCGACCGGCACCCCTAACCCGATTCTCCAAATCAGGGCGTTCGATGAGATTTAAACTTCTTAGATTATCCCTCAGATATCCGTTTTGATCTTAGCAGAGATTTTCACCAAGTATTTCACTATATATTGCATTAACGATTGATTTTGATTCACGGATTTTGTTGTGGCATTTCATCGAACACCTAGCGTGTTCGATCAATATTCTTTGATTTAACTAAGTTCTAGGCTAATCAACCATATCAAAATAATAGAATATATTCCCTCTTCTTTTGAGCATTCGGTCGAATAGCTCACGGGCGTTCGACAGAATCAACCCTTTTATCTCCTCTCACTTACTACTCGAAATCTATCGGGCATTCTGTCAAACACCTCACGGGCGTTCGACAGAAACACCCTCTTCTCTTTATAAAACCTATATAAAATATTTAAAAACTTACTATTAAGTAATTATTATATAAATATCTGTTCTTCTACCCCCCTTACGGGCATCTAGTCGAACACCACTTGGGTATTTGACTAAAGCGACCCAATATTCTTGAAATCGAATATAAATAAACATGTAGACTATACAAAATCTTCTAAATAGTACATTAACTCCTATTTCGACTTCGTTTGAGCATTTGGTCGAATACCTATTAGGTGTTCGACTAAATCGAGCCTTATAATCTCAGAAGTCGAACTTAAAATGCCATAAAAATATATATAGAAATATAAAAATGTTTAAAACTACCTATATTAATTCTGTGATAAAAATATTACTTATATGAGTAGTACTCTATAATTCTAACCTATTCTATAGTTCTATAAAGACTTCTTATGATTATTATTATCCTTTCACTTCTTCCCAATATTATAGTTAGATACTCATTTATTCTCTTCCTATCTATCTTATTAATATATAAATACTTCTCTATTCCCTTTGTTCTCTCTTAGTATATATATATACCCATCTATATAACTCTTCTTTTTTCTGCCATCCTCTTATTACTAATTACTCTTATTAAGTACTTTATATTTCTTCACTAGCTACCTAGTATCTTAATTCTTTCTTATTCTTAGTAGCTATAATAGATATATCCATATATCTAATATTCCCCTTTCTATACCTATCTTATTAAAGTAATATCCCCTATAGTTATTAATTAGTATCTCTTCTTATTACCGTTATCTTTAGTATTATTATTAAATTTTATTAACTAATAACTCAACTATTGAATCTACACCTAAAGGCCAGTCCCTGTGGAGACGACCTTACTCTCACGTATACATCTTTGAGTAAGTTTCTATTTTTACAAATTTATTTGATTGAAGGCAAATTAAATTTACAGCGACAATTAAAATAACTACGCAATTTTCCTCCGTCACCCACCTCTAAAATTATCCATGTGATAACATTGCTCTTAGGTCTCTTTTTCTTCTTCTTCAACCCTCCTTGAAAACACTCTAACTGGTTGAGTAGAGAAGACATCAGAGTAGAGATAGGGGACTCGCAATTCTGTATGGCAGGGGTGTTTCAAATGGGTGCTCCTTCCCAATTTATGTTTTACTTAAGTTTTTCTCAAAACCCCATTAAGTAAAATATAGTCACCAACAGCCTTATGATCTTATACGCGTGACCCCCTAGGCTCACGTATCATTCTAGTTAATAAATTTAGTGGCTCAATAATAATTATTAGCCAACCTAATTAGTTAATTATATCGACATATAGATTAATTATCTGAATATCAATTTAATCCAATTGATAGGTTAAGTTTCCAGCTCGTGGGGTGCCAAGCTACACCTCGTGCTCTAGAAGATACCGAGATGTGTTTGAACTCTCTCATGGAACCTTTACCATCATCTATTACCGTATATCTATAATCTATCATCAGCGCGAGACTCTCTAACGACTTAGGGTATGGTTTATCGTCAAACCCTAATGTGTCATTTAATTAGTACCGATGCGTAACGAGGATCATGGTAGAACGCCTTCTCCAACATCCTCACTACCTTGGCCAGGGTTTTGTGGCATCGTCTTCCTTGAGTCAATCTCCTCTTATACTAAGGGCAGATGATCATATCTTGACTTCTCAATCACCTCCATGAGTTTCCTACAACATCCAAGCTATGGCTTTTTTGAATTCCATGATTAGAGGCTCATAAGTCGTAGACAAAATGTGGTCGTCCATCCACAAAATGTCTTTAGTGTCTCAAGTCCATGGATCCCTTAAACCATTCACTTAACCACCTGATTGTTGTTTAGATATAACACCTTTTAGGGATTCTTCAAATCAAGTTAGTAAATTATTTTTCCAAAGAGCACCCACTATTTGTCCTTAGTGTAGCCACACTAAGGGCCACGAGATCAGCTATACTTAGCATAAGTAAGATTGATTAGTGTTATTTTATCTGGATAATTCGGTGTCCATCTTGACTATCCATCAAATATGAATATTTATAAACTAGTGATCATTGTAATATTATCCCATCATAATTCACAATGTCGTGGCATGTATTCATAGACTTCATTATAAACACCACACTGGAATAATAATGAACATAATAGTTTTATTCAATGAACTTAAATAAAACATGGTGGTGTGATATAACTTAGACGACCACATAATATCCATCATAACCTTAGCATCATCTACGATTTACATTAAAACACTAATTTTGAACCTATCAACACCATTTTTATAAATATATGTTGAAGCTGTAAATACGTCAGCAGATAGATTTGAAGTACAATGGCACATTGACTGGGTGAAATAAGATAAAATTTCAATTGAAAACTGAAAAAAAATCAGCAAAGGCTATTTTTTAATGGCAAATTAAAGGACTTTGCTTCAATATCAAAGATTAAACAGATATTAATACTACATAAGATACAACTGGGAAAGTACATAATTGAGTAGATGTGACATTCTCAATACAACTGCATAAGTGTAAATACAACTGCATTCTCTAATAAACCAGTTCAATTTTCATGAGGCATTTAATTAATGGTTTAACACTGTTAGACACATTATATTTGTACTAGATTGGTTAATTTTCTCCGTATTACGCCCTCACCCTCTTCTCCCTCATTCTTCTATACCCACTCAAGCCAAAACTGTACATTTGCCGGTCAACAGGTAGCGATCAAGGGCATAGATAGTGTACCATCACAGAACTTTCCAACTGAGGCTACATTTCAGACAACCTTATATTAGTTCACAGCGTGTAATAGTTATTCAATGGGGGAATAAAGATACTTATTCATGAAAAGGGCGAAGATTTTTAGATTGGTACCAATGAACGTAATCATGACCAAATTCTACAAATCCACGACGAAAGTCCTCAGTTGATTGACCTACTACGTTTATTGCATCTCAGAGGAGAGATTAACAGAGAAAATCTTTCCAAGAGATGGAATGCCGCAAGACTAGTTAAGCACAAAGAAATGCTTCAAAACAGATCTCTGAAAAAGATCTGCACCTTCAAAATTGGAGGATCAACAACAGTTCACTCGTCCGTCACGCACCCTCTTGAAGCAGTTTGCACATTCTTTATGTACTGTTGGAGGAGAAGAGCATGCAAGGTAAGATAAAGAAACAAGGAATAAGAAATGGGACAAAAGTCTTCAGAGAACACAGGCCCTGACCTTGTAGAGAACACCCCTTGAAGCCTTGTAAGGAGGTGCAGTCCACTTGCTTCTCCTCTGAGCCAGCTCCTCATCAGTCAAGTGGACATTTATACTTTTCTTCTCAATGTCAATCGTTATTACGTCTCCGTTTTCCACCAATCCGATGGGTCCGCCTTCCTGGAATATCATCAATGTCGATCTAATGAGAAATAATAACTAGGCAAAAAAGTGAAACCGAGTTAATTGAACCTGTGCTTCAGGGCAAATGTGGCCAACAACATATCCATGGGACCCACCAGAGAACCTGCCATCGGTGAGCAACGCGACCTCCTACAATTGGTAGATATTAAAAATAGGTTAATGCTTCAGCGATAAGCATGTATTCAGCTTTAAAGCACAGATTAATACCTTGCCAAGACCAGCACCCATAATAGCACTGGTAGGCGATAGCATTTCGGGCATGCCTGGACCGCCCTTGGGTCCTTCCCCTCTGATAACTACAACTTTACCCTGAACAGAACATAAACAAAAAAGGCCGTTTGAATTCATTAATATGAGTATTCGTCGTTCAATTCCCAAGCCTACAAGACTTTTAATGATTTCCATCACCACACCAGCTGGAGTTCTTTTTTTTTTTAACTAAAAAAGGTAGAAGACAGGATGCAAGGACAGGACGAGAAGCGTCCCTGTCTGACGCCCTGGAATTCATGTCCCATCCTGCATTCTATGAGGGTGAACAGGATGCTGGGAGATGTCCAGGAAGGGACTCGGTAATATTTATGGAATTTTTGTAATAGTTAGCATACAGATATTCTCTTCTTTCTTTTGTCTATTCCATATGTGGGTCAGGAGTTATATATGGCCCAGGACTTGTTCCAACTTGTGACAGTGGGCCTTGAATAAATGGCCCGTGTATGCCAGTATTTCATAAGCTAATTTGAGCGTAAAAGAAGAGGGTTTTATTTTTTTGTCTTTCTTTCTCCACTTTTTCTGATCGAAAGAGAGGAGAATACTGGTGACGGTGAACTGGGGGGATATTTCTAATCGACAGTAATGTTGCCGTATAGACATTAGGGATCAAATCAAAGCAAATTTAATCAATTAAATTTTGATCGGGCAAGTCGAACGATCAAAATACAATTCAACTTGATCTGATCGAATTACTCAAAGAGATAGAGAGAGACTGAGCAAGAGAGGGCAAGCAAGAGAAAAAGAGATAGAGATGGGGGTGGGTGGGAGAGGGGAGAGAAGGCAAGAAAGAGAGGCTGAGAGTAAGAGAGAGAGCCTGAGAGCGAGAGAGGGCAAGCGAGAGAGATCAAAAGAGCGATAAAGTGAGAGATTGAACAAGAGAAAAGTGAGTGAGAGAGAGAGAAAGATTGAACGAGAGAAAAGTGAGTGAGAGAGAAAGAAAGATTGAACGAGAGAAAAGTGAGAGAGAGAGAGAGAAAGATTGAACAAGAGAGAAAATGAGAGAGAGAGAGAGAGAAAGATTGAACAAGAGAGAAAATGAGAGAGAGAGAGAGAAAGATTGAACAAGAGAGAAAATGAGAGAGATTGAACGAGAGAGAGTGAGGGAGAGAGAGAGTGAACGAGTAAGAAAGTGAGAGAGAGAGAGAGATTGAAAGAGAGAAAGATTGAACAAGAGAGAAAATGTGAGAGAGAGAGAGAGTGAACGAGAGAGAAAGCGAGACAGAGAGAGATCGAAAGACAGAAAATGAGAGAGAGAGAGATACTGAACGAGAGAGAAAGTGAGAGAGAGAGGGTGTGACCGTACGAGAGAGAAAGAAGGCAAGAGAGAGTGCATGAGAAAGCGAGAGAGAGATTCAGAAACACAGAGAAAGCAAGAGAGGGAGAGAAAGAGGGTGAAAGATAGAGAGAAGGCAAGAAATAGAGAGATTGAGAGAGAGAGAGGAGGTGAGAGATGAGAGACTGAGAGAGAGAGAAAGCGAGAGATAGAGAGACTGAGATAGGGGGTGAGAGAGAAGCCGGGAGATGGAGAAACTGAGAGAGAAGGCGAGAGATAGAGAGACAGAGAGAGTGAGAGAGAAGGCGAGAGATAGAGACTGAGAGAGAAAGAGGGAGAAAAGGTGTGAGATAGAGAGAGAGAGAGGAGGTGATAGATGAGAGACTGAGAGAGAGAGAAAGCGAGAGATAGAGAGACTGAGATAGGGGGTGAGAGAGAAGCCGGGAGATGGAGAAACTGAGAAAGAAGGCGACAGATAGAGAGACAGAGAGTGAGAGAGAAGGCGAGAGATAGAGACTGAGAGAGAAAGTGAGAGAAAAGGTGTGAGATAGAGAGACAGAGAGAGAGAGAGTGAGAGAAAACGCGAGAGATAGAGAGACTGAGAGAGAAGGCGACAGATAGAGAGACAGAGAGTGAGAGAGAAGGCGAGAGATAGAGACTGAGAGAGAAAGTGAGAGAAAAGGTGTGAGATAGAGAGACAGAGAGAGAGAGAGAGTGAGAGAAAACGCGAGAGATAGAGAGACTGAGAGAGAAGGCGAGAGATAGAGAGACAGAGAGAGAAGGTGGAGATAGAGACACTGAGAATGAGAGAAGGCGAGAGATAGAGAGAGTGAGAGAGAGAAGGCGAGAGATAGAGACACTGAGAAAGAGAAGGCGAGAGATAGAGAGACTGAGAGAGAAGGCGAGAGATAGAGACGCTGAGAATGAGAGAGAGAAGGCGAGAGATAGAGAGACTGAGAGAGAGAGAGAGACACTGAGAATGAGAGAGAGAAGGCGAGAGATAGAGAGACACTGAGAATGAGAGAGAGAAGGCGAGAGATAGAGAGACTGAGAGAGAGAGAGATAGAGACGCTGAGAATGAGAGAGAAAAGCCGAGAGATAGAGACACTGAGAATGAGAGAGAAAAGACGAGAGATAGAGACACTGAGAATGAGAGAGAGAAGGCGAGAGATAGAGACACTGAGAATGAGAGAGAGAAGGCGAGAGATAGAGGCACTGAGAGAGAAAAGGCGAGAGATAGAGACACTGAGAGAGAGAAGGAGAGAGATAGAGACACTGAGAATGAGAGAGAGAAGGCGAGAGATAGAGAGACTGAGAGAGAGAGAGAGAGAGAAAAGGCGAAAGATAGAGAGACAGAGAGAGAGTGAGAGAGAAGGCGAGAGATAGAGAAAGCGGGAGAGACTGAGAGGAGAGAGAAGGCGAGAGATAGAGAAAGCGGGAGAGACTGAGACGAGACGGAAGGCGAGAGATAGAGAAAGCGGGAGAGACTGAGACGAGACAGAAGGCAAAAGAGAGTGAATGAGACAGAGAGAGCGGAGAGCTTTCCAATTTATATTTTTAAATCTAAAATAAGATTTTATTTCTATTGTTTAGATTGACCAAATCAATCCGATCCGATTTGAAACGAACGGTTCAAATAGATTTGGGCAAGGTTAGTTGATTCGACCATTGGGTTCGATACTTAAAGTTGATCCGATCCAATGATTGGATCATGTCCGAATCGAATATTGGGCTCTGATTACCGATCTTTCTAACGATCAGACTGAATCCCCGATGTCTATTACCCAAGGACTTAGCAATTTAAAGGGACAAGGCGTATATATTATATCTTTTAATTTTCTCATGTGAACTGGATGCTCCCAGACATCCCAGTCTCTTCTTGGATACCGAGATGGGACGTGAGATTAGACTTGATCTGAGGCATCGCATCCCATCCAACATCTGGGGTCTCAGGAATGGAAGGGACATGAAACCAAGTTTTGGCTCCCTAAATCTAAATTAATAAAATAATATACCTTGAAGCTCATTGGGTTCTCAGCAATGGCCGCCATCATTGCCTCCTCACCTTCAAATACAAGAGCAGCACCTGCAGTCGATTGCTTCCAATACATAAGAATTTTGTATGAAAAATAAATAGTTCATTGTAATACTGATGAGTGTAATATACCGGAGAAGAACAAGCCCTCCTTGCCAGTTATTTTTGCCACGGAACCTTCAGGGGCAAGATTGCCGTACAAAATCTGAATGTGGCCAGTTTCTTTAATGGGCTTGTCCAGTGGCCTTATAACTTGCTGCCACAATTTTCAGGAATTGGATTATTATCATCTCACAAAACAGTAAGTTTTCGAGCAAGAACACTGTGACGGATAGCCTTGTAACGGAATTGATGCTGATCAAAAGATTAAGAAAAAAATTATATGCTTTAAGTTACCTGTCCTTCGGATAGAGCAGGGAATAGCTTGGCATTTTCGGCGATTGTCTTCCCGGTAACTTAAAGAAAAAGTAATTATACAATAAGAACACAGCCACAGTAAAATCGTTACGAAAATAGACGGCGTTAAAATCATATACCTGTGAGGCAATCGCCATCCAGAAGCTCCTGCTCCAAGAGATAGCGAATCACTGCCGGTGTACCTCCAATCTGCCAACATAAGGGTTGGTTTCCAATAATTCTAAATGTTCTCTCCAAATATCATTAAGAAAATTTTGGACTTTATTGGTAAATAATCAACACAAAATAAATAAAAAATTAAGTTAACTTTAAAGTTAATCCAATTGTGTAAAACTAAGGGCAAAAGAACGGTATGCTCATTCTTGCTCTAGCACTAAACGCAAGGAGAGATGACGTGGAAATGCTCATGCTGTTGGAAAGTTATTTGGTCTAGTAGAGCTTACTTTGTGAACATCTTCCATGACATATTTGCCACTTGGTTTCAGGTCTGCCAGGAAGGGAATTTGATCACTGACCTTCTGAAAATCATCCAAAGTCAACTCAAGACCAACCGACCTGGAAAGGAAAAAACATTAGCAAGATGTAAAATTGACAATCAGTTGGCAAAGATCAAATAACTATCCAACAGCATACCTTGCAATTGCAATCAAATGCAACACAGCATTGGTAGATCCACCGAGGGCCATCACGATAACCATTGCATTTCTCAACGATTTCGGGGTGATGATGTCCCTAGGCTTCAGATCCATTTTTATAAGGTCCAAAAGGTATTTTCCAGCCAAGCGACATTCATCTAGTTTTAGTGAATCTTCTGCCGGCGTTGAAGAGCTAGAGAAAATTTATATTAAAATATATAATTGTTACAAGATATACTCTTTTTGAAGCTGAATTGAGAAATCCAAACCTGTATGGAAGAGACATGCCCATGGTCTCAATGGCCGAGGCCATCGTATTGGCTGTATACATGCCACCACAAGCCCCTGCGCCAGGGCATGAGTTCCGCAGAACGTTCATCCTTTGATCATCACTTATTGCACCACTCACATACTCTCCGTAGCACTAAAATGGCATAACAGTTTGATCATCATAAAAGTTTTCACTCCGGAAGTTAGATGAAGTAAAAATATAAAAACAAGTCAAAGTTCTTACCACTCACATAAGACTAATTTTTTTCATTAAAGCCCTTCTAATTGATTAGAGACTACAAATTCAAGCTTTCGTAAAAATGTATCAACTGCACTTCTCAGGGAAAGTAGATCCACTAAAACGCCGAGGAAAAAGATGGATACTGCAAACACAAAAAAAAAAAAAATTGCACTGTACAGACCTGAAATGCCGAGACGATATCATAAGAATTTCCTTGAAAGAGCCCTGGCTGCAGAGTGTAAGACAAACATCAAATACTTGAACTAATTAATCGTATGCTAGAATCAAGGAGTTGTCGCAGATATCTAAGCCTCAAAGTTGATGCTGATCATGTGACTAAATAGATGGGAATTAGAATTTTCTTTTGAAAAGTAACGTTATCGGTATTAATCATATAACTTATTGACAATTATGACCTTGCCAGGAAAAAAGAAAATTAAGAGTTCCGTCCACAGATCTTTCTTCTCTTAGGAGTTATATAAATTCAGGCAACAATAGAAGTTCCAAAATATTTCAAAAGAAATTACACAAAAGTGAAGCTCTCCGAAAATATACTTTGATTGTTCCACCGTAAACCATAATGCTTGGCCGATTAAGTCTCCCCATTGCCATTATCGTTCCAGGCATCTGCACGCATGAAAAGAAAGATGTTTAAGCAAAAGATGACAGTACTATCAAATGAAAACTTGGGTTGAACAGCAGAAGACTTTAATATGGCATTGAAATATTTAAGCGGAAGGATAGATCACCGAAACCCCAAACCCGCTTTATCTCAATCAGTTTGCTTTCGTTCACAGAGCAAAACCGGTCGATTTCGATCAACCAGCAGAAAGTCATAAACGAAATGAACCCCGGACCACAGGAGAGACTACTGCCCGAATGTATCGTTTACGCAGTCCGAAAGCCATCATTTGATTCATAAAATATGAAAACAACATGGAAAGGGAAATGTTTCTCACGCACCGGTCCATAACCGAAGCTAAAAAGAGCTGAACCAGAGACAGGGGACGAGAAATTGATTAGAAGGCAATCAGTGAGGCAAGAATTAAATAGAATGTCGTCAAGACACAAAAGAAGCTCAAGCTAGAGGAGGATATGAAAGGAAAATTAATAAGAAAAAAGTGTTCAATTCTAAACGAAAATTACAAAAATTGAAAAGCTTATGCGGATGCCTCACATTCTTATCGCAGCCGGGGATGGAGATGTTTCCATCATACCACTGAGCAGACATGACAGTCTCGACGCTGTCGGCGATCAGATCTCTGGACTGCAAGCTATAGCACATTCCCCGAGTGCCCATCGAGATAGCATCACTGACACCAATGGTATTGAACCGAAAGCCAATCATCCCGGCCGCCTGCACGCCCTCCTTCACCGCCTCCGCAAGTCGAAGAAGGTGCATATTGCAAGTGTTACCCTCGTACCAGACGGAGGAGATACCGATCTGCGGCTTACCCATGTCCTCATCGGTGAGGCCAACTCCGTAGAGCACGGCCTGGGACGCCCCCTGGGACTTGGGCTCGGTGATTCGGGAGCTGTAACGGTTGAGCTTGTGGGGCGGGGAGGTTGATGTCGGAGTTGGGGATTCTACTTCCGTGGCGGTGGTGGCGGCGGCGCCGCCGGAAGCTCCGGCAGCTGAGGAAGAAGCGCGAATCGCCAAGTGGCGCGGCCGGTAACAGAGGTGGCGGCGAGGCCTCGCCGCCAGCGCTGACGCATGGAGAGCCGAGGGAGACGAAGAGCTGAGCCCCTGCGACTGCATCTCCGCTCTGGGGTTTAGGGTTTAGCCGCGGGCTCGCGGAGAACGCCGACGACAACAGAGAGCTTCTCGAATGCCAGCACGCTCTGAGTGGATGTGGATAGCAACTGGACTAGCTAAATGTGATCAAGAGGATCTGATCCACGTGGCATCCGATGATTCGCTCTGTTCGTCTGCGTGCGCGTAGACATGCGCGTGCGGTGCAGTGCGGAAATTCGCACCAAATGTGCGAATTTCCGCACGCACAAATGGCCATGGGCGGTGGGCGGTGCGGTTATGTACGCATAAACGCACCGCACACCGCACCAAATTCGCACGGTGCGCGTGTTGGAAGGCTAACTCTGCATGGGCCGATAACTCGGCCCATGATGATCGAGCCCGACCCAGTCTAGATCCGTCACCAGCATCGGCATCGTTATCGTCATCTTCATCGTCATCCTTTCCGGAACGGGACGGAACGGAACGGAACGGCGCAGGTATAGCTGGACCGTTGTCCGTTTTCCGCCATGCGGTACTTCCCATCTCTAGAATAGAGCGAGACTGAGTGAGAGAGAGAGTACGTCTTGTAGTACAACGTGGCCGGGAGAGGAGGAGATAGAAGAGAACAAGTTGAGTTCGGCGGTCGGATTGTAACGGTGCAGTACTCTGGGGGAGGTGAAGTTCCCGGCTTTGTACTTCTGGTTAAGCGTCTTAGGCGAATTGAGAGAGACGGAGAGAGGGCGATAAAGAGGCGGGAAGGGAGACTCGAGAGAAGAAGGCGGAGGAGTGGAGAGGAGCTCCAGCGGGAGCGTCCTTAGAACACACGGGCAGGCCGGACCTGAATTGGGTGAGCTCCTCCGCCGCCATCGCCGACCCGACCCGTGTGTTCTCAGGTCGCCCCTGCAGGAGCTTCATTCCCGGCTCGGCGTACAAGAAGATCGATAATGTATTGTTTTAATTCGAATTCCCGGCTCGTCGTATTGGTGAATATCTTGGTAGTTTTAATTCTTGTTTATTTAGCTTCTTCCTCGTATTGGTGTCTTACTGTAAATCAATAGTGTATTGTTTATTAGACTTGTTCACCGTATTCATGTTTTACCGTGTATCAATAATTATCGTTTATCAGCCGTCTATCATTCGTTTCCAAGTTATCACTTGTGCAATTCGAATTTCTCATCTTGGAAGCGTCGGAGGTAGCTTTCTGCTCGCGATCCATGTCAACTTGAGAATGACATATCCTTTCAACATCAAAAGAACGAGGTTTAATGTAAATACTCAGAATCGATGTATTGTTCTTAATGAAACAGTACTAATGGGGGAAGGCGCGAACGGGTGATTCGTCAGCGTGTCTACGTCCAGAAGAAGACTCGATAGTGGTCCGACCCGGTAGTGCATGCTCAGACTGCTTTAGCACCTTGTTAAGCCCTTCCTCTAGGGCAGGAAGAAAATCACTGGTGAGTCCCTCTAGTACCCTCTCCTCTGCATCGTTCTGGACATGACTCTCCCTCTCTATGCTCGCAGGCCCAGCGTCGTCCCCCTGCTGAGCAACGACAGTTCATCAGCGATCCTTCATCATTCTTACGACCATTTCCGTTCTCTCCGCTCTACCCTGGGAGCTTCGCTCTCGTCTCTCTGTGAACGACTATGGACGCGTCTTGATCATTGGAAAATCCTTTTGGTCGGAGTCATGTTGCAAGGGCAGTTCGATCATGCTCTCAAGCAGGGTTTGTATCATTGGTATCAGAGCCAGACCACCCCGCCTCCGCCGTCGCCATGGAAGCCAAATCTGAACATTCCTCAGCTATGAGCGGAGACGATGCTTTGGCAAAGACTTTCGTCGATGCCTTGGAGCGCCATCTCTCCACTTACGCTGAGAAAGCGAAGCTTATGATGGTTGCACATCACCCCCAAGCCACCATTGTCGCACCACGGCCCTTGGACGCTCCTTCCAAGTCTCCGTGGGGCCTCCCTCGTTGCGCCAAACTCGATATCCAACTACGAGGTGTTAATATGTAGTTATTATGTAGTTAGATGTGTTAATATGTAGTTATTACTTTCACTTCAATCAAATAATATTTATAAATCTTTAACGTTACTCAAGGATGTATATTAGAAAGCAGGTTCGTCTTCTCAGGGATCGGCTCTTAGAGATAGAATTAGTTGAGGAGTTAGAAGAGAGGGATAAGAGATAATAGGATAACAATGATAATAGGAAATAAAATATTATTATATAAATTCCTATTATTAATATTTAATAGGAAAAAATAATAAAAATATTATTATTTAAATTATTTATATCTGTGGAGATGGATAAGCAGAATATAAAGAAGCTGTTAGAGGGGTAAAGAATGGTCTGGAAGGAGAGAAAATATGAAGAATTCAGAGGGCATTCCAGGTGTTCGTGGAAATAGTATAATAAGATGGTAATTGTTTAAGGGGTAGTAGGCATTTTTATATTTTTTCATTGAATTAAAAACGCAGAGAAGGAAAAAATTAACCAAAAATGAATGATTGAAAGGTGTTTAATTGAATGCATGTAAGAGAATATACACTTTTTATGCGATATTATTGCTTGTATCATACTTAGTTCTCATGCTTAGCTTCGTATAAATGAAATTAATATGAGTTCTTCAAATGAAGACTTACCAGATTTTGTCGTCATTTGATGGTTGTCGTTTGACTATCATTGTCGGCCTAGATCGTCAACTTATGGTGATGTTCTCCTTCACATTTGTATCCACACTCCCCCTCTTCTCACTCGTCACTCGCCCTTTCTTAGGAACCCAAGGATGTCACCTCCTCAGACCGAAACATTGAGAGGTCGAATGGAAATCAGACACAGATCTTCCCTAATTACAATTCATAATAGTTCCAAATTTTACCATAAAACACGATTTTACACTAATAAAGTTCAACTTTTAAGAGGTAGAAATGCCATAAAAGTGTAGACAATCGATGTGGGTTTAATCCTAGCTCATCTCCAGCATCTAGGTGGTAGTTCCATCCATCTTAATTGCTAGAAACCGCCTGTCGGTGACGGAGATGAATGTCAAGGCCTGCAATGGAAAATATTTCCCCTGGTCATTTGCTCCCTGTTTTTGAGGATCTGACGGCTGGAATTTAATCGCAAGCATGGACCCTTGCAGTTCTGGTGGTCCTCAGCATGTCAGCTGATTTTGCCAATTGGCACGTTCATCTTCGTCCATGTTGGTGGGTGGCCTAGTTGTTTAATCCCCCATCCTAACCAGTTGTTCTCCTTTAAGAAGATCGAGGATCAGGATTAAATTGCATCATTCTAAAGAAAGCATTCTTTGAGCGGGGCTTCAGGTCGTGTCGCCACAAACGAGCCCATTCTCTTCTTATGCCTATGTTTCTTCATGATACAGCCCATAGGCCACATTCCCTTGCCCCTTGGCCCAATGTGCACCTTTTTGAAAGCGCAACCGGAGTTATCCCTATTGGATTCTATGCCTTGGTTCAACCATGGAAAACATGATTCCATGATACGGAAGACATGTGAATCGATTCACAATTGATTCAAAAAATAATACATCAAATGTACATTTTGTGGAAATTGTTTTACCCTTGACTTTCCCTTACTGAGATCGTTCTGAAGCCATTCACGTGTACGGCCTCTAGAAGTATCCACGCGATCACTGATCGCGTATATCTACACCTCTTATTCTTCAAATCTTCTTGAAAATATTAAAAATCTTCTCACCATGAAGACCTCTCCTTGGTTGAATGAAGAAAAAAAGTATAGTGGAGAAAGAGGAGCTCTTAAATCTGGTTAGACTTGGTGCTTCAAATAGGTGCCCCTTCCCATTTTGTATTTCTCTCAAGTTTTTCTCAAAAATCCTACAGAGTAAAATATATTCTCTAATGCCCCTATGATCTTATGTGCATGACCCTCTAGGCCCATGTATCATTCTAGCTAATAACTTTAGTGGCCCAATATCAATTGTTGACCAACTTTATTAATTAACTATATCAACATATAGATTAATTAACTAAGGATTGATTTAACCCAATCGATAGGTTAAGTTTCCAGCCCATGGAGTGCCAAGGTACATCTCATGCTCTAGAAGATACCGAGTAGTGTTTGAACTCTCTCATAGAACCTCTACCGTCATCAATTACCGTATATGTATAATCCTTCATCCACGCGAGACTCTCGAATGACTTAGGGTATTCGATTAGTACTGATGCATAAAGGGGATCATTGGAGAAGTCTTCCTCCAATATCCTCACTACCTTGGCCAGGAATTTTCTACATCATCTTCCTTGAGTCAATATCCTCTTATACCAGGGGCAGATGATCCCATCTTAACCACTCAATCACCTTTGTGAGCTTCTCACTACATCCCAGCTATGACTTATTTGAATTCCATGATTAGAAGCTTTTAAGTCGTAGTCAAAATGTAGTCGTCCGTTCACCAGATGTCTTTGGCGTCTCAGGATAGTGGATCACTTATACGGCCGTGACATGAATCAACTTGATTAACGTTTAGGTATAATACCATTCCTGGATTCGTACGGATCAATTAGCGAACTCTTTCTCCAAAGAGCACCCACTATTTGTCCTTAATGTCGCCACACTAATAGCCACATGAACAACTATACATATCGTATAAGAAGGATCGGCTAGTGCTACTTTATCATGATAATTTGATGTTCGTCTCAACGATCCATTGAATAGGAATATTTAGAATACATGTTTAAAGAGTAGTGATATTTGTATTATGATCTCATTATAATTCACTATGTCATTACACGTATTCATCGAATATTATAAACATCACATTGGAATAATAATAAACTTAATATTTTATTCAATGGACTTAAATAAACATGGTGGTGTGATTAGCTTGACGGCCACATAATATCCATCACTTTCCACACCCAAGACACCAAGAACACACTTGATGGATCTCAAAACTCACTATCTTTCAATCAACCAACATAAGCAGGAATCAAGTTCTAGGTGAATTTGAAAGTGATCTAGGCCTCTATTTATAGATCAGAGGGTATAGATGGAAAGACGAGGGGGTGACGAAGTAATGCTGAAAATATTAGCTCAATCGGAGCTATAGATCGTCAGATGTCGCCATTTGAAGTTGGAGCAATCCTAACCCTTGATTTGTCTCTCTCTCTCCTCATCAGCGTCACTAACGCTTCCTCTTTTTCAGTTTCAATTCAATTGTCATGTTGTTAGGATTACGTACTGCATTGTCTTCTGCTCTCACGTCTTTTGTAGTTGCCACATATACCTGCAGTTGGAAAAAAGACAAAAGATAATAATAATTGATGGCGCGACGCAGCCCGAGCCCCCAGGAACGTCTTTGGAGATGTCGCCATCGTCATCGACATCGTCGCCGGTTCACGTTCAGCCCGCCCGACAAGCCAAGGCGATGGTGCGCACACCCAGATTCAAATATCCCGGGTAACGGGCACGCTATCATCGTTTTCTTTCGTCGTTTCATCCGAACCTCTATCCACGTTTTCTTGCATTTTCTATCACCAGTTTTGCCTCTCTCTCGCCTTTTGTTTATCTTTTTCCCCTATCAATTTCATGTTGTAGTGAGGGGAAATCCATGCTATAAGGATTTTCCCCTCCCCTTTATTTTCCCTAATGGGCCTTAAAACCCCTGTTTCCTTCCTTTTTAGTTTGTTAGGGGCCCATTCATGTCCTTCCCAATAAAAAGGAAAGGATGGGCGCCCTAACATTTTGGACTTGTTAATTTATGAATTGTGTTGTTGAAGAAGAATACATGCCCCATCGAGAGGAAGAGGAGTGAGAGGAAGCCAAAGCTTGGGGAAAAGGGAGCTCTTGGAGGACGACGGTCACCTTGTGGGATACCCACTGACCGTGCCTGACCCACTCTACCCTGGCGTCGCTTCCCCGTGGTGCACCGAAATTTGCCGTTCACGGCGAACATCACCATCGGTTTTGCACTCCACGTCGAGAGGGCCCTATCACCTCCGTTGACGTAGAATCCCTTACAACCCGATGGAACAGCCTTGCTGCGTTGACCGCTCATCGAGTCACTGGGTTTGGAGCGACGATCGTCCCGCAAAAACCCTCGACGCTTGGCCACCGGGCGTAGCTTGATTGGGAGTTTCTTGTCAACCAACCCCACTCGCCCCGTCCACTCAGACGGACGCGACTGACTTTGACAGTTCTCAGGCAGGAGTTCTCTCACGTCTCGTGCCCTGGGAGCCACGGCCCCGGCCTGACTGGTTGACCGTGCCCTCCCGCTATTGGTCCGATCTTGGGCGATCGCGGCTATCTCCCCGACCACTCGCCGGCTCTGCCACTATCGGTCATCCGGCGTGGGACTGTCAGGTTCTTTACCCCACCCGGCCCTCCTGTTCTCTTCTGCCGAGGTTGTTAAACCTCCACCGACACCACCTCCAGCTTCCCCTGTCTGACGCCGCCCTGATTGCTCTGGACGTACGAAGCTGAAGAATATCGACTCGCGGACATCGACGAGGTACGTCCTCATTCTGCCCGCTCATCTCTTATTTCTTTTAGTGCATTTTTTGTTTGCCTCTACCACGCTCGGGTTAGACGTAGGTGAGCGGGACAGGAGAGTGAACAATACGACATTGCAAGAGCATCTTACCCGTTTGGTACGAGTCGGGCTTGCCCCTCCCGTGAGAGCAAAACCCGGGGGAGTTGCTCCCTTCAGCACTGTGACGTCCTCGACCCCCCGGACGAGGCTTGAGAGACCTAACTTACCACCACTGGGCGACTTCGTTGATTTCCTGGTAGTCGGCATCCACAATTAGTCAGCGTTTGTACGTACCATAGCCTCTCGCATCTTGCATTGCATCGTAGTGTATTTCCTGTTTAGGAATTTCGGTCTGATGACGCCGTTGTCGTAGTCTGACACTACTGTCATCCTCCGGCACCGAACCATCACATTTGGCGTTGACCGGACGACGTCCTGATGATGTCCGGCATCAGTAACAATTTATTATTATTATATTTAATAAGGTACTTGCCCGTGGCTGACATGGCAGCTCGTCAACACACGCCACATCATCATTTTCTTCTTTTCGTCCAATCAGATGCCGACACGTGTGTGCCATGTGTGTTGACTCAAAGGAGAAAGAGAGAATAAAAAGTTAAATTTATCTTTTTTTGCCTCGGTCCACGCACCATTTATTGCAAAAAAAGCATACCTTTTTTATTGGTCCACGTTGCTCCTGGTCCAAAAATTATTCATTAATCATAAATGCATTCATGGCTTCGCTAATCGTGATGCCATGACTGCTCGACTAAATGATTGGCTTTCTCTATTCATCGTTGTTTGGCGATGAATATCTTCTAAAATTAAGCTTAAAATATGATTCATCGCCGTTCGACGAATCAAACGGGGACACGTGGCGGTGCAAAATAAATACTTAAAACATCTTCTAAAATTCATATAATACAAAATAAAAGCGCAAAAAATAAATATAAATATATTTCTTGGCTTAGAAAATTCATATATCTCCTAATTTAATGTCAAAAAATTCCAGAAAAAATCATATGTTGTCTCCAAAAATTATATTCTTTCATAATCTATTGTCATAAAAATCCCCAAAAATACATAAAACTGCAGAAAATTCAGAACATCACTCTGAAAATATATTTCATCATATTAAGCTTGATGACGTGAAAATATAAGTAATTTAACACAAATAAATGTGTATCTGTGATCAGATTAAGGCACTAAAATGTATGTTATCAACGCAGTGAGGTAAACGGTCTCAGCCCAAGGACCAATGATGAGTTGATTGTGTGGGTATTTGGAATAGAGTCAACCCTCATCGAGTTCCAATGCCAATGGGACAGTTGAGCAAGGTGACCATTTTTCTACCTTTAACACACAACCCTCGAGCCTCGTGATAAGCCAAAAATAGGGGTAAATTTTATGCGATTTTAAACCCTTGTCGTTATCAATTTTAGCTTATACAATAAAATTTATAAAACCTCACTTAAGACGTACAATGATGAGTAGAGGCATTGTCCAAGGGAGGCTAGTAAGGAGTTCTATTCGATGATTTTTTTATAATTAGGATTAATTTGATCTTCAATGACGATCAAATCAATCTAATTAGACAAGGAATTTAGAGAGGGAGGTAGAAGAGATGAGAAGAGTAGAAGTAAGGGAGCTCTAAGTTGAATTAATTGATCCAAATGACAGATCAAGGAATTTAATTAGAGGGATTTAGAAGGAAATTTTGATTTGGTTGGTTGGTTTTCGTAGGTTTGATAATTCAGAACTAGCTACACTATTAGATAATAATGAAAAAAGAAATTTTAATACCCTAGAGTTTAAAGTTTTTTTATATATTTTTCTTTTGAAATTCACTTGAATACTCAGTTAAATCTCTCAATTACTCCTCCCAATCCTAATCAGGGCTTGTACATGCCGCTCAAGCCAAGCAATTTAGAGGTTCAGACCAGAATCAAGAAGAACAATCAAGAAATTAAACTAACTTCATCCAAAATGCACAAAACTTTAAATACAATGAAGGGAAAGGTACCAAACAGGTTGATCCAGGCTGGGGCTTCTTTCTGTCTTGCAGTTGCGGTAGAGAACCATCAAGAATGACCCCCTCCTCTTGAAATTCGGCTTTTATACCTAGGTAAAATGGTAAAAATTGCCCTTTTATCCCTAATTAGTAATTAATTTTTATCTTTCAATGTAGGCTTTATGATCCAATCATACAGAAAGAGGGGATCAATATGAGAAAATCCATAAAAAAAATCATCTCAATTGGACTTCTGGATCAAAAGTTATGAATAAATGAATTTAAACCAATATTAGCCATTGGATTTAAATCCATTTATTTATAATTTAATTTTTATTTTAACCTGCGCGCTGAGGTGTCATCCTCTGATTGGCCAGCGACTTTTCAACTTATCCAGCCTGTGCGTCCTCGTTGCGCCACGTACTCCCTGGCGAAAATAAAAAACAAAGAAAATTTTCAAACGCGCGATTTGAATGCTTTTTGATACTCACGTACACATGCGTTTCTTCTTCACTCTCTCCATTCATAATTTACCACATCACCGCCCGTACGCGCATTGTACACGCTGTGCGGGCGGTGAACTTACCTCCCAGCGCTGGTCCTCATCAAGCGCCGTCGGATTCTCATCTGACTGCCACGATGAGTCCATGTCGGTTGGTCGATAACTTCCCTGAACTTTTGTAAAAAGATCCTTCCTAAAAGCTGGAATTGCCGTATGACGCCGCCCATAGGTAATTGCGTTTCTTCTTCACTCTCTCCATTCATAATTTACCACATCACCGCCCGTACGCGCATTGTACACGCTGTGCGGGCGGTGAACTTACCTCCCAGCGCTGGTCCTCATCAAGCGCCGTCGGATTCTCATCTGACTGCCACGATGAGTCCATGTCGGTTGGTCGATAACTTCCCTGAACTTTTGTAAAAAGATCCTTCCTAAAAGCTGGAATTGCCGTATGACGCCGCCCATAGGTAATTGTGTATATGCCCTTTGCGCACTCTCTCTCCTCTGGTTTTTTCCCTAAAACATTAAAACAAATATTAAATCATTTGCAATAAAACCCTAGAAAAATTTAAATGACATCTTTATGCCTGCAACCACAACCGAGAGCTTTTTTGAGGGCATCATTGCAACAAAAATTTACGAAAAGCCCTTCAATGTTCGAAAATAATCTCAGTACTCATTTTTTTATTATAAATATATCATTTTTTTCTTTAAAAAATGTATTTCTTCCTCAAATAAATCTCAGAAAAATCCAATAACATCCTAAAAAATTCTAGAAAATTCACTGATTCATCCCTATACTGATAATTCTCGAAATTAAATATTAAACTTGCCATTTTCATTCAAAAATAATTAATTCAAGCTCAAATAAATCCCTTAAAATTCATAATAATTAACAGAAATTTAGGGGAAAATCAGGAATCATTTGAAAACATTAAATTTATGTAAATACATGATAACAACCCCATTTTAAGCTTTTTAAATGCATAAAATTGTGCTAATAGTAGGAAATAAAAACTGAATTTAGGGTGTTATCACCTCGTTAGTTGCAACCCACGCCCCTAGTGCCAAGAGGGACCGACACCCATGGCATACCTCTTGAACCTCACAGAGGACGAGTTCCTTTATTGTCGGTGACAAGGTATTTTCTTCCACCGTAATAAATGATTCACGCTGGATTATTGCTGCAAGAAGGACCTCCACATCCACATTACCAGCTATCACATCGATGAACCCAGGGCTGATCCACTCAAGATTGATGACCCATCGTTAGAGTAAGAAGACCCCATCGACGATGCTCCACTTAATCTAATGCAAGTGGAGTTTCTGGCCGCCACACGCCTCACCTTGCCCCACATTCTCCAAATATAAGAAGACATCCATGGCAAACTTCATCTGCCGCTGACACGCTCTCAAGCTAGGGTTCCCCCTTTTAGTCGTGCACACTTGTGTCAGGTTTGTAATGGCAAGAACACATTCACCAACGGCAATGAGCAAGTATCAAGCATTTCGGTGGGTCTCTAGGCTACACAACATCGGTCACCTTCTTATTGGTTTTTGAACTGAGCACGTACATCATCTTGGGGTATTTGTGGCTTCACATCCTCGGCTAGATATAGGCCGCCTAGTGATAAAATCAGATTTAGGGTAAAAATCACGTCATCGTGAAATTGAGTTTAATTATTAAAATTTTAAAAACCTTTAGTCATAAAATACTCTGATTAGTTAGTAAAGAGTAAGGGTTGTCTCCATAGGGAACATATCTTAGGGAAATAACTCCCTTCGTAGGGTGAATTTTAGATGGCGAGAAGGGATATGTATAGTGTAAAAGATAGTGGTAGGAGGACAGTAGTTATTAAAGATATGGGTAGTAGTAATTTAAGAAGAATGGAACGAGTATCAAACGAGTAATGGATTGTGATCAAAGTGAGTGAAAATGAGTTGGAAGGATAAAGATGATGGTGTGAGATGTGGTGACGAAGGTAGTGGAATAGCAATAGAGTGATGAATAAAATAGGGGAAGACAATGCTTTAGGTTTTCTTAGAGAAAAGGACAGGGGACACATGACAAGATTGTGATGGTAAAGGTAATACGTGACGTATACACTAGATGAAGATAGATAGGAGTAAAGATGGATGAAGATGGATGTCGATGGATATGATGATCTACCTGAATATATTGATGAATGACCAATATAAGGCAGTAGGCTAACCTTTGATCCCTATGTTCTGTAAGACTCAAGGCATCTTCTTGATGTATACCAGCCCTATGTTCTATAACCTTTGATTCCCACATCTCTATTGATTCTCCCCAAGCACTCAGACCACCAAGAACACACTTGAGAGACCTTAAAATTATCCCTTTCATTCAATTTACCTCTCTATGAGGCAGTGAGCTGAAATATGTTTTCTAAAAATGTTGAGAGCTCATCTATAGATTCAACCACACTGATGGATAGAGGACATAAAGACAAAGGTACCCTAAAAATTTCAGCTCAATCGAAGTTCTAGATCATCAAATGTCAAGCTTGGAAGTTGGAAATTTTATAGTTATCGATTCAATCTAAAGATTTCTCTACCCTCCTATTCATCAACGTCATCTCGTAATTTTATCATCATCCTCTAGAAGTATCCACTTCTTGGAGCAAGTTATTCTTGGATCTCCACTTCTTCTTCTCCAACTCTTCTTGAAATCTGTGTAGACCTTCTCATCATGAAGACTCTCTTCTGAATGAGTGGAGAAAGCTCATAAGGAAGAAAAGGGCGCTACTCAGCTCTACCTAGCCTAGGTACCTGAAATGGTTGCCCCTCCACTATTTATATTTTACATAAGATTTTTTAAAAAAAACCATTAAGTAGAATATATTCACCAATGACTCTATATTTTTTTTTGTGTGAACCTCTAGGCCCATATATCATGCTAGTAAATAACTTTGTGTCCTAATTACAATTATTGGTCATCGTTAGTAATTCATTATCAACATATATATTAATTAACTAGGAATCGATTTAACCCAATTGATAGGTTAATTTTTTAGCTCGCGGGGTGCCAAGCTACACCTCGTGTTGTAGAAGATACATAGTAGTGTTCAAACTCTCTCATGGAACCTTTGCCGTCATCAATTACTCTATATGTATAATCTTTCATCAGCCTGAGACTCGTGACCAACTTAGGGTATGGTAGATCGTCAAACTATAATCCGTCATTCAATTAGTACCAATGTGTAACGGGGGTCACTGGAGAACATCGTCTCCAATATCCTCACTGCCCTGGTCAGGGATTTAGCTACATCATCTTCCTTAAGTCAATCTCCTCTTATACTAATGGTGGTTGATCCCGTCTTGACCACTCAATCATTAATGTGTGCTTCTTACTATATCCAACCTATGACTCGTTTGAATTCCATGGTTAGAGACTAGTAAGTCATAGTCAAAACATAGTCAAAACATAGTCAAAACATAGTCAAAACATAGTTTTCCATCCACGAGATATCTTTGGTGTCTCGAGTCACTTATAAAATTGTGACTTGAATCAGCCTGATTGACGTTTAGGTATAAGACTATTCAAGGATTCATACAGATCAATTCATTGAACTCTTTCTCCAAACATAAACAACCATCTGTCCTCAGCGTCTCCGCACTAATAGCAATACGATAAACCATACTTATCATATAAGTAGGATCATATACTGCTATTATATTTGGATTATTGGATGTCCATCTTGACTATCCATTGAATACGGATATGTAGAATGCATGTTTAAAGACTAATGATCATTGTAATATGATCTCATCATAATTCACTTGGTCATAACACGTGTTCATGGGATTCACTATTAATGTCAAACATAAATAATAAAAAACTTAAGTAAAACATTGTGGTGTGATTGGCTTGATGGCCACATGATATCCATCATGCCCTTCACACATAGAGTGAGTTCCTCATTTTGGGCAAGGCATGGGTACAATGAAATTGTTTTGAATGGAAAAAGTGGAGAGTAAAAATACCATTGATTTAAATGAAAAAAATGGAGAGTAAAAATACCATTGATTTAAATGAAAAAAATGGAGAGTAAAAATACCATTGATTTAAATGAAAAAAATGGAGAGTAAAAATACCATTGATTGAATGGAAAAAATGGAGAGTAAAAATACCATTGCCTCATCTAAGGCTACACATTTATGCCACTTCTCTATTTGATTTAAATTCTAAGATTTATTAAAATTCATATAATATGATGATGAACGTTATTTCAATATAAATCATAGTTTCCTTACAACAGAAAAATGAGTATGTTTTTTATGATGTAAGACGTACAAAATATGCTTAAATAAACATACTAAATTATGATAATGATGGTTCTTCATAGAGTAAAGATATATTTGAACTAATTAGTCAAAAATAAATAAGTACCAATTTATCATTGCTACAAGCCTAACAAAAATATATGAAAGCTGATACCTAGTAAAACTTAAACGAGTCAGAATCTCACATTTCGCATCTTGCTTCTAAGATAATACGTATGAATAGTTTTTATAAGCTTTATTTTCAAACTTAACCACAAATACAGATCAAATTCCAATGACCCATTGAATAATTGTGATGCGAATCAAACTAATTTAAACTCTTATATAAAAATATTCAGGGGCTCATATAGATCAATTTAATAAACCATATCTCTAGATAGCACCCAGTGTTCCTCAATATCTCCAGAAAAATGTTATAATATCGGCCATCATTGTCATCATCAACATCATATGAGTGACAATATTTAATATTATTCTATCATGACAGTTTGACTTCCTTCTCAAATATCCTATACATATAAGTTCATAGATAAGCAAAAAATGCAGAAAAATATTGTTATAATACAATATTTAATGCACACATCCGCATTCTTTGTTATTAACTTTGCATGTGAATTATAGTGAACATTAGTTCACTTAATCAATTCAAACAGTATGAATAAATGTGATTGGATTGCGCAGCATATTATTCGACCACCTAGTCAATGGATCCAAAAATCACATATCTAATTCATATATTATTTAACACAAAACAATCAATAAATGTGTGTCTAGATCCATAGTTGTGATTGAATTTTTTAAAAAAATCATAAAAAATTATTTCCAAAATTTTACCAAATTAATGGCATTCCAAACTACATAGGGTGATAAGTTTCAAGTCGCTGGCTACCTCAAACTTCCTGGCATCATTTATCAAATTTTGTATTATCACGACTTTTGAACAAAAAGGGAGAACTGAATGTAAACACCAACATCAAGGGACCTCATGATAGGATAAAATTTTGGTGTGATCAAACTAAACACATGTTATCAGTATGTACTTCTTTGAGAAACCAAAAAAATCGGTCTGATTTGGATCCCAGCCTGTATATCAAATTGATATTGAACTATACTATTAAATATCAAAAGTATATCTCTTGCTCTCGTGATCTGCCTTTATTTCTTTGTATACTTATGTTTCATATATCCCTCCCTCTTTCTCTCCTTCTCTCTATTTTGTTTCTAATCTCTGTCTCTCTCTTTTTCCCCATATCTCTCTCTTGCTCTTTTGATCTTTCCCTACTTCTCTTGATCATTCTCATACTCTCATGATCTATCTCTTTCAATTCTATTATATTTATCTCTTTTTAATTATAGATTAATCTATTTCTCTCCCAATCTGTCTCATATTCTTTTATTATCTCCCTCTTAATCCAGCGAGTTAAACCCCCCCCTCACTCTTTAGTTTATGCCTTCCCTTTCACTCTATTTAATTTCTCTCTTTCTCCCCTTTTCTCTTTATCACTCAGTCACGTTCTCTCTCTCTCTCTCTCTCTCTCTCTCTTTCTCTCTCGATACATCTCTCTAGCCTCTGCCTTTTTGTAGTAACTCGTATCTCTATCGTGATCATTCTGTTCATATTCTTAATTATCTCTATTTCTTTTGATAGTTCTATCTTTTTCTTTTTTTCTCCCCTTCTGTATATATAGTATGCCTGATTTATTTTTTATCGTGTCGGTGATTCTCACTGAGCTCTCTCTTATCTGTTTACGATCTTATAATTTCCATTTTTCTGTATAATTCAAATTTTCTATTACATCATAGTTTTTGCATAAACATCAAATCTAATGATTCCATGACCAGGTTTACCTTTCAACCTTATTGTTTTGGATATGCCATTTACTTTGATTACAACTTTCAATTATTAACTTTGATTATTTCCGTGACCCATATATGAAAAAATTATAGATTTGAGAGAACCAACACCATTTTCGACTAAATGGAAACCGAACAAAAATTTAGGTATAGGGTCATGTGGTGATCAAATATAGTCTGTAATTAGGGATGGGCTGACCAAGTGCATTGGGCGGTTGTGTGGTCATTGCACAATGCAGTTCAATTTTTTTATCAGCCAATCATTTTGGAGCGAGGAGCGGTTAGACCGGGCCGAACTGGGACAGTAGGTTCTACATTTAGGTCCCAGGGTCAAACAGGACCGGAAGTAAATTATTAAATATTTATGTATTATTTTTTGTAAAATTCTAAAAGTATTAGTTCAGCATAGCCGAGGTGTATTTGGCCCACTTAATAAAGAGGAGTTCTTTTTTGACATCAGCTACAAGAACCCATCAAAACCTCTTCCTCAATTGAACTTTTCTTCCTTCTCTATTTACTCTGATAATTCTCCATGAAGAAATGGAGGTGCGAAGGACGAAAGATCTAGAGTGGGAGACTGAGAGACCGGGAAAGAAAGAAGGAAGGCAAAGGGACATTCCATCAATGATTCTAAAGCTTGTTATGTTGACATTCAATATAACCATCAACATAAATTTTCTACATTGACTTTGACATTGATTAGTCAGCCTGACCAGACCTGAACCAGATCAGACCAAACAGGGACCAAAAAATAAGGGACTGGAAGCAGGCCAAACTTTAGGTAAGGTTTAAATCTTTGCTAAAAACCCAGACTGGACGGGGACCATCAAACCCTACAGGCTGCTAAGCACTTGCTGGCCTGCCACCTGGGGCCTGGAGTGGAGAAAATGCACAGTTTTCATAGGTTATACTTAAGTAAATGACTCATGGAGTGATTACTTAAGAGGCTTCAATTATATGTATGTATAGATCACTGATTCAAATCTCGATAAGACATACTTTAGGCTGAATTTAGGCAGTCAGCGACTTCAGTTTTGTGGCAGGGCGGTTTTGATCGGAAGACGGTTCGGATTTCCGCCCCAGCTCACCGCTCACGGGGTTCGGGGCGGTCGGAAATTCGGCCAGTTGGGGCGAATGCCCGCGTCTCAGAGTCGCGCGAGCATCCCTAGCTGTACTGTTGTAACACGGTCTCAGAGTCGCGAGGGCTGAGCAGCCGGCGAAGAGGAAGAAGAGGAGGCGGCGGCGGAGAGCGGAGAAGACGATGCCAGCGGCGGCGGCCACCTCCGGCGCGCCGACAGCGGAGGTCGATCCCCTCAAGTCACCCCTCGGCGAGGAGGCCCTTCGGGGGAGCAGCTGGCCCAGATGAATGGCGCGAGGACGGCACCCATGGCCCCCCCCTCCGTCTCCTCTCCCCCTCCGCCATTCTCCGGTCTCCTCCGACGAGAGAATCTCTCTCTTCCACCCTTGCCTGCGCCCCCTCCTCTTCTGCCGGACCCTCCGGCAGCTCACCCAGGCCCAGGCTCGGCTCGTCGTCTGCGGGCTCTTCTTCGGCGACACCTTCGCCGCCAGCCGCGTCCTCAAGGCCGCCGCCGACCTCGGCTGCCTCGAGCACGCGGCCCTCGTCTTCCGCCACCTCCGGCCCGCCGCCGACGCCTTCTGCGCCAACACTCTCCTCAAGGCCGAGTCCCTGTCCGGCGCCCCCGCGCGCGCCGTGGCCTTCTTCTTCGAGCTGGCCCGGGAGGGCTTTGCCCACAACAGCTTCGCCTTCCCCCCGCTCCTCAACGCCTGCGCCCGGAGCCGCTCCCTCGGCGACGGCGGCAAGTGCCACGGCCAGGCCGTGAAGAACGGCGTCGACGGCGTCGTCCACGTGGAGAACGCCCTGGTCAACATGTACGCGAGCTGCGGCGCGCCGGGGCTCGCCCGGTCCCTGTTCGACGAAATGCCGACGAGGGACGCTTGCTCGTGGAACTCCATGATCGACGGGTACGTCAAGTGCGGGGATCTGCCGAGCGCGAGTCGGCTGTTCGATGAAATGCCCGACCGGACGGTCATCTCGTGGAACGTGATGATCAGCGGGTTCGTGAAGGGCAGGACGCCGGAGCGAGGGCTGGAGCTGTTCAGGGAGATGGTTCGGTCGGGGGTGAAGGGCACGGCGACGACCTTGGTGAGCGCGGCCACGGCGTGCGCCCGGCTGGGCAGGCTGAACCAGGGCCGGTCGGTGCACGGCTTCTGGCTCAAGAACTTCGTGCAGCGGCTGAGCAACGTGATCCTGGAGACCGCGCTGGTGGACATGTACAGCAAGTGCCTGCGGCTGGAGACGGCGAGGTCGGTGTTCGACCGGATCCAGGGCAAGAACGTGGTGTCCTGGAACGCCATGATCCTGGGGTACTGCATCCACGGCTGCCCGGAAGAGGGGCTGGCGCTGTTCGGAGACATGGCGGCGCCGCCGGACGAGGTGACCTTCGTGGGCGTGCTCTGCGCGTGCTCGCGCGCGGGCCGGCTGGCGGAGGGGAAGCTCTACTTCGAGGAGATGGGGAGCAGGTACGGGGTGGCCCGGTCGTTTGCGCACTACTGGTGCATGGCCAACCTCTACGCCGGCGCGGGGCTGGCCGGAGAGGCGGAGGGTCTGCTGAGGTCCATGCCGGAGGAGAGACAGTGTCTGGTGTGGGCGAGCATGTTCTGGCTGTGCCGGTTCCGCAACGACGTCGGCCCGGGCGAGCAGATCGCGAGGAGGTTGATCGAGCTTCAGCCCTTCAACTGCGCCTTCTACGCGCTGCTGTGGAACGTGTACGTGGCCGCGGGGCGGTGGGAGGACGCCGGGAAGGTGACGGAAGCGATGAGGGCGAGGGGGCTGGCCGCCGTCCATAGCCGCTGCCTCGTCGACCTCACCGAGCTCGTCCACAACTTCAAAGTGACGGGCTTGGAAGGGGTCTGCGCCATGATGGAGGACTTGGCCGCTGGCTTCGGCTTCCAGAGAGAAGATGCTCCAGAGCTCCGGGTTTCATGATGGATTCTTAAATCTTAACCAGCTGCGGAGAGCGGCGGCGCGCCGCCGGTCGCGGCGGAGCAGCGGGCGGCGGGTCGGCCGTTGAGTTTTAGGAGAAGAGAGTGGGGGGCTTTGTCCTTCTCCCTCTCTGCCCGAGGAAGCCGCCTCCCTACCGGAGTACTGTGTCGTCTTCTTCCTTGTGGCAGAATAATCATGTATGCATCTCTGTTCATCAATCAATTCGAGCGAGCGCCAAGTCGTCGCAGTACTCCCAAAAATTCCACGGCGTGTCGATCTTTTTTCTTTGTGAGAGCTTGTCCGAGTGCCTGACGTCAGCACCAGTTCGTGAACCCGGGCAAGCAATAAATCAATCCTCCGTGCCGTTGGGAGAGGACTGTCTTTCCTGTTCTGCGTTCGCCCGTTGGGAAAGAAGAAGAAGAAGCTCTGCGACGCGCAATCTCCGCGGCGGCGTTGGCGGCGGCGCCGGGGGGATGAAGGCGGAGACGCGGCTCGACGCGGCGGTGTTCCTGCTCACCCCCACCAGAACGAGGTGAAGTTTTTTTCCTTAGCTTCTCGGAGGTCGGACCGGGCAATGCAGAGGATAGTTCATTCGCGCTGGGCGATGGGGTTTTCTCGCGCTTTAGGTCTATCTATCCGGGCAGCTTTTCTCTTGCTCTCATCTCTCTCGGCATTGCAGTATTCCAACGCGTCTTGTTCGATTTCTCCTGTGCGCTTGTTTCGTGCCATTTCTCAAGCGTTTCCTCGATCAACGGTTCAGCATCCTTCTCTGCGGGATTGAATATCGATGGACGAATCAATCAATCTGCGGTTGCACGGATTAACCAGCGTGCGCGGTGATGATCTCTGTTGGTCAGGTGCGAGCTGGTAATAAGAGCGAATGGCGCGGCGGAGAAGATCGCGTCGGGGCTTCTGAACCCATTTCTCGCGCACTTGAAGACGGCGAGGGAGCAGATGGCCAAAGGAGGTTACTCCATCACGCTCGAGCCGCATCCCGACGACGACGCTCCCTGGTTCACCAAAGCCACGCTCGAGAGGTACGGGTCGGCGGCGAGCTCCGTCGACTTCGTTGTTGAAACCTAGACACGAAGCCGTGCTATTTTCTTTGAAATTTCAACGGCGGGAGCTTCCTCTATGCAGATTCGTTCGTTTTGTGAGCACGCCCGAGGTTCTGGAACGCGTGGATACGATAGAATCTGAGATACTGCAATTCGATGAGGCTATTCGTATTCAAAGCCACGAGAATTTCTGCTTGAACACTGTAAGAGGGAGGGAAACAGTTTGTTAACATCGATTTGCTGTACGCTGTTTTACTTCTCTGTATTTATTTTTTTTGCATTTGTGGTAGGTTGAAGAAGAGCATTCGGGGTTCGGTGATCATGCTGCTGGTACAACACGAAGTTATTCTTTGACCCTTTATCTTACGATCTTTTTTATGGGAATTTTTTGTTTGCCTCGTCTTCCCTTGGGCAATTATTAATGTCCCAGTCGCGGCATTTCTTATCTTCTCTGAAAGTAATCCAAGCACTGAACTTTTCGAAAGAATCTTGCGTATATTTTAATGGATGAACTCTCTTTTGGCTTGATGCCAGTTTTTTTTTCCGTCTTCTTGTCTATCTCAACAGGTTCAAGGAAGTCGTTATGCTCTGATGCTGCAAGCGCCATTGTGCTATACCAGGTAGGAAATAATCTTCTGTATTTTGAGAGACGGTAATCTCCATGAGAGGTTGGTGACGTTTATTAATTTGTTCATCTCAGCCGGGGCTTCTCCCTGAACCAGGCGGATGTAAAGCTCGCCATGAAGATTCAAAGTATGTTTGGTTTGAACATTTAAATTACGACAATAAGATCTTCTGCTGTGTCATTGCAAGATTCCCAGCTTGAAAGAAGTTTTTTACCGACAAAAACATGAATTTCTTCTCCAGGGAGCACTTCTTGAGGGTGTTGGAGTCTCGGAAGATGGTTTTGCAGAACGAACAGGGCATGGCTTTCGCCCGAGCCGCGGCAGCCGGCTTCCATGCCGGGAACATGGCCGATCTTATATCATTTGCAGATTGCTTTGGGGCTAAACGCATGTTGTAAGTCTGGTATTATCTATCAATCTCAGATAATTTCATCGTCGTTTGTAGGTATCACCGCATTTGGTTTCTGAATTTAAACCCCCTTTGTTTCTGTGTTATTATTTTTCTTACAGGAAAGCTTGCCTCAGATTTGAGGAACTATGGAGGAGCAAGGATGAAACAACTCGACATGTCGATGTTGATGTTAACATCCATCCACCAGACGCAATGTCCATGAAATCTGAACTTCCTTCTTGCATGAGCTCTATCGACGTCCATCTTTCTCCTGACACGGCAAAACGCAGAGACTTCACAGAACAGTGGGCAACATCCCATCCAAATTTGACGGCTGGGGACAATCATGAAAACTCTCCAGGTACTAACAACTCGCATGTTTTCCTTATTAGCAAATTCTTTTTCCATTACTTACGAGGGCGATATTCATCTAATCACTTAACCATTGACCGTCAGAGGGGAGGAGCCGGAACCCTGGCTGGAACTCTCAAGTGCCACTGTATGCTCATCCCTATTATGTTCTTCCCCACTGCCCGGTTCATCCTTCATCAAACGCGGCGCCGTTCCCTTTCCAACCCTACGGCGTGCCGTGCTATCAGAACCACTTCAGCTACGGTCCCAACTTCCCCCCGACCCAATCGGATCAAGGTTTCAAGGTTGATCGAAGAAGGGATCTCGGAGAAGGCCAGAGACATGGGTCCTTTGATTTGGGAGGAGAGCAGACGACTGCCTGTGCACAGAGCAGGGAAGTTGAAGGGTGTAGAAAAACCTCTGAGAACCAGGGTCCTTGCCGCCGATCATCGTTCTCTGAATTCCAGCGTGAAGATCCTGTTCCTGAAGAAAGAACTCCGATTTCTAAGAAACCGGAGCAGGAAACCGAGCTTGACCCTGGGAACTGGCATCTTCCTCCGAGCTTATTGCCCAGAATTGGAGGAGAGTTCAGCGGAGAAGATCCCGTCCTTGTTCGCGATAGGGGCCGAGCGTTTTTCCCCGAGGAAATCACAACCTTTGATGGGATCAAGAAGCAGCAGCCGAGCCATGATCAAGACGACGCAAGCTTGATGATGATGATGAACGCGGCGAGAGGGACGGAGGGGGAATCCGACGGTCTTGATCCGTCTAGGGAATTCAGCAAAATCCTGATGAGATCGTTCGCTAACAGATGCAACGTCCTGGAGGAAAAAAGCGCAGAGCTGGTCAAGGAAGGAACTGAGAAGGAGGCGGAGGAGAAGGAGAATAAGAAGAAGATGAAGACGGCGGGCTCCTTGCTGCGAAAGAAGAGCAGCCCGGTAAAGCTCAGCCCGTCGGCTGAAGCTCAAGCGCGCGCCAACAAGCTTCGGGCGTTCAAAGCTGACCTTCAGAGAGCCAAGAAGGAGAAGGTACTGTACACCAACGCCTCGAACAATCTTCAACTATCTTCTTATCCTTCTCTGTCTACCTTGTTGAGGAAACTCACCTTCGGTCTTGGGATCGTCAGGAGGAGGAAGAGCAGAAACGATTGGAAGCGTTGAAGAAGCAAAGGCAGCAGAGAATCGCGACGAAGTCCTCCTCCGCCGCGCGTTCTCCCGTGACGCCAGACCAGAAGAAGCCGTCATCGTTTACTTGGTCGAGAGCAGCAGCCTCGGGTTCTACCCGTTCTCGTCCTACTGCTTCTATCAAGTCGAAGCTTGGGGGATCCAGCTCTTCTCTGGGAACGCCGCCGGGCAGAGCCGAGGCGCTGAAGCGGACGGCGGCGCCAGGGGGAGCTCGGTCGACGCAGCGCACGTCCTTGCCGGAGGCGGCGAGGCGGAAGGAGGAAGCTGGCGGCGCCGCGTCTCTGACCAAGAGAGCTTCTCAGGCTCTGAGGAGATTGACAGAGGCCCGTAGCGGCGGCGGCAGTCAAACCCAGCGCTCTTCTGCTCCTCCCGAGCGCGGCGGCAGCGGCGGGCTCGCTGCTTCCCCGGCGGCGAGGTCAGCGAGCAGACCGAAGAAGACGGCGTCGCCGGCGGCCGCCGCGGATCGGCGGCGGCGGCCCTGGGGGGCTCCCGGAGCTGAGAAGAAGCCCGCCCCCAGCCAGGCAGGCAGCAGGTTTTCTCGTATCTTGGGGGCCAAGACGAAGACATTAACACAGGAGAAGGCGAGGAATGAGGAGAAGGCGTTGGCGGAGATGGGGAACAGATTCCCGCAAGCGGAGGCGGCGCCGCCGCCGTTAACCGACGACTGTCAACCTTCCTCCGCCGCCATCGTGGCCGTCGAAGAGGAGGTACTAGTCTTTTGTGTGATGTATAGAGTCGACAGAGAGTGCTGAACTCGTCGAATGGCAGAGGAAGATTGGAGCTCCAGCGAAGGAGCCTCTGGCGAAGAGCGTGCGATTCTCTCTGGCGGATCAACAGCAGCGGCAGCGGGGCCACCACCGCCGGGCAGCGTCGCTGGGGGAGACCAGCGCGGTGCAGAACCCGACGCCGGGCGAGGCGCGCAGACTGCCGGTCGCTGCGACCGGCGGACACAAGGACGTCGTACGAGGCTCGAGAGAAACCCTGAAAGGGCTCAGAAACCTGTTCAAGCTCGGAAAGAAGACAGCCGGGGACTCTTCCTTGCACCCCACCTCTCCGCAGGAGCCCAATGGTCCATCTCTCTCTCTTTCTCTCTTTCTTTCTTTTTCGTTCACGTACTTCGCATGCTGACTTCCGTCCGTTACGTTGCATGGCAGCCTTTCGACGCTTCTCCATCCTTTCCTCGTTCCGGAGCAAGAAATCGTCTGCCGCGTGAAGAGAGAAAGAGAGCGCGAGAGAATCGACTTGATTAATTAAAACCGTGAATGTGGTTGTGTACATACAGAACAGGGTGACGATTGTCAGCACGCGGGACCGTGAATGTTGGAATTCTATTTGTCGTGCAAAAAACCTTGCGCAGTCGCTGTTTTTTTTTTCTTCTCTCTTTTTTTCCTTAGATGAAAGCGGCAAATGGAGGGATTACAGGCTGCAGCAGAAGCTCGAAGAGGAAAATACTAGTGATGATGATGAGGGTGATGAAGAAGGAGAATGAAGGTGGGCCCCCGCTTCGGGCGCCGCCGGTTGGCAGGGGTGGCAGCGTGGGATGCGGAAGCTCCGCGGCGGGGCAGGCCGCCAGAGAGGCGGCCAGCACCGCCACCGGCCCGCGGCGGCGCCGCCCGGTCTCCGCCAGCTCGCCGTCGAGGCAGAGCGCTGGGTTTCCCGCGAGCTTCAGCTTCCTGCCGATGGTGGCCACGAAGTGCGCGGAGAAGGGGACGCGGCCGCTGAGCCTGTTGTTCTCGAGGTTGATCTCCCTCGCGGTGGCCTCTACGCGGCGGAGCTCCTCCGGCAGGGCGCCCTCCAAGCCGTTGTTGTCCAGCGCGAGGAAGCTCAGGTTCCCCAGGAAGACGCCCATGGCCGGAGGAATCCTCCCCACCAGCCCCGCGCCGGAGATGCGCAGCCCGAGCAGGCCCGTCAAGCCCTGCCATATCCCCGCCGGTATCTCCTCCCCCAGCGGGTTCCCGCTCAGATGGAGCTCCCTGAGCTCCGTCATGCCCGCCACCTCCGCCGGCACCCCGCCGGTCAGCGCGTTGTCGCTCAGGTCCAGCAGCTGCAGCCGCCGGAGCCCCGCGAGCTCGCCCGGGACCGCGCCGGAGATGCGGTTCTTGCTGAGGTCCATCTTCAACAGCCCGTCGAGCCGCCCGAGCCCCTCCGGCAGTGGGCCCTCGAGCCGGTTACCGCTGAGATCGAGGACCTTAAGGCCTCCGCACCGGCCGAGGGCCCCCGGTACTTCTCCGCCGAGGCGGCTCCTCGACAGCGTAAGCTCGCGCAGCTCCGTCAACTGGCCGAGCTCGGCGGGGACGGCGCCGGCGACGGCGCTGCCGGAGACGACGAGCCGGGCGAGTCGGGCGAAGCCGCCGAGCCGCGGGCTGAGCCGCCCGCCGAGCGCGGGGTTCTCGACGAAGACGAGCTCCTCGAGCGAGGCGGACGGGAGCTGGGCCCAGAAGGCGTCGGTCAGCGCGGCGGAGGGGGTGGCGTTGGCGCGGGTGAAGCAGCGGTAGAAGAAGAGCTTCCGGAGGAAGGGGAAGGAGGCGGCGGAGAGGTGCGGCGACAGGGCGGGGCTATCACCGCAGCTGGGGTTGGGGGAGTAGTCGGAGACGTAGCCCAAGTTGAGCTCGACGACGTGGACGACGTCGACGTCGCCGGGGAAGAGGTCGCAGACGACGCCGTGGGGGCCGGACAGGCAGAGGTCCTCCGGGAACAGAGACCGCCACTCGACCCCCGGGTTGACCGCCTCCAGAACGCGGTACGCCGCCTCCTGTTCCGCCGCCGGCAGGCCCACGTCCGCCATGGCCGCTGCCGCCGCCGCGAGCAGCAGCGCGCTGCACAACAGAGCCGCGGCGGAGAACATCTCGCGTTTGCCTCGTCGCCCCGCCCGCGCTAGATTATAAAAGAAAAGCTGTTGTTCATAGGCTACGTACCCCGTCTAATTGTTGCCCAAGGAAAATGAGTTTACTGCCTACGTCCTAGGACAGGGCTCCGGTACGGCGGCGCGCCTCTCGCGCTGCATGGCCGTTTCCGGCCGACTCTATCTTGCCACGTGTCCGGCGGAGGGACGCCCTCGACACGCTCGATCCTCGCATCCCCACCGTCCGATGACGATACTAGTTCGCGGCTAGAGAGTTTAGAGAGCGAGAGCTATGTAGGACGGCGCTCTTTCCCCAGACTTGGGCCCGCGTCTCGGCGTGGCGTGTTAGACGGACGGCCCAGATCACGATGAGCTGCGGTAGCCGCCGAGACAGCGCGAACAGCGGCCGGATCGCGCGCGACGGCGACATCTGACCGTGCATGGGACGAGCCCACCTGGGACAGCGGCCGTCCGATCACCAAATCAACGGCTCCCTCGTAGAATCATTCGCTACTCATTGAATACTATATTCTCTTACGTGTTTTTCAACCTAAGTCGAGTGGTGCCCCAGTGATAAATGGGAAGGAATCTCGTGACTTTCCCGGTTAAATACCCGGATTTATTCGAATTCTATCCCTTGAATTTTAAGCGTAGTAAATGCTGCGTTTTAATGTTATAAATCGATTTAGTTCCATAATGACGGCAGACTGGCCAAAGGCAGCTTCGGGCAGAACTCCAAACTTAATACACGACAGCACGAGTTCGCCCAAAAGATATTTAATTTTTTTTATTTACTTATTATGTAGGAACATTTTTTATTTCCTCGTCACGTCGCCAGCTGGCATTCTCTGATTAGCTATTTGAATGCGGGGCATAAATGTAAATCATTACCCCTCCGTTTCGTACTTGTACTGTTTTGATGAGCAATCTGCCGAGGGTTTATCGGCTAGGGTTTTGGCAAGGGCATCGGAGTTGCGGTGCGCAGTGGTAAACGATCATCTTTCCGCTCTTGTTCCTTTTGATTGATCTCATATGTTTAGTCCATACGAGCGATCGTGCTTGCCGATGTTCGTGGGGACTTCCTCGCTACTTTTTTCTTAATTTTCTGGCTTATTTATTGTCCTCGTGCTGATCAACAGAGGCGGCTGATTCCGAGGCGGTTGCCGTCGTTTACACCATGTATCTTCAATTTTACATCAACGAAAACGGGGACAAGGTCTACACGACGAAGGTTTGGTCCCTCGGACTTCGTTTGATTCCTTTGGGCGGTATATTTCGTTTACTTGGTGCTTTTATCCCCCACCGTGCGGTCTTCTTTTGATTCTGCCAAAGCTGGATCGTCTCTTCGGTTTCGGTTTCAATCTCTCGACAATCTTCTGGTCCTCGGCGTAACTCTTTGTCCGTCAACTCGGCAAGCAGTATTTTTTACTGCTGTAAAATTTGAGGGGTGGATAGCTGGCTTCTAGGTTTCTCAAAGGCCCTTGAGTTTTACTCCGATGAACCATTAAATCAAGGCGGGGCTATTTATTTTCCCGTCCCATTATCTTAAATTTGCGACTTCTGCTATCGTTGCAGTTTGTCTTTTCTTCCATTCTGTTATCTATATTAAATTCTTTCATTCAATAAAAATTAATTCTTAGCTACAAAAAATTGAGTCATATTTTCTCTACCTAAATTTTCACTTCCAAAATTTTCCCCATCGGTACCGAATGTACCCCTCTGCCAATTGTTTATTGAGTCATGTTTTCTTTTGTCTTAATAAAGAAATTTAATCGTGAGAATTTCCGATATTGTTCTCCAACTAACGTGCAACATCTTTTTCGTTTCGATGTAATTCTTAGTTACAAAACTTTGAGAATCGGTTCTTAGTTAACATGTTTTTCTAATCTGTCTCTCCATGGTTTTACAGAAAGAATCCCCCCTTGGCCTCGTGACACACTCAGCTCATCCAGGTAACGAAACTATCGTAATATGATGCTTTCTAAATTGAGTTATCGGTTGGGTAATTATCCTTTTTATGATCTTGAGAGAGTCATCTATTTTTGTTGAATCCTGCATTTATTCTACTTTATACTTCCAAATATTTGGGGTGCCAACAACATTGTTTTGAATATATAATAACTAATTAGACGTACTTTGGGTTTTCGTTGAACTGCTGCTTTTTTCTTTATTCTATTGGATTTTGTCGTTCCTCTACTGCTTACAAATTGCATTTTACCAATCCTGGGCTTCCAGTAATCGCCTATTTTACTCTCCAGTCTCCATTTCAAATTCATGTTGGTGCGTATAAAGATAAGTCTCTGATATGATTCCATACTACATAGGGTTAGTTTGGTCATTTTAGAGCAGAAAGGGCATTTTGGTCGTTTGGTCATAATGTATATCCTTCAAATAGGGCAGCCGTCCCTGTAGGAAGGCAGTTAAGACGATTGAAGTTCAAGTTCCTTGTCTCTTCCCCTATCAATGCATTGTGTCCGGTCTCTCCCTTAACAATCTTCGTCCCTCGCGATTGTCTCCACTTCCCTGGTCGATCCCTACCCTTCTTTTCGATTTCTCCTCACATCATTGCAATTCTACTCTCCAACCTCAGGAGCATCCACCCTTTCATGTATCCACCTTTCCCAATACAAACTACTTCCAGGTTCCTTTCAGTATCTCAATACAAATTTGGTTATTGGTGAATTTAGATTTTTTTACTGTAGGTCCTGCGGAGGAACTACCCATTCATCCTGCACTACAAATGCGTTCACCTGTTTATTCCAAATATTTATTTTCTAATTTTGCGTCGAATTTTGCGACTGAGTCTGGCTGGGTATTTCTACGCAGCTCGTTTCTCTCCAGATGACAAGTATTCTAGGCAAAGAGTTTTGCTGAAAAAACGCTTTGGGCTGCTTCCCACACAGAAGCCGCCGCCCAAGTACTGATAGAGATGTGGGTTTTCTTCTCCCTCTCCGTGGATTCGAATGTGGGAACGTGACGGGTCTTTAACCTTTACTTTCTCAACTTGGTGGTCTCTAGATTTATCTAAACCTTAATCAGACATGCTTTATTTTAAGTATAATTTAAAGCAATATGTATACCAAGAGACATGTTCAGAATTTCGGTTCTATCCATGAAAGGACAGAGACATGAATTTTCTTAACTCGTTCTCACTTCCTTCTATCGGAGATTTGACCCAAATGAGGAAAACACTCCAGCTATCCCATTTGTACAGCTTGTCTCATTATTGATTGGATTACAGGAACCATTGGGTTTCATTGATTGGAGGTGTCAGGTTCATATTTCTAGCCTGTGTTGGGATCAAGTATCTTGGGCAAGTGATCATATGTGGTGCATTCAGGTGTAGCGGTGTGCATGTAGGGAGCGTGCATAAATTTGCAGATTATTTTGAGTACCTAATACTAAAAAATCACATGAACCTGTGAAAGAATTAACTTGAGTAGATAACCAAAGGTTATGAAATTAATTAGGTCATCCCATCATGTCATCTTAAGTACTAACTCGCGACATGCTAATGGACTAAAAAAAGTGTAATGTCCTTGACCTACTTAATCGGTCATTATGTTCCTTGAGGTATTTGACTTTGTCAGGCGTAACAATTGAATCATGCCATCATTCATCCCTAGTCCATCCTAAGATTGATTATTGATAGGAAATAGCACTTCGTGCTTGAATTGATATTAAGTTTAGCGCTCTTTTGGTTATAGTTAATAGTCAACATTTATAAACCAGTAAGTCATCAACGTCAGCCTACGTCTCTTATGGTGATTCAAAATTTTAGTATTAAAATAATGGAATTTTAACCATGGTATGAATTACGTGAATGTTTTTATATATGATGATGAGTCGTGTACAAATAAAATTAATGATGTGCTGAATCTGTTATGTATGAATATAGGTCTGAGAATGTGATACATTACTGTATCGAATGGTAAATTATTTTGATAAGTGGGACTCACAGATTGGATCCTTGCTCCTAGCCCTGGTCGTATAGAACACCCCACGTCGTCTCCGTTCTTCTCTGCAACCACGACCCTTGAAGAGCCTCATTCCAAATGCAACTCCCGCTCCTCAAGAATAGCTTGCTCCATAAATTCCCAAAGCCTCCGTCCCTTTTCCCATCCTCCTTTTATTTATAACCCCCTTTTCTCTATTTCCTTCCTAAGCTATATTTCAAGAAACCGTGAGTCAGTTGACCAGCTCAGTTCCAGCTGGCCCATTAACTTTCAGCCCCTTCCTTCTTCTCCTTTCATATGTTCTTATAGGAACGATACATTTCCCCCTCGTCGACTACCACCTTGTCCACAAGGTGGATGTCTGGACATTGCTTGCGAATGACTGCTAACGGTTCCCACGAGGCATCTTCATCAGGAAGCCCTTCCAGCTTGATTAAAACATCCACTCTTCCATTTCTCTTTCTGGCACATATGACCTCTGCCCGATATAATGGCCACTCCACGGTATCAGTAAATGTCAGAGGAAGAAACTTGATGTGTCCTGCCTGGGCCCATGGCTTTCTGTTGGTTAGAAATGTGGAAAATCGGATGAAAAGGGCAGTCTTCTGGAAGCTCTAACTTGTAAGCGATGGGTCCAATTCTTTGCACAACTCTGAAGGGACCAAAGTATTTTGGAAATAATTTCTCATTTACTCTTTTAGCGAGACATTTCATTTTGTATGGTCGTATCCGTAGATAAACTTGATCGCCCACTTTCAATTCTAAGTTTCTCCTGTGACTATCAGCCTTACGCTTCATGCTGGATTGTGCTGCTTGTAAATTGTGTCGCGGTAATTTCAGGGTATCATCCCTTTCTTTCAACAGCGTGTCTACTGACTCGATCGGTGATGCTGGGGAAACATAATGTAACAATTTTGGGGGATCTCGCCCATAAACAGCCTTGAACGGGGTCATCTGGATAGCCGAATGAAATGCAGTATTGTAGGAAACTCAGCCCAGTGTAACCATTTAGACCATGACTTACGTTTTTTGGATGCGAAGCAGCCTAGATGCGCATCCAAAGCATCTGTTTTACCACTTCTGTTTGACCGTCTTTTTGCAGATGGTAAGTCGAGCTCATACATAGCGTGGTCCCTTGGAGGCGAAATAATTCCTTCCAAAGAGTGCTAGTAAAAATTTTGTCTTTGTCACACACAATGGATCTGCCACAATTTCTCTGACAAATAGATCTGCCACACCAACAGCTGTGAATGTATGTTTCAAGGGTAGGAAGTGACTAAATTTGCTCATTTTGTCAACAATAACCATAATGCAATCGAACCCCTGTGAAGAAGGCAGTCCTTTTATAAAGTACAGGGACATATCTTCCCAGATTTGCTCCAGGATGGGTAGAGGTTGTAACAACCCTACCTGTGATAGGGATGATATCTTGTTAACCTGACATGTGTGACATTGACTAACATATGTTTTGATGTGATCTTTCATGTGTGGCCAATACAAATCCTGAGCAATTTTCTTATATGTTCTTCGACAGCCTATATGTCCCCCTAACACTGAATCATGGTATGTTTGTAATACTTTGGGTAGAAATGAGGAATTCTTTGCTAGCACCAGTCTGCCCTTATACAATAGGGTACCATGATGAAGCTTGAATTTGGGATTTGATAGCGGGCTGGGGTTTAATTCTTGAATCACCTTCTGAAACTTCGGGTCTTGAGAGATCTCTTTTTGATTGATAGTTTGGTCTAACAGTTGTAGTCATGATATGTGCAAAGACTGGATTTCTGAGAGTATTGGGGCTCGAGATAAAGCATCTGCTACTATATTACTCTTACCAGGTTTGTATTCGATTTCAAAGTTGAAACTCAGTAGTTTGTAGCCCCATTTACTGTAAGGTTCTTGAATCTGCTTCTGGCATAACAAAAAATTGAGACTGTACTGGTCAGTTGGGATAATAAAAGGCATATGGCTCAAATTGTGACGCCATTTCTGAACTGACAACACGATGGTCATCAACTCTCTTTCATATGCTGACTTAATCTGACTTCTTGGGAAGAACTTGACTGTAGTAGGCGATGGGTCACCCTTTTTGCAAGAGAACAGCCCCCACTCCGATCCCTAACGCACCAGTTTTAATGACAAAAGGTAACTCAAAATTTGGTAATGCAAGGACCTGAGTGGAGCTCATAGCTTTTTTTAGTAGCTCAAATACTGCCTATGCATCATCATTCCAAGCGAACACATTCTTCTTTAATAATGCTGTTAGGGGTGCTGCTTTTAAGGAATAGTCCATGATGAATCTCCGATAGTAACCGGTTAATCCCAAAAACCCACACAAGTGTTTAATAGTTTGAGGCGTTGGCCAGCTCAACATTACTTCCACCTTGCCTTTGTAGACATGACCACATGCTGAGAAATCCAGTGTCCCAAAAATTCTAGTTGTTCACGCGCCAATTGACACTTTTTGGAATTAACATGAAGATTGTTTTCACCCAGTACATGAAATACTTTCTGTAGGTGCTTCTCATGATCCTCTTGTGAAGTGCTATAAACCAAGATATCGTCAAATAACACTAACAAAAAATTTCTGAGAAAAGGGTGAAACATGTGATTGGAATGTTGCTAGGGCATTCATAAGTCCAAAAAGCATGACTTTCAACTCATAATGTCCCTCATGGGTCTTAAATGCAGTTTTATGGATATCTTCTTCCTTCCTCCTCATCTGATGATACCCTGACTTAAGATCTAACTTTGAGAATATAGTTGCACCTTGCAGCTCATCAAGTAATTCTTTCACCACTGGAATTGGGAAATGGTTGGGTACCTTTATTTTGTTAAGTGCTCTATAGTCTACGCAAAATCGCCAACCCTGATCTTTTTTCTTGACCAATAAGACTGGACTTGTGAAAGGGACTATGAGATGGCCTGATGAATTCAGCCTTTAAGAGCTCGCTGACCAGTTTTTTCAATCTCGTCCTTTGTAAGTATGAGTATATTTACGGTCTCTGGTTGATCGGCTGGGCTTTGGGGTATAAGTTGTATAGCATGATCTGTTGGCCTTGCAGGTGGTAATTTGGACAACGGCTCAAAGACCCTGGAGAATTTCTTGAGCTTGTCTTCTAGAGCGTTACCTTTTAATGTTTGCGGCAGATTGATACTCATGTCTAAATGATATAATTCAATCATCAACAATTGGCTTTTCTTCAGCTCATTGTCAACGGAGTGGTTCTTAATACCTGTCTTGGACAAGTTCTGGTCCCCATTCAAGGTAACCACTTTGTCTCCTCTTCTGAACTTTAAAATATGTCGCTCCTAATGGATATGGGTCCATCCCAAAGATGATTACCACGCCATACCTATGATCATGTCAATTCCTTCCACCTTAAATGGCAGAAAATCACTAGTCATTTCAATACCTTGAAGAGTATATTGGACTCCCACACATAATCTGTGACCTTTATTAGACTTCCCATTCCCCAATGTCACCTGGAACAGTACTGAGGTATCAGTTCTGAAATGGAATTCCTCCACAATTTGTGCACAAAGGAAATTATGGGAAGCTCTGCTGTCAATTAATATTGTGATATCTTTGCCTTGTAGTTCTCCTTTCAGCTTGATGGACATTGGATTTGTCCATCCCAACATAGAGTTCAGTGAAACATGTGCTGATAACAGTCATGCCTCCGGTGGGATGTCATTTTCTTCTACCTCCACAATGTCATTAGTGTCGGGATCTAATTTATTCCATTTTTCTTCACTTACAGTCAAGATTTGTAGAGTTTTCTTGCATGGATGCCCAGGGCCAAAATTTTCATTGCACTTATAACAAAGGCCTTCCTCTCTGCATTTCTGAAACTCTTCTCCTGTTAACCTAAGTTTCCTTCTATACACAGGGGTCTCTTGAGTGCTTTCTTTTACTTTGGCCTTGATCTTGCGATAACTCCCTCCTGTTCCTTGAGACTGAAGAGAGTGAATGTGGTTTCCCTGGTAACGTGATCTAGCATTCGGTGGTCTTCCCCGTTTTTGACTATGACTTTCCCATACTTGCCAAAGGGCATTGAGTTGTTTTCTGTCTTAAGTGCTAAATCCACAAGCCTTCTTAGTCCCACAAATTCTTCGATATCCATCTCGGTCTGTATCTCTGTCTTCAATCCCTTCAAGAATTTGTCGTACATTATACCTTCTGGCATAGGAGGCAGATAAAACGATAGTCTTTCAAACTCTTTCCGGTATTCCTTCACTTTCCCTATCTGTTTGATATCCATAAACTGGTGTTTGATATTATATTCTAGCGTTTCATCAAATCGTTTCCCAATATGGATCTTAAAGTCATTCCAACCGATAAAGGTGTACCTGTCGATGGTCCATAGGTAATGCTGTAGGGCTTCGCCTTCCAGATTGGCCATTGCTACATCAATCCGATCTTCCAATTGTTCTTCTTGGACCTGAAAGAACCTCTCCATACCTGGCACCCAACCTTCAACATCGTCCCCTCGAAATTTTGGTGCCTCCATCTAACTTCGAACTTGTTGTACAAGCTCTTGTGCCGATTCTCAATGCACGTTTCATTTCTTGTCTCAACTTCCCCTGATACACAGCTCTTATTCTCTTGATGGCTTCTTGGAAACTCCTCTTTCGGCCCATGTTCCCCAGACGTGCTTCCTTGATTAAGTGTTGCAAGGGTGTGCGACACTTGCCTTAACAGTTCGCCGTTCTCTATGGCCTCATCACGGATCAGTTTCATTTCCTCTGTGATCCTCTTATGCTCTGCCTTCAGCTCATCCAACTCTGCCTCTTTCTCTTCCAATCTTGCTTCCACTTCTTTCAGCATCATTGTGGCCAATATCATTGCTCTGATACCAATGATACACTACCATATCGAATGGTAAAAAGTTCTGATAAATGGGACTCACAGATTGGATCCTCACTCCTAGCCCTGGTCGTACAGAACACCCCACGTCGCCTCCCTTCTTCTCTGCAACCTCGACCCTTGTAGAGCCTCATTCCAAATGCAGCTCCCGCTCCTCAAGAATAGCTTGCTCCATAAAATTCCAAAGCCTCTGTCCTTTTTTCCATCCTCCCTTCCTTTATTTCTAACCCCCTTTTCTTTATTTCCTTCCTAAACTATTTTTCAAGAAAACATTAGTCAGTTGACCAGCTCAATGCCAGCTGGCCCACTAACTTTCAGCCCCTTCCTTCTTCTCCTTTCATATGTTCTTATAGGAACCATATCAGAATGCATTCTTGTTTAGGTAACACGGCAGATGTTTTAGTATAACAATTAGCAAGTGTATTGATTTAGAAATTCATAAGATCAAACATATATTTAAAAGCTTGACAATGCCATAAATATAATTGGCCGGTGTGGTTTTTCCTCTGCGATTCGTCACCAAATGTGATGTTTGTATTTTTTTGCGGAAGTGCTTTTAAAGTTTGCACTGAAATGTTCAAGTAAAAAGTGCAGGTCGATTAAACTATGTACGCAATGTAATCTGTCTTCTTCCTTTTGACGCTTTGCTTGACTAAAGAGATCTCATTAGCTTAAAAGGATGTATCAATAGTTCATAAAGCATCTCAAGATAATATATTCTTAACTTATAATAAAAAAGTTTTCTTATATCCTCATTCCTACAAAAATAATGTAACATTTATATCATAACTATATAACTATACTATACATAATTCTTTATTATTTTAATTTAAAGCTCAAGGAATTTATGTCGGGTTTATCTAGATGATATGGTTATTTTCAGGGGTTCATAATGTAGGAAATTATTAAACAGACATTGAGTTACTCGAATACATAAAAAACACTTACTCTTGATTTTAATAAAAACTATTAATGGATGCTTACATGAGGGAATACATTTGTATCCATTATTATGTAAAACATGTCATCTAGATAATTGTGTATCACAATAATAGATGTCACTTGTCATTTTTAATGGAAATATATGTGCCTGGGTAGAAAATCACACATTCCACATCTCATTCACTTTTCGTCAGTACACTATATTCATTTTAGCGCATGTATGATGCTCTTAATGAAGTTTGTTAATACATGCTCTAACCTAGTGAATGATGATGAGATCATAAAAGAAGATCATGGGTCCTTAGGCATGTGTTATAAATATTCTTATTTGAGACACTCAATAAAGACTCACAAATTGTGATAGAATAATACTATATAGTCCTGCATATATGATGAGTATGACCGCTCTTATAACCATTTGTATGTAGACACTAAGAACAAGTAGCAGGTCCTATTCATCATAAAGAGTTCACTGATTTGATATATATGGAATCCTGAATGGTATTATACCAAACTAGCGATCAGGTTGATTCACACAATAGTTGTCTAAGTGGTCCTTACGCCAGATGTACCAAATATATCTTATGGATGGACGCTTGCATTTTCACTATTAAATGTGAGTTCCTAATCTTGGAATTCTATGTAATCTTATTGGGTGCAAGAACAAATTCAAAAAGTTGATTGAGTGATCAAGATGGGATTGTCTTACCTCGATAGAAGAGGAGTAAGACTAATTAAGACAATGCAATAAACTCCTTAGCCAAAACAATAGAATATTGGAAAAGACTTCTCCAATTATTTTATGAATAGATAACACTAACTCATGAGTGATTAGGTTTTGATAATTGGGATATCCTAAGTCACCCAACGCGCATGAAGTAGATGAGGGACTTCACATACATAACAATCGGTGACAGACATCTAGTGGATAAACAGCTATATTTTCACTAAGCGTGGGATTCAAACAAGTCATAGCTCGTATTAGGAAGAAACCCATGGAGATGATGGAGTGGTAAAAATGGGATCATCCACCCTTGCTATAAGAGGATATTGACTCAAGAAAGACGATTTAGCTATATCCGTAGCCCGAGGGACTAAGGATATTGGAGAAGGAATTCTCTAATGATCCATGTTACGCATTGATATGAGTCAAATGATGGATAAGGGTTTGACAATCAACCATAGCTTAAGTTGTTCGAGAGTGTCACATGGATTAAGGACTAATACGATAATCGATAGTGATAGAATGTTTGAACCTACTCGGTATCTTATCCTAGCTTAGCGCATGGTGTAGCTTAGCAGGCCGCGGACTTAAAACTTATCCTATTGATTGTGTTAAATCAATCGTTAGTTAATTAATCTATAGGTTGTTTAATATATTTATTGGGTTAGTGACATTATTAGCTAGAATACTCTGTGTGACTTAAGGGTCACATACACAATATCATAGGGGTATTAGTGAATATATTTTACTTAATATTTTTTTAATGATAAGCTTACGTAACTCCCCCATATTTGCTTCCTTTTGAGTTTTCTCCGCTCATCCAAGAAGAGAGTCTTCATTGTGAGAAGTTCTACATGAACTTGAAGAAGCGTAGGAGGAAGAAGCAGACTTCCAAGAGCAACCTGATCGCATAGATACTTCTAGAGGCTAGACAAATAAATAGCTTTAAAAACATCTCCAAGGGAGCAAGTCTAGGGTAGAATAGGTTACTCATGAGGTACATGTGATGTATTGTGTTTTTAAGATTACTTTTTAATTGATAAATTCTTCTATTACAGAGAAAATGTTTTCTATCATTCAATCAAGGCACCATAACCCAACATGCACGTCAAAGTAAAGGAGCAGACTTGATGCGAAAAGTATTGCCTGGATACATCTAGAGGATACACATGTGAGCGTCTGGACACATCTCACACAACCATTTGAGAATTCATAGATCTGAACTATACATATGTGATTTGATTTATACGTTTTGAATGTCGTTATGATTCGGGTCATAATATTCTGTTGCATAAATTGATAAGGCTTCATTCCAACCAAAGCCATACAATGCAAAAACACCAAAATATTCAATCAGACTCACGGAGACAATCACCTCAAAGTGATTTGCACGGTTATATATAGCTCTTAGTTTTTGTTGATTGTTCTTGTCCATTTTAATATATATGAGACTAAAAAAAATAAAAGGTCCACAATCATACACCGATCATTTACTTCGGGAAAGACAGATTTCATACCCACATTATAACATTCGAACATATTAAACTAAATATTTTATTTATCAATCACTTAAAATGGTACTTCCTTACAATGACACATTGCCATATCATTTAATTTACAAAGCGGCGAAAAAATATACCTACGAATAGATGTTTTCATTCATTCCAGTTCAAACTAGAAACAATAAACTCATTACCAAAACTTACACAGAAATAATGCTAGTGTATACACTTTATCATTTCTACCAAATATTCAAACTAAAAAATTACTTGGAACATGATTATGCCGGTGTGTGGATACTTGAACCCTAATAAAATTAGTCAACAAAATCCAAGAATGGTATCCACGGAGTTTCATATAATTGGAAATTTAAGTTTGGAAACAAACACACTCACAGACAAAGGATGCATCAGTGTCAACCAACCTAACAAACGAAAGGTCGTCAAATTTCTGCGGAAACTTGCAAGTGTATACATTTAGTAATCCTATCTGGAAATCAAAATGAAAGTGACTAGAAACTTCAGAAATTGGCATGATTTCTTATTTATATTTACCATAAAATCATTATAACCTAGACACTCAAATGATTATTTTTTGGGAATTCCAAAGCATAGAAATAATAAATGTCACTTCGTCCACTCTATAGACAATTTGTGATCAGTAGATTTGTGCCTTTCACGAGGATAAAATCCACTTTATCATTTATAAATCAGACCAAGAACATAACTACATCTCATGCGCACGCCTTGGTTAGCAAGTTGAATCATATCACAAGACAATGTGGTAGACAAACTTCAGGAATTATGTTGGATGAAAAAAATAAATTAGATCTGTTGTCATCGTATCCAAAAGAGACATTGAACAAACTGAAGACATCAGACTAGTGTGAAAATTGGGATCTAAACTCCAGCCAATCTTCATCTAAACAACTTTAAATAATCTAATTCATCATTAACGAAATTAACATTCAGCATGAGGAAATGTAGAAAGAGTCATGGAAACTATATTGGCAGCAATATTAGCACGTAAACCGACTAGTTACACAATAGTTAACTAATTTTGAAACCACTTCGTTACCCCCATTCAGAAAACCTGAAAATGGACGAGGATGTTGTTGCATCATATAAAGACATAGAGAAAGGCCTCCTATATTTTAACATCATAGACATTCTTAAATTTTTTTCTAAGGAATGCGACTTTATTTGAAGGGCAAATACTACGAAAGAGCATGAACTTACGTTTTTGTCAGCCAGGCATCATGAACTTTCATGATTGTTCAAAAAATAGCAGGAACCAATAAGAAGACGCCAAGTGGCATCTTCTTTTTTGTCAGCGACGGTCAACTGCTGACGTGGCTTCCACGGTGGCAACCAGGTGGACTCCACAATGGCATCCACGTCTCAGGCCGCCGCCGACGCCGCCCGTCTCCGTCCGCCGACGCCGCCGCCCGTCTCCGTCCCCCGCCGCCGCCCGTCTCCGGCCGCCGCCGCCACCGCCCGTCTCCGGCCGTCGACGCCGCCCGTCTCCGGCCGTCGACGCCGCCCGTCTTCAAACTGGCGGCCGACGCCGCCCATCTTCAAACCGCGGACGCCGCCCGTATCCGGCCGCCGACGAAGAAGAGGAAGAAGAAGAAGAAGAAAAAGAGGAAGAGGAAGAAGAAGAAGAAGAAGAAGAAGAAGAAGAAGAAGAAGAAGAAGAGGAAGAGGAAGAAGAAGAAGAAGAAGAAGAAGAAGAAGAGGAAGAGGAAGAAGAAGAAGAAGAAGAAGAAGAAGAAGAAGAAGAAGAAGAAGAGGAAGAGGAAGAAGAAGAAGAAGAAGAAGAAGAAGAAGAAGAAGAAGAAGAAGAAGAGGAAGAAGAAGAAGAGGAAGAAGAGGAAGAAGAAGAAGAAGAGTCGGCGGGCGGCGTCCGCGGTTTGAAGACGGGAGGCGTCGGCTGCCGGTTTGAAGACGGGCGGCGTCAGCGGCCGGAGACGGGCGGCGGCGGCCGGAGATGGGCGGTGTCGGCGGCCGGAGAGGGGCGACGGCGGCGGCGGCCGGAGATGCGCAGCGGCGGCGACCGGAGACGGGCGGCGTCGGCGGATGGAGACGGGCGGCGTCGGCGGCGGCCTGAGACGTGGATGCCACCGTGGAGTCCATCTGGCTGCCACAGTGGAAGCCACGTCAGTAGACCATCGCTGACAAAAAAGAAGACGCCACTTGGCGTCTTCTTATTGGTTCTTGCTATTTTTTGAACAAGCATGAAAGTTCATGCTGCCCGGCTGACAAAGACGAAAGTTCATGCTCTTTCGTAGTATTTGCCCTTATTTGAAAATGACAAACATAAATATTACGGTACTATGATTCAATTATAGGAACGTTTATTTAAACTTCTATTTTTAAAAGTTATAAAAAATATAACTTTATTAAGTAGCAGTGTATAAAAAATCCTTCCTTTTCCTAATTGAGTCTTACAACTAAAGAATTAGTAATAGAGATAATAAATTCGTAGTATAACCATCATCTCTTTCTTCTTTGGAGGGGGTAGGGAAGGAGGGAGGGAGGGAGAGAGAGTCTTTGCACTCTGCAGTGCCAGCGATGAAGTCAGATGCCTCCGTCGTGTCGCCGGCGGCGGATTAGCTCGTTCCTCCGGTTCTCGTGGTGGCGGGTCCTTTCTTCCTCTCTCCGCCGAGACGATGCAGATCTCTTCCCCTGCACCATGCTCTCAACGGTCCTCGCCAGGCCCGGGAGGAAGGCGTTCTCTTCCGATGCCGCGCCGGCGGCGGCGGCGGCGCTGTCTGCCCACGCGAGGCGCGGCGCCGCGGGGGACGTCGTCCGCGAGGTGGGCGCCATGCGCCTCGCCGGCGTGCCCCTCGACGAGCGCTGCCTCGCCGTCGCGCTGTCCTCCTGCGCGCGGCTGGTGGAGCTCCGCTTCGGCCGTCGCACCCACGGCGACGTCGTGAAGATGGGCTTCGGCGGCAGCGCCGTCTGCCAGGGATCGCTGCTCAACATGTACGCCAAGTGCGGCCGCCTCGACGACGCCCGCCGGGTCTTCGACGGTGTGGATCGCCCCGACGCGGTCTCCTGGACGGCCATGATCGGCGCCTACGTGCAGGCCGGCAGGCCCGAGGACGCCCTCCACCTGTTCGACAGAATGCGGCGGCCGGAGAGCGGCGCCGTCCCCGACGAGGTGGCGCTGGTAACGGCCGTCACCGCCTGCGTTCACCTCGGCCGGCTGGCGGAGGCGAGGGCCCTCTTCCACACCATGCCCTCCCCGGGCTGCATCGCCTGGAACGCCATCATCTCCGGCCACGCCCGCGACGGGAGTGAGCTCGAGGCGCTCGCCATGTTCAGAGAGATGCTGCGCGCCGGGGTCGAGCCCACCCGCTCCACGCTGGGCAGCGTCCTCAGCGCCGCCGCCAACCTGGCCGCTCTCGGCGAGGGGCGGCAGGTCCACGGCGCTGCCCTCCGGCGCGGCCTGGCTTCCAACGTCTACGTCGGGAGCTCGCTGATCAGCCTCTACGCCAAGTGCCAAGTACCGGGAGAAGCCCGCCTCGTCTTCGACGCCATGCCCCAGAGGAACCTCGTCTCCTGCAACGCCATGCTCGCCGGGCACGCGCAGAGCGGGCTGGCGGAGGCGGCGGCGGCGCTCTTCTCGGCGATGCGAGAGCGCGACGCGTGCAGCTTCGTGAGCCTCTTCTGCGCCGCCGCGGGAGCGGGTGGCGAGGGCGGGCTGTCGATGGGAAAGCAGCTGCACGGGCTCGCGCTGAAGGCGGGCTACGACTCGGACGCCTTCGTGGGCAACTCCATGGTCGATTTCTACGGCAAGTGCGGCGACCTCGGCGGCGCGGCCAGGCAGCTGGAGCTCCTCCCTCGGCGCGACGCTGTCTCCTGGAACGCGCTCATGGTGGGGCAAGCCCGCGGCGGCCGCGAGGGCGAGGCCCTGCGCACCTTCCTCCGCATGAGACGCGACGGCGGCGGCGCGGCGCCGGACGCCGTCTCCCTGGCGGCGGCGGTCGGCGCGGCGGCTGCGGTCCGAGGAAGCGGGGGGCTTGTCGGGGAGCAGGTGCACGGCCTGGCGGTGAAGCTGGGGTTGGAGGCGAGCGCCCGCGTCGGCGTCTCCCTGGTGGACCTGTACGGGAAGCTTGGGGACATGGACTCGGCCAGCAAGGCCTTCGTCCTCGTCTCGGGAGCGGCGGAGGCGGACTCCGCCGCCGAGGTGCCCTCCAACGCGCTGATCGCGGGCTACGCCCGCAACGGCGACGCGGACGAGGCGCTGCGGTGCTTCCGGCAGGTGCTGCGGGGGGGCCTCCCGCCGTCCGCCATCACGCTGGCCGCTGTCCTCCCCGCCGGCGGCGACGGCGCCGCCAAGCCCCTGCATGCGCAGGCGCTGCGGCGAGGGCTCCTCCGCGGCGGCGGGCACGTGGACGTGGGGCTGGTGGCGGCGTATCTGCGGCGGCGGGGCGGAGAAGGGGACGCGCTGAGGCTGCTGGCGGAGGTTCCCGTCGCGGAGCGGGGGCTGGTGATTTGGACGGCAGCCGTCTCCGGGCTGGCGCAGGCGGGCAGCCCGGCGGTGGCCTTGACCCTGTTCGGGAAGATGATGGCCCACGGCGTCGCTCCCGACGAGTCCGCCCTGGCGAGCGCGCTCGGCGCCTGCGCGGACCTCGCCTGCCTCCGGCGCGGGACGGCGGTCCATGCCGTGCTGGCGCGGAGCGGGTTCGGCGGAGACGAGCACCCGAGCAGCGCGCTGGTGGACATGTACGCCAAGTGCGGGGACATGGGCGGCGCCGCCAGGGCCTTCGAGGAGACGGGCGAGGCGGGGACCGAACAAGCGACCAGCTGGAACGCGATGATAGCGGGGCTGGCGAGCAACGGGCGCGCCGCGGAGGCTCTGGCGCTGTTCCGTCGGATGGCGGAGGGGGGCGGGCCGGCGCCGGACGCGGTGACGTTCCTGGCGGCGCTGACGGCGTGCAGCCACGCGGGGCTGGTGGAGGAGGCGGGCGGGGTGCTGGACGCCATGGCCGCGTTTGGGGTGAGCCCGAGGGCGGACCACGTCGGGTGCGTGGTGGATCTGCTGGCCCGGGGGGGTCACTTAGCGGAGGCCGAGGCGCTGGCGGCGCGGGGGGCGCTGTCCGATCCGGAGCCGGCCGTGGCCTGGGGCGCGGTGGCGTCGGGTTGCTCAGTCCACGGCGACGGCGACCGGGGAGCCCGGGCGGCGGAGGAGCTGATGAACGCCCACCCTTTGGCGGCGGCGCCGTACCTATTGCTGCTGCGGATGCGCGCGGAGTGCGGAGACTGGGACGGCGCCGCCAGGGTCAGGGACGCCATGGCCCAAAGGCGCATCGCCAAGACTGCGCAGGCCCGCAGCTGGCTCACCGCCGCCGCGGCGAACATTTCATGGGAAAACGATTGAACACGACTCTTAGAATGTAAATTTTCATTTGAAAACATCGACGAGATCGGGCAGCTGGCCCACCGCGCCGCCGCGTGGACGAATGACGAATTTTAACAGAATAAAGAGTTTGACGACAATTTACATATTTACAAGAACTTACCTACAAAATATCCACTAGGTTTCTAAATTCAAGAATTTACGTACTAAAAGATTGACGGTGGAGTGTAAGCACGCGCCAGGTAGGGGTCGAACCTACGGCCTTCTGCTTAGGAAACAGACGCTCTATCCACTGAGCTACAGGCGCATTCTTGTATGAGTTGGATCTTTGCCAAAGTAAAATTCGTTTTTGGGCTGTTCGTACTGAACTGAAATTTGGTTAACAAAATTTCTTCAACACGAGTATTGGCTAGAGAACATCCGTAAAAAAGAAAAAGTGATTAAACAGAAGGAGAAGCGCCTGGTTGATCACGAGGACTTGAGCTTGGCGGACGTCGAAGCAAGGTGGGCGAGCGCGCGGTGGCCGACGAGGACGAGAAACCCGCCGAGGAACACCAGCGCCTTGAGAGCCGTGAAAAGATCCAGCTGCAGGGAGAGACAAACAACACCGATCAGTCCCATCCCCCGTCTTCCAATCGAAGAAAATGATAGCTAGCAGACCTTGAGCCAGAAGAGCGCGTAGAGGGCGAGCACAGCGCCGAGGCCGACGTGGAAGAGGACGGCGAACAAGGCTGGTGTCGGCGAAGCCGGGAAGCCCTTCAGGTTGGCTCCAAGCCTCAGCAACTGCAACAGGCAGAAGAAACAAGCAAATGATCAGCAAAACGCAAGTTCACGATTACGAACACGCGGTAAGACAGAGGAAAGGAAGAAGCGGAAGAGTGGCGAGCATCTCACCCCAAAGAGGAAGACCAGAAGGGGGACGAGGGTGAGGGCCGAGAAGGCGAGAGAGAGCTGCTCGGGCGGGCGCTTCTCCGGCGCGCGGAATATGTGAGCGATCTCCGCTGCCGGGCCGAACCTCGAGTACGGGTCTGCCGGCTGGGCCGGCGGCCGCGCGGCTTTCTCTGGCGCCTTTGGCAGCTCCAGAGCCAGCTGCCCTACGCTCCACAAGAACGAGTTCTCCTGCGTTCAACCGCATCCCCCCATCGTCAGTCTCAAGGCAAAAACTTGTATTTGGAATCAGAAAGAAGGGAAAATTAGAGCGAGATCGGGACCATTGCTGCGTCGCCTACGCCGAGTTGGATCCGGTATGATCCGGAGAGATAGTACAGCTTGTCCGCCAGGCCCAGAAAGTCCTGTCGTGTAAGGATGAAATGTATGAGAAATCGCCAAGACGTTACCAAGGTAGTGTCGGCCGGAAACAGCAAGGTAGTGCATACCAGTACGATCTTGTACTGCTTGTCATCTCCGCCCACGAGAAACACGTGTTCCACGCCAGACTCGTGTCTCAGCTTGAGGAAATTCTGCACCAGAGGGTGGGCCGCCGGAAACAGCAAAATTGAGATCACCGTGGGGAAAAAGAAATACTCGGCGTTTATTGTTGGGTAAATCAACGAACCTGCTGCGGGTCGAATGGTTGACCGAGCGGTGAGGAGAGACGGAAGGCCAGAATCAGCCTCTGGAGATGACTGGCGGAGAGCGCTACATCATTTTCCTGGGTCAAATCTAGCCTGAAACCTCAAAGCAAATAAACACTGACGATGAGTTTTTTGTTCCCCGGATCCCAGAATCAAGAGGATTCAACCCACTTAAGACAAGGGAAAATCAAGGAAAACGCAAACCAAGAACTCGTATAGGACCTAAAGTAGCCAAATTAGAGATGTATTTCCAAGATGCACACACAATTGTAAAGGGAAAAAATGAGTCGAAAAAATATTAAATAAATTGTTTCTCAGAAAAAGCAATTGGATGCCTTACGTTTTGGAAGTTCCTGTACCATCAGCTTCCAAAACCCCAATTTCCCCACCATCGATTTCGAAGATGCCCGTGATCACAACGGGCACTTGGACAATACCAGGAGTGGCAAAATTACTTTCGGACTCCGACTCGTGAAGCAAAATCTGAAGGAAATGACACAGACGTGTAGAGAAGATCAGTCCCCAACTTGGTCAGAAAAAGAGAACCAATAACATATAATCTGACAAATACCGATACCTTAAAGGATAGGTAGTACTTCCCCACATCCACGTTCAGAGATGCAAAATCCAGATAATACACTGAATTGTCGGAGTCAAACCGTAAATCCTATCAAACGAAACGCACGTTATTATCAAAATATCACTTAAACAATGATACAACATCTCTAAACACGCCAACACAGTATCTATCGGTACGATGCCTGCCCAGAATGACATCTTTTAAAGTATCTTTAGACCTGGTAAAAGACGACGTATTTCATACCTTATTCTCCAACGCAGGGACATTCTTTGAATTGGAATCCAAAGCTCGCACAAGTATGACCGTAAGAGGAGGTGCTTTGGACCCAAAGACGGTCGTCACTTTTACCTAGCAGAGTGAAAAAAGGAACCAAGAGTGATTTCCTCACCCGTCTTAAATCATTAAGTGAAAAAGAGTTTTTTCAAAATAAAATTAAGAGAAAACGAGATGTCTTGCACAATTAGAGAAGCACTTTGTTAACAGATTTTGTCTTTGGCGAGTCAATTAAGACGCTTGCGACACAGGCGCATGTTTTATTAGACAAAAAATATTGCACGTTTTGCACGTCGTTCTGATTAGAATTTTACGTTACTAAATGGGAGGCGACAATACATTCACTGCCGAAGTTTGTAAACCCATCAAAAACTTGCAAGGCCAGAATCAAATCCCAGAAGTTACAGAATGTAGAGTTGTACTCCAAATAGTACTTCCTGTAGACTTTAATATAAACACACGCACCTTCAACAGGTCCTTAGAAGTCAGTGACAAATCAGATGCAGGGAGAGATAGAATGAGAGGAACACCGAGCCTGCATCAAAGACGGATTGTTAACGACAGAGCGAGTTGTACAGCCTGCCAGCAAGTAGAAAACTAGATTTTGAGTTCACAATTTCGTCGTCATTTAAAAATAGTGAATCAAAGTAGAAAACTAGGAATCGGAACTACTCTAAGACCTCAATAAGCAAACACCAATTCCAACGGATAAATAACGAAGGAAGAAGAAAAAGACGTTCGGTGAGGCCTTGAAGAGCCCTTGAAGAGCATTGACGTCAACTCAATCAAACCATCTATTTACCTGCTGGTTTCCAAGTTACTCAAAGAATCAATCTGGTAATAAAGATCTTTAGCACTGCCAGGGACTCCGACACTAAGCAAGAATTTCGCCAAACCAACGATCTTCTCCCCAGGAATCTGCAATTAAGACATCATTTAAGAATGAGACAGAGCTTTCACGGGGAGCAAATACATCCGTATCATTAAAGAAAAATTGCACGAAAATTCGAAAAATTTTCTGTAGCACAACGCACATCCAACTGCCCCGGTGCCACTGCAGCATATTTGCTCATCCCTCGGATGACAGCGGCAGTGGTAGAAAGTGGCCCACGGTATTCTTTGATATCGAGTTCCTTTGCGCTAAAGAACAATGCCCCGTCGTCTGTTAAAAATGAGAACCCCTCAATGAGGAAAACACAAAAAGCACAAACACTCATGCCACAGCAAGGATGGGCCCAGCATGATTCATTAAATCGCAAACAAGCTACGGAACACACTATTGAAAGGAATTAAAATGGAAAAGAATCTCCAGAAAAAAATTGCAAACAAGAATTTTCAACAAACTATAAGCACGATGTTGACTCCCCAAAAAATATACGGCTACAATACGGAGCTCTATGATACTATACAGCAGCCACAACGAAAGAATTGGGGAAACAGATAAACGCCAATGCAACAAAAAAATTGAGGGAACGAAAATGTGCAAGGTCAAAAAATCTGAAAAATACCATACCATAACTTTCAATGATGTCAAACAACTTCACAATGTCTCTTTTCACGCTGGAAACCTGCATGCCACGCAAAACCATATTTGGATCATGCCCTAAGCGATATTTGAACAAAGAAGTTGAAAATGAGAAATCCCCGTGTGGAGATTAACTCCAGTACTTTTCAGCAGTTAGCATGAGAATGTGGGAGACGCTAAGGAAGAGTAACTTCGTTTCAGGCTCCTCTTTATGGGGCGTGATTAGATGCTATGGTCGTAAATATGCTAAGCGGCAAGAAACTTCCTGCCTCTGGTTCTTAATCACTGCAAGCTCTCGTAACTCGGAAATGGATAGAGTTCAGCCGTTTGGTTTTCCGAACTATAGAAATGTAGGCCGTGAGGTTTTACAGGCCGAGCACGCAAAAAAAGAATCTTCGGCAAGAAGATACATAGGGCATGACTAATAAGAGCATTGTTTAAACTATACCTTGGACTTATCAATTTCATCAGTTGATAAAGAGATAACTCCAGCAAGGGCTTCGAGTGCTATACCTGAAGCAAATTAAAGTGTCGAATAGTCATTCAATGGCGAATGAAAGAAAGCAAAAGAGAAAAACACACGCGGAATATTTACAGCACACAAGATTGCAATTAACTTTTCATTTGCAATGTCAATGAAGTATATTTTACTTGAAATACCTGTAGCATATACGCTTGCTTCACCACCTGTGGGATTGTACCGCCATCTCCCATCCCTTTGACTGAGAGACTTTTCAAAGCAAATGCTAGTCAGCACATAAAACGTCCTCAACTTAAAGATACAAGCTCATGGAAAGTGGAACAGAAAAATCATTTTCACGAAGGCCTGAGAGAATTTTTAACCTTGATTGAATCTAGAATCCCATCAACGTTAACAGGAGCAACAGAGAAGCCTTCTTCCTGCATGAAAGCCCAGAAGGTGAGTGATGAGAATATCTCTAATACTCAATGACAATCGAGCAGTTAGTACCACTTCAAGAAAAGTACAACTATACCAGAAAAGGCAGCCATAGGAGAAAACTGTGTTACACAATGCAGAGACAGTGAAACATAAAGAAACGGATAAAATACCTTAAGAATAAGCAGCCCTAATATTGCCTGGTGGAGGTTTTCGAGGGAAGTAGCTTCACCAACAGCTGTTTGAAATTTAGAGGAGGCATCCTTGGAGCCAAAAAAAAGAATACAAAATAAGTAAAAAGTTGATACAGCGATTTGGGTCGTAGATGTGAAGTGGTGAAATGCGCAAATACGTTAGAAACGATAAAATATCAAACCTTAATTTTGTTGGTATCAGGTTCACACTTCAGAATGCTATTAACTCTGAACGCATGATATAGGTCCGCGACACTAGAGGACGAAGAGCTAAGGCGGTCCACAACACTAAGACATGTCTTCCGCTTCACATCTGTAACCTGGTCAATTCCAAGAATCTGAAATACCCACAAAGCCTCATATGTTTCTTGTAACCTGCAGCCAGGAGACAAAATGCAGACCGATAAATGATCAGGTGACTTAACTTAGAGGCAAGATTTGAAGAGTTACTATCACGTCAAATACACGTGAAAGGACCAACGAACGATGAACACTACGAGAAAACTTGAAACTAACAGGAATAAGCGAGATTGCGATTGAAAGATCACTGGATAAGGCCAATCTTAATATTTCAACCTAATGTTTTCCATTATAGCACATAATTTCAGTTGAACGGCAGGCCAACATTAGTACAGTATATTACTTACTCACAGGTACGATAGAGGAAAAATTAAGCATTGACAAGATAAGTGTAACCGAAATGGATTTTGCATGGGCTTCTACTCCGAGACAGCTTTCAACTTTGAAGCCCACGGTTTTTCAGTAGTTCAACGTAGCATAAACTAGATGGATCTCTGTCGCATTACTGATTGAAGGGATCCTATGACGAGGAAGCATATTATAGTTTAGAGACACGCATGGCTCAACGAGCACGTTGAATCCAAGAATAAGATGGAATATGATGACAATCGCAAGTACGGTTAAATCATCGAGGTAACAAACGGAAAGCAAAAGGCAACCAAGATCAAACGTGTAAACCATAGAAGTCATACGACGATAAAATCATATATCAAATGGCATACGACAACAAAAAAATTCCGGGTCACCTTCCCACTGAATTGAAGATGGAACAAGGAAAACAGATCGGAAGAACTACATCCTTCTGATCCATACAACGAAAGAACTGCATTACTGAAAATGTGTTTACTTATCATCCAAAATTCACTTCTTCAGGACAGAAGCCCAAAAATGAGGTCAATTAAAAAACTTGACAAGGGAAGCAAGAGAGTGAGCAAAGGGCAACGAAGGAAAGAAAGCCAAAGGACTAGGCATATCTCAGCCGAATTCGCATCTGGCTGAAATGTAACCGGATCGAGCTCTCGAAAGGAAAAATCACTCAAAAGAAAAGCGATCGCAGGCAAGAGGCATTGCGCAACTCACCCCCCGAACGATCCATCAGAAACTACGAACGCCTCCAGAGCAGCTGAGCGATGCAAATCGAGGTCGATCGGCGTGACGGATCCCGCCAACCCAATTACTGACAGACAAAGTGAGATCAAGCAAATCGCCCCCAGAAATCTCTTGCCCCCGGCCATCGGCGAAGTCTGGGGATCGCCCAGCGCAGGAGATCGATCGGTCCAGTCTACGCTACAAGCAGACAGCCAAGACGCTATCCGAAGATCTAGGGTTTTATTCGACTACCTACTAAACTGATTAAGTTACCGGTTACACAAACACACTCCGGTGGACCGCCCGGTTCAGTGAACCGGACCGGTCCAAGATGAATACAACAACGACCACGTCTCCTTGGCCTCTCGTCGACGACTTTGATGGAGCCTGCGAGACTGCGAAGCGGGTGGAAGGCCGCGACTGCGCTCTCTCCTCGCATGTACGCGAGCGATGAGAGCGCGAAGCTCTCCAAGCCTTCGCCTGAATGCTTCTCTGTCCGCCCACGTCAGGGCGGGGGAACACGACGGCGCCCTTCTCCTCCTCCGCCGGATGCACCGCCGCGGCGTCCCCCTCGATAGCTTCTCCTTCACGCCCGCCTTCTCCGCCTGCGCCGCGCTTTCCTCGGCCCGCGGCCGGCTCGCCGGCCGAAACCTCCACGCCCTGGCGCTCAAGACCGGGGCCCTCTCCGGCTCCATCACGTGCACCGCTCTCCTCGACGCGTACGCCAAGTGCGCCGGCGAGCCCCCCGACGATGACGCCACCCGGCTGTTCGACGAAATGCCGAGCCGGGACACCGTCGCTTGGAACGCGCTGCTCGCGTGCCTGTCCCGGCGTGGCCGCGCGGCCGACGTCTTGACCACGTTCCGGAGGATGGCTCTCCCCGCTCGGGTCCGCGCCACCGAGTTCACCCTCGCCACGCTGCTGACAGCCTGCGGCTCGTTGACCGCACGGCAGCTTGGCGAGCAGGTCCACGCCGCCGCCGTCGTCGCCGGCGCTTGCGACTCCGTCGTGCTCTCCACGACCCTCGTGGGCTTCTACGCCGACTGCGGCCTCGTCGACCGCGCGTCGACGGTCTTCGACCTTCATCTCCGGCGCGGCGGGGACGAGGCGGCGCGCAACGCGTTGATCGCGGGGTGGGTCAGGAACGGGCGGCGCGGGGAGGCGTTCGCGGCGCTGCGGGAGGTGGCGGCGGAGCTGAACGCGAAGGCCCTTACGGCTGCCCTCGCCGCCTGCGAGCTCCGCCGGGGGCGAGAGATCCACGGCGCCGCCGTGCGGCGCGCCATCACCGGCGGCAGTCCGGTCCTCTGCGACGCGCTGTCGGACATGTACGCGCGATGCGGGGAGCTGGAGCCGGCCCGGCGCGTGTTCGAGCACGCCCCGGCACGGGACGCGGTCTCCTGGGCGGGCCTCATCCGCGCGTACGGGCGCCACGGGCGCGCCGGCGAGGCGGTGGCGCTGTTCAGGAAGATGCCCGGAGGAGCGGACGGCGGGGCGCTGCTCGCGGTGCTGTCGGCGTGCGGGCACGCGGGGCTGGTCGAGGAGGGGAGCGAGTGCTTGCTGGCGGCGCGGGCGGGGGGCGGCGTGGAGCCGGCGGCGGAGCACCGGGCCTGCTTCATCGACCTGCTGGGGCGGGCGGGGCGGGTGGAGGAGGCGTGGCGGGTGTTCGACGGCGCGGGGCCGGAGGTGTGCGCGTGCGTGGCCGTGCTCAACGCCTGCGCGGCCAACATGGACCCCGAGAGAGGGCTCGTCGCGGCGGAGCGGCTGCTGGGCCTGGCGGCGACGGGCGGCGGCGGCGCTGCCGCGTACGTCGCGCTGGCCAAGTTCTACGCCGGCGTGGGGATGTGGGAGAAGGCGGAGGAGATGAGGCGCTCGATCAGGAGCCGGGGCCTGCGCAAGGAGCTGGGCTTCAGCCGCCAGATCGACTGAGACCCTCTCTTTCGAATAGAGTCGGTTTCTCGGCCGTCCGATCCGCATCGTTCCATCGGACGGCGGGAAGATGTGATCCCGATCATTGCAATTTCACTTTATTTTCATTTTTCACTGCCTCAGCAAGCCTACATCTGTTTCCCGCCTGAACTCGTCGGAAGAGGGTTTTCTCTGCTTCGCCGTCGAAATTTTCGTCAGATCGGTTGTGAGCGAGCTCTTCCCCGACATGTGAGCATCGCCGGAGTGTAGAAGGCTGAGATTTCGCCGAAGATGCCTTCCGTTGTTTCCCAGGGTAAGATCCATCGCCTGGAACTCGAGAACTTCAAGTCCTACAAGGGATTGCAAACCATCGGCCCCTTCTATGATTTCACCGCCATCATCGGTCCGAATGGGGCCGGCAAGTCCAACCTCATGGACGCCATAAGCTTCGTCCTCGGCGTGCGGTCGGTCCAGCTCCGCGGCGCGCAGCTCAAGGATTTGATTTATGCGTTTGACGACAAGGAAAAGGAGCAGAAAGGGAGGAAGGCCTTTGTGCGGCTGGTGTACTTGATGGCCAATGGCTCGGAGCTGCACTTCACCAGGTCCATCACGAGCTCTGGAGGAAGTGAATATAGAATTGACGGCAAGGTCGTGACATGGGAGGAGTATAATGCTAAGTTGAAGTCCCTTGGGATCCTTGTCAAAGCACGGAATTTCCTTGTCTTTCAGGTGATTATCTACGCCTTCTCTTGTCTAGTGTCACCCCAGATGAAACCACGATATCTTCAATCTATATTTGAATTCACAATAACCCTTCATTTCCCCTATTCATGGATCTTAGGATTCTGGATAATTTTCTTCCGTTGGTCTTGCTTCATTTTAATCCGACCGCCATTTTTATCAGGGAGCCACCTCCTTATCAGAAGAGAGATAATAAATGGATATATTATAGAGAGTTTTTGTGGCTTCAATCACTCGGTTGATCGATGCACATTCAAATGAAGGGAAAACTTATTGCAAAACAGAGGCTTTTGATGTCACTCCTCATCTTAATTATTCTGTCAATCTTGCCTCCGCTGCGTGTGCTTTTATTTAAATGATTGTAGCTGCCTTTCCGATGGTTTTCAGCTCCCTGTATTCTGATAACATGTCTGGAGAAATTAAATAATTGACGAAAATTTAATTAATCATCTTATGAAATACTTGTCCAGGGGGATGTGGAGTCGATTGCGTCAAAGAATCCCAAGGAACTTACTGCACTCATTGAGCAGATATCTGGATCTGATGAACTTAAAAAAGACTATGAAGACCTCGAGGAACAAAAGACAAGAGCTGAAGAGAAGTCAGCTCTAATCTATCAAAAAAAGAAGACGGTTGTATTGGAAAGAAAACAAAAGAAGGCTCAGAAGGAAGAAGCAGAAAAGCATCTCCGCTTGCAAGATCAGCTGGTATCCTTTTTCTAACCTACCCTCTTCTCTGAAAATGGTCTTTAGTGGAAGTCCATTTACGTTGCCACATAATCATTCTTGATGCAACGATCTCCAATTCCTACGAAATTTGACTCTCCCTAAAAAAGACGTTAGCATAAGGCGGACCAGAATAATGTTGTATATTTCTCCACAAGAGTCCACTGTCATGGAAAGTTAAGTTATCGTCGCGTGTGTTTATAGTTGACGAGAAGATGTCCTTGACAAGGTCACATTGGTGCGAATATTAGAATCTTAGAGATATGGTTCTGGATTCGTTGCAGAGGTGATGATTTCTGTTCAGGTGTCAAACATATGTGTTCATTGCATTTTATATTCATCAAGACTAACGTGCTACTAAAGTTATCGTTTGGTTGGCAAATTCAGACTTTAATGTTGGGCTCTATATTTTTTTCATTCTCCCACTTAAATCTTTTATTTGTACTTTTTATTTTTTCTTTTATGGGGCATAATACTTAATCTTTAATGACATTTAACTCAATTTATTGCTCAGCGTTTGTTATTAGAGTTTTTCCTCGAGTTACTTCGTCGACTTTTTTAAGACTCTTTTAAGACTCCCCCCTCTGAGTTGAAATTGTTTGCGTGCAGAAATCAGTGAAGAAGGAGCATTTTCTATGGCAACTTCTTAACATACAGCGAGATATGACAAAGATAAATAGCGAACTTGAGGCTGAAAGGGATAACTTCGAGGGGAGTGTAAAGGAACAAGACACTAGTGACAACGCCGTCAATGTGAAGAAGAAGGAGCAGGCTGGATATTTAAAAGAAATAGCGCTTTGTGACAAAAGGATAGCTAAGAAGAAAATTGAACTTGATAAAAAGGTTTTTTCCCCGTCAATGCTTTCGAGGAATTTTCCTTATTTATTCTGTCCCATGGTTGGGATCTCCCTTTCCTTGTATTTTGTCATTTTTTTATCCATTGGGATTCTTACCATTTCTTGTACCTGCACGTCAAGTCAAAAGAGTATCGCAGATTCTCCCGTTCGTGGCGAATCATGCTCAATCGGAGAGCAAAGGGAGTATCTAACTCCTCGTTTTTGGAAAACATTGCCAAATAAGCTTTTTGATGGGGGGCTTTCTACTTTTTATTGGAAACCGTCGCAGAACTAACTATTGGAGCTCCAATCGTTTGAGCTTGGTTTTTAATACTTCGAAGAAATTATCTGTTCTTTTTTCTACCGTCAAAAGCTTGATGGCTTTTTTCTACATTACATATTTTACCCAGTTCAGATTCAGCCTGATTGATTTCAGTGCATAACGATGAGACCATTCTTTGTTTTTGTTTTAGCAACCAGAAGCTCTCAAGTTGAAGGAGGAAATTTCTCGAATTAAATCCAAAATTAAAAGTGGCAAGAAAGAGCTAGAAAAGAAGAAGGAAGAGCAAAAAAATCACGCTAAAGAAGTTCAGAAACTGAAGAAAGACCTTCGGGATGTCACCCATTCTCTGCAAGAGCTGAACGAGAAAGGACACGATGAAGCCGGTAAACTTCAGCTGGGAAGCAGCCAATTGGAAGAATACAATAGAATGTGAGTTGCTTGGCTTCTTAGCATTGACAGATATCATTCTTGTGCTTTAATATTTATCATTAACCCCAATAAATACTCCTACGGGTCACCAATTTTATGTGATCTTTCCAATAATTCTTCAAAAAATAAACCTTAAACTTCTTATTGTGCTTTTCCTGAGACTCCGCAATGAGTAGGTTTGATATTTATGAACTAAGTTTTCTGTTGTAGCTACTGCAGAACTAGGGGAAATCTCCTTCTTGTGTTAAAATCATGTTGATCTTTGTCAATTCTTATTAGAGTTTCTGGTGCTAATGTGTGGTGACGAATTTTCGTCAATCACAATTATAGAAAGGAAGACGCAGGCATGAAGACCGCAAAACTGAGGGATGAAAAGGAAGTTCATGATAGGCAGCTTCATGCTGACATTGAAACACAGAAAAATCTGGAGGAGAATCTCCTGCAGTTGGCCAATCGTGAGCAAGAACTCAAATTGCAAGAGGAGCAAATCGAAGCAAGGCTGCAAAAGCTGGCTGATGCGGTGGGCAAACATAAGGAAGAGCTGTCTCGGCTAAAGAAAGAATTAGGTGAAATAAAAGTTAAGCACCAGAAAGCTGGGTAAGTCACAGATTAGTCAACTCCTTAATGTGAACCATCCTGCATATTCACCATTTGTCATCCTTTCGTTTAACTTTTTTTAGGGCCAAGTATCAGAACCTGAGACAGAAAATTGAGGAAGTAGAGACAAAGGTGCGGGAACTCAAAGCTGATAAGTACGAGAGCCAACGAGATGCCCGGTTGTCAGAAGCAGTGGAAAGTCTCAAACGCCTTTTTCCGGGTGTCCATGGGCGAATGACTGAACTATGTAGGCCCTCCCAAAAGAAGTATAACCTTGCTGTGACTGTTGCGATGGGTAAATTTATGGATGCTGTGGTCGTTGAAGATGAAAACACCGGAAAAGACTGCATTAAGGTGTCCCCTCAACTGTTCCAGTTTCACGTCAATCTGCTACCATAATGATTATTGTTCGTTTTATGTATTAACTGTGGGCGCTGTGAATTAGGATATTTCCTAATAGAGCATTTTTTTATTCATGCTCTATATGCTGATCCTAGAAAAAAAGTTGATCTCAATAAGATTTGACTGCCGGCTGGTCAACAATTTATATCCTATTTTGAATGGCACTTCAGCTGATAACTTGTGTTATGGAAAATTCAAGTTTTCCTAATATCATCTTTATTTTTTCCCTGGATAAGATTTTTTATGATGAACAGCGTTTCCTCTTTTGCCTTAGTCTTCTGTTTCATTCCTATTGCGGCAGCTTTATTCATCTTTTTGTTCTTGCTATATTTCAAAAAAAAATCTTTTCGTTCTTGCTTTTAATTTTAATTGTTTGGTGTTTTGATCCACCAAACTATTCCTTTCTGATAGAAATATGATAAGAACCCACGAGTTCTTTTTGAGGAAGATGAGGATAGAGGAGAACCAATGGTAATATCGTCACCTGGTACTCGGAGGGACAGGAAGAACGGCGAAAATATCATCAGCTGTAGGCATCTTTCAAAAGTGTGAAGAATGCAGAGAATTCTGCCTTTGGGAACAGATAGGACAAATGAGGCCTTTTTGAGACAAATGAGAAATATGCAGAAGAAGTTTATTGAGATTTTTGATACAGAGAAAAGGGGAAAAAACTCACATATAAACAGGTTGGGAAAGACTTTCCTTTATAGGCTAAGTCCTTTCTCAAGATAGCCGTTGGGGGCAACGGTCATATAGCCGTTGCCCCAACGGCTATTTTAAGGGGCAAAAAGGTCATTCTTTGGGGAGCGATAGAAAAAGAAAGAAAAAGAAGGAAAAGAGAAAGGAAAAAGGAAGAGAAAGTAGGAGAGAGATAGGTGGGCCATTTATAACTCATGGCCCACCTTTTTACATGTGTGTCAAAATAGAAAAGGATGAAATTAGATGTTTAACACTCCCCCTCAAGTTGGGCATAGATGTTAATCATGCCCAACTTGGACGCCAAATCTTGAAACTGTCTTCCTGGTAGTCCTTTGGTCAGAATGTCAGCCACCTGTTGCGGTGATGGTATGTATTCTGGACTGATGAGTCCAGAATTAATCTTCTCTTTGATGTAGTGTCTGTCAATTCTTGTATGCTTAAATGCGATCATGATGCACGGGGTTCTTGGCCATAGCAATAGCTGATTGACTGTCAGAATATAAGATGATTGGCTTTGGAGGAATGAGTTTTAAATCAGTTAGAATATCGTTAAGCCACATTCCTTCGCAAACACCTTTCTTTAAAGCCCTGAGTTCTGCTTCAGCACTCGATATTGAGACTTCCCGCTGCTTCTTGCTACGCCAGGTGATTAAATTTCTTCCCAAAAAACTGCAGTATCCAGATGTAGATCGACTATCATCCAGAGAGCTTGCATAATCTGAATCGGTGAAGATTTTAACCGTAGGGTCTCCCCCTGCCTGAAATAGAAGACCCTTCCCAATTGTCCCTTTCAAATAGGAGAGAATACGGTCAGCTGCTGTCTGATGAAACTGTCGTGGATCTGACATATACTGACTTAAAGAGTTCACAGCAAAGGATATATCTGGTCTTGTGTGGTTTAGATAGAGTAATCTGCCAATCAATCTCTGAAATGATGTCTTATCGATGGGGTCGTCCTTGTCGCTCTGCTTGGCTTGAAGTTTGACATTTGTATCCACTGGAGTGCTTACTGGCTTACAATCCAATTTACCTGTATCCTTGAGTAGATCCAGGACGTACTTGTGTTGAGATAGGACAATGCCGATCCTGGAATAAGCTACTTCAATACCAAGAAAATAAGTGAGTTGACCTAAAGATTTAATATCAAAGTTGCTGGTCAGATGACGTTTTAGATTTCCAATTTCCTTGATATCGTTGCCAGTAACGATAATATCATCAACATAGACGATTAAAATAGCCAGTTTGGAGTCTTGGCCATGTTTGAAGAATAGGGTATGATCACCCTCACTTTGTGAGTATCCAACTGATATGAGTAGATGAAAATTTCTCAAACCATGCTCTTGGGGATTGCTTTAATCCATACAGAGATTTCTTTGCGACACACATATGATGAGTTTTCATGCAATAGATAACCGGGGGGAGGAGCCATATATACCTCTTCTTGCAGTTCTCCATGTAGGAATGCATTTTTAACATCAAATTGCGAAAGATCCCACTGATGCATGGCTGCAAGTGCAATTACTAATCTTACTGTATTCAGCTTGGCGACTGGAGCGAATGTCTCATGATAGTCTATTCCATAAGACTGGGTATATCCTCTGGCCACCAGTCGAGCTTTATACCTTGCAATAGAGCCATCTGAATTATATTTAATCGTATATACCCATCTGCTACCAACCAATTTCTTTCCTTCTGGGAGTGGGCCCATATCCCATGTACCATTCTTCCTTAATGCCAACATTTCAGTCATCCATAGCAGTTTTCCATTCGGCTTGAGACATAGCTTCTTGAACATTTCTTGGAATGACAGTGGTCAGTAGTACCTGAACAATCTTTCTGTAACCTGAGGACAGACGATCATAAGACACATAATTGCATATGGGATATAATTTCTTACTGCGGCATTCCGAGTACCCTTGCTGATGGCAATAGACCAACCTTGATTAGCTGGTGCGAAAGGTCTTCATGAGTATCTTCCTCGTTCTCCATCTGAGTAAACTCTTGTTCTCCATCTAACTCTGGATTGTCCTCAGCCGTTTCCGCTCGATCCATAGCTGGAGAGGAATTTTCAGATGGATTAAATCCCAGATTTTCCGTATCTAAATCTGTTCCTGTTTCATTTACTTCCAAATAACAGTCAGATCGATGTCCCTCATTGTAGAACATGCTGTATTCATCAAACTTCACGCTCATGTAACAAATGTTTTCTTAGTAAGAGGATGGTAACACACATAACCTTTCTGAGTAGATGAATACCCACAAAAATGCACTTGAAAGCTCTGGAGTCCAATTTTCCTGCAAAGTGGGAATAAACATATGCTACACACCCAAATACTTTAGCAACCAAATTTGTATGAAGAGATAATTCTGGGTGACTTGAGGCTAATAGATCAATCGGTGACAGTAATGACAGGGTTCTAGATGGCGTTCGGTTGATAAGATGTACAGCAGTAGCCACAGCATCACTCCAATAAGTCTTGGGGCAGTTTCCTTGAAATAATAGAGATCTGGCTGAAGACATAATGTGCCCAATCTTTCTTTCAGCAAGTCCATTTTGCTGAGGAGTGTTCACACATGAGGATTCATGGATAATTCCATGATCATTCATGTATTGATTAACTTCAGAACTGAAATACTCCCTTGCATTATCAGATCGAAGTATTCTAACCCTTTTCCCAAACTGGTTATTGATCAACTCGATGAATCGGATGATCACGGTTGGGACTTCTGATTTGTGTTTAAGCAGGTAGATCCAGGAATATCTTGAGTAATCATCCACAAAGATTATAAACCATCGGTGCTGCGATCTTCCTGTAGTAGAACAAGGACCCCAAACGTCACTATGAACCATATCGAATGGAAATTTCTTCCTATGATCAGTTCTTGAAAAATGAGATCTTCTATGCTTGGCAAATTGACAAGACTCACAAACCAATCTTTGGATATCAATGTTTTTAAACAAATCAGGGTACACTTGTTTCAGAAGATGAAAGGAAGGGTGTCCAAGTCTCCTGTGCAGTAAGAAAATACTGTTTCTTGACTGAGTGTTGAGAACCATCTTCAGAGTCCTCTGTCCTTCTAGTCCGTCCACTAGCAGGAGTCCCCCTTGCCTTCTAGCAGATAAAGTCTTCTGGCCGGTTTCCTTTTCACACAAAAAACAGTTAGATGAGTCAAATATAAATCTCCAACCTGTGTCGTCCACTAGTCGTTGTAGTGACAACAAGTTGGCTTTAAGTCCTGGTACATGAAGAGCACTTTGTAGTAATACATCTTTAATCTTTATTTTCCCAATTCCTGCCACTTTTAGAATCCCACCATTGGCAGTAAAGACAACATGATTATCATCTATTACTTTATATTCCTCAAAGCATGATTTATCAGGTGACATGTGATCTGTGGCTCCAGAATCTACTATCCATCCATGAGATTGAAGATTTTCATATGTAGTAAATGCAATACTTTTATATTCACCTGATTGGGCGAGAGACGCGGAGCTGAATTTCTTGAATACTTTCTCGACTTCTTCAGCTATGAGCTTTTGAATATCTCCTTCTTCTTTCTTTGGTGCTTCTCCCACTTGACTGCTGGAGGATGCAACATAGGCTTTATTCTTTGCTCCTGCTTTCCATAACCCTTTCTTTTGAGGTCTTCCTTCCATGCCAGCTTCCGGCACTCCTTAATATGATGTCCTGGCTTGGTGCAGTAGGCGCAGACTACGGGTTCTGTGCCGGTTGCTTCCTTAGACACGTGCTTAGACGATTTTTCTCTTGACTCTTCTTTTTTAGCGGCATGTGCTACTGAGACAGAGGGCTCAGTCGATAATTGTTGCTTTTGGCCTTCTGGCGGCTTGATCTTCTTTCTACAATCGGCACTTGTTGCCTCCGAGATCGCTTCTTCCAATGTAGGGAATTTCTCCCGATGGATTAGCTGGGATCGGAGACTTTCATATTCAGAATTTAAGCCCATGAGGAAGGTAAGTGTTCTTACTTTAATCTCCCTTTGCCAGTACTCGAGATTCTGAATTGAGACTGGCCATAGCTGATCAATTTCCCTCCATATTGCCTTGAGTTGGGACGCATATGAAGCTACTGATAATTCCTTCTGCCGGATGAACTTTACTTGAAGAAGGAGGTCATACACCCTCCAATCGTTTTGCATTTCTGCACAGGATTTACGGATTTCCCTCCATATATCTGCAACAACATCCATTAGATAATACTGATTTCTTTGTTCTACCTCCATATTTCTCACCATCCAGTTGGTGATGTATGCTTCTTCTGCGCGCCAAAGCTTCAATCTGAGCCTATCGGTAGGTGGTGAATCATCAGTAAGATGGTCACCCATGAAGGCGGCGACCAGTGACCTTTCGGTCAATTTCATCCAACTATATCCGTTTGTACCATCATACTTAAGATCCAGATCTGGTATGACCAGTCTGTTCTTAGTATAATCATATATATGAAGCACTTCGTCTGCAGAGGATTCTTCTTCCGAGCTGTATGCAGAAGCTTTGGCCTGCTTGGAAACTTTCCTGGAAGCAGCCTTTTTTCCCATATGATGATAGAACTTGCTTGCAGACTTGCAGACTATGGAGCTCCTTTCGTCAGGGAAGGTTGAATGAATCAACCTTGCTCTGATACCATGTGAAGAATGCAGAGAATTCTGCCTTTGGGAACAGATAGGACAAATGAGGCCTTTTTGAGACAAATGAGAAATATGCAGAAGAAGTTTATTGAGATTTTTGATACAGAGAAAAGGGGAAAAAACTCACATATAAACAGGTTGGGAAAGACTTTCCTTTATAGGCTAAGTCCTTTCTCAAGATAGCCGTTGGGGGCAACGGTCATATAGCCGTTGCCCCAACGGCTATTTTAAGGGGCAAAAAGGTCATTCTTTGGGGAGCGATAGAAAAAGAAAGAAAAAGAAGGAAAAGAGAAAGGAAAAAGGAAGAGAAAGTAGGAGAGAGATAGGTGGGCCATTTATAACTCATGGCCCACCTTTTTACATGTGTGTCAAAATAGAAAAGGATGAAATTAGATGTTTAACAAAAAGAAATCGTCTGCTGAAGGAGGTAGACAAAAGGAAGAACATCGCTGGAGGAGATATGAGAACCGACAGCTACTATTTACTTCTTGGCTGCCCTCCTAAAATGAAGGCTGCCCGATTTAAAGAAGAATGCATCCAGCGGAAAATGATGGAAATATCTTAAGATATGATGGGGATTTTATCAAATTGATTTCACATATTCAGCCGGAAATATTTATTTAGTGCTATCGATAAAACGTTGAATTGAAATTCTATTAACTAAACCTGATTAAGTGGTAAGGATTGAACACAGCTTGTAGTGAGAACTTCAAAAATTTTCCTTCAAGCTTTACATCTGTGAACTTCTCATTTGAGGGCATTATTTTCTGCCGTAAGTTGAAGAGGGATGATGTGACTGTGCATCTCTAGGTTCATTTAGTTTAATTGTGACTTTCAACCGCATTAATGTTCATTCTACTGCGAAAATAAGTATACTTCTTTGGGATTTTCCAACTGGTTTTCATATTTAACTGTCCAGAGTGTCAAATGGGAGCCAAAAATTTTATTCACCTCTCATGATGCTCTTCTAAAATTGACGAATTACTTTCATACGAGTTATGTATTTATCTCATGTCTCTCTTAACAGTATTTGAAGGAACAGAGGCTTCCTCCTCAGACATTCATTCCACTGCAATCCGTTCGTGTAAAACCAATAGCAGAAAGACTGCGCACTCTTGGCGGAACCGCTCAGCTTATTTTCGATGTGATACAATATCCTTGTCAACAAATATCTTCAGAATCTGATATTTCATTAATGCCTAAAAAATAAGGTTCTGATGATTATTATGCTCGTATTCTGGTCTTCGTTTCCCTAATGGCCGTCATTTGGTAATAGATATTATGTAATCGGAAGCTAGTATTTTTTGTTTTAGATAGCTTACATCATCTTAAGTTATTCCACTGTTTGGCGTGTGGCTCACTTCGTTGACTCCCGCAGAATACATCATTTTTTGTCTTTCAGATGAAAAATCTCATGTTTCCTCCCATGAGTCGTTGTTTCACTGATGCATTTTATGTAGCCAATATTACTTTCTGCTTAGTTTTATACTTCAAATTTTTTTTTTTTTTAGTTTTAAAGAAAGATATGGAGAAAGTAATCATTCAGATATGTTGAACTCTTTATGAGGTCTGTTCACTGGGACTGTTAAACATGGATGAATGAGCGGCATAAGGGTGCTAGTTAGAATATGCTTATTATTCTTGTTAACTTAACGCTTGTACATTCGACCGAGCGCTAGAAAGGGCCATTCTGTACGCTGTCGGGAGTACTCTAGTATGTGATGGACTGGATGAGGCCAAAGGACTAAGCTGGAGCGGGGAGCGCCACAAAGGCAACTCTCTCATTTCCTCTCTCTATGTTGTTGCTTTTATGCATTCGCATTTTTCCATTATTTATAATTTTCTTTCCAAATGTGGTTATCTAGTTGTAACTGTCGATGGAATCCTGCTCACCAAAGCTGGCACAATGACTGGCGGAATTAGTGGAGGGATGGAAGCGAGGTCTCAGAAGTGGGATGATAAAGCTATTGATGGTCTCTGTACCATACTTTTAACCTCGGTGATTTATCAGTAGATTCAGGTTATTATTTTCACGCGTAACACTTTTTATCGACTCCAGATCTCAAAAAACGGAAAGAACAGTATGAATCAGAGCTTGAAGGATTAGGAACAATCAGAGAGTTGCAAATGAGAGAGGCTGATACGGCAGAAAAGGTATCAGGGCTTGAACGGAAGATCCATTATGCCACCATTGAAGAGGTGGGTTCCCTTCTCTAAAGTGGTTTTTCTCTTTTCGCCGTCCACGTCTTCAATAGAGGCCTTGATTTCTTGTTTTCTTGCGATGTATATCTATAATTGAAGCCCTGGTATTTTCGTTTTATTGCTATGTCACGAGTCAACGGTCTTTATTATGTCTCTTTATGGCTACTATGCAGAGCAAGATGCGAGACAAACTTTCAAGATTAAAGGATGAAAAGCGAAATGTGAAAGGGGAGATTGACCGTCAAGCTCCTGACGTGGAAAAGGTGTAACATTGTTCTCGTATTGTGCACCATTGTTCTTGAGGTTTGATTCTGGGTCTTTGGAATTAATTCAAACTTTGTAATTTGCGTCCTTTCTTTTTATAGTTGAAAAAAGTGGTGAGTAAAAGTAGAGAACAGATCCAAAAGCTCGAGAAGAGAATCAATGAGATTGTTGACATGATATATAAAGACTTCAGCGAATCTGTCGGCGTAAACAACATCAGGGAGTATGAAGAAAATCAGCTGAAGTTTGCACAAGAATTATCCGAAAGAAGACTTAGACTCAGCAACCAGATGTCGAAGTTAAAGTATCAGTACGTGTGGAAAATTGAACTTCAAGGATTTTACTTTCCAAATTCAAGTGTTCATACTGGGAAAAGAGAACAGATCTTCGTCATTTTCTTTTGCAGGTTGGAATATGAACAGAAGCGGGACTTGATGTCACCAATTGAGGAGCTGAAGTCATCTATAAAACATTTGAATGAAGAACTAGATAGGATTCAGGGGAAAGATTTGGAGGCTCAGTTGGCTGCTGAGGAAACAGCAACACAGATGAATAAATTGAAGGAGCATGCTGATGGTAAAAGCTTATCCAGTAGTCCATTATCGTCTGTATTAAATTTTTAGTGTCCCTCTAGATTTTGTCATAGTAATATCAGATATATTAGTCTGTTAACAGTTATCTTATAGAGACGTTTATGTAGGTTTCTACCAGTATGCGAATTTCTGAAAGAAATAAAACACACTATAGACGATAAATCAAGAAAATGGAAGACTACGTTCAAGCAGTGGCGGTACAGGCCCAGATTGACTCCTGTACAGCTTCTAGGGAGGATCTAGCATACCGACTTAGCCCTCGATTATGTTTCGTTTAGACATTCCACTGAATGACTCAATCTGCTCATTCTCTTTCCAGCTGGAGTCTAATGATGGCGGAACGCCAATGAGAGTACTACCTTGTGCTTCGCCCTCTTAGTTCTTGGTCGTCAAACTAAATTTTTTTCATAGTATTAGACTAGTATCGATTGCCCCGCTGATGTTCTTGGCCACCCAACTACATTGATTTTCATTGTACCAGACTAGTATTGACTGCCTTATGCTTCTCCCGCTTATGTTCTTGGCCGTCTAATTAGATTATCATTGTATAAGACTAGTTTAGTCTTATACAATATGTGAAAGAATTTTGCCTCTTCTGATTTTTACCATCAGCATTGATGTGTTCGCTCTCTGTACAGAGTGGAAATCCAAGGCTGATGAATGCGAACTAGCCCTTGGAGAGCTTCGGAAACAAATTGCTGATATCACCGCACGAATAGGAAAACTGAAGCGCTTGATAAATTCAAAGGTAAGCCGTTAACCGTCTCTGCTAATTCGATTCCTTGTCAACACCCAATTTCTCTAGGCCTGCATTTAATTCTATTTTGCAGGAGTCCCAAATAGAACAACTCAAGTCTCGTCAGCAGGAAATAATGGAAAAATGTGAGCTGGAACAGATACAGCTCCCAATCATTGAAGAAGACTCTATGGAAACCGATTTGGACTCTCGGACTCCGGCGTTTGACTTTAGCCAGCTGAGCAGATCACACTCACATGAAATGCGTACCGCCGAAAGAGAAAAACTCGAGGTCGAATTCAAGCACAAGTGGGAGTCGCTGGTGAGCGAAATCGAACGGACAGCTCCAAATCTGAAGGCGCTGGACCAGTATGAGGCTCTCCAAGAGAGGGAGAGAGAAGTGGTGGAGGAATATGAAGCCGTCCGCAATGAAGAGAAAGATGTCGCTGATAGATATAATGCTATCAAGCAGCGGAGGTATGCCTCAAAGACTGATCATCGTTCTTTGGAATTATTTTACAATGCTAACTATTGGGGTTTTGGTGCTGTTGTTTCGTTGGATGGTAGACCGTCTTTTTTTTACATTTTCTGTAAAAACTTGTGTGATTTTTATTTTAGATACGAGCTTTTCATGGAGGCTTTTGATCATATTTCTACAAACATCGATAAGATATACAAGCTTCTGACGAAAAGCCAGACACATCCCTTGGGGGGAACGGCTTATCTGAACCTTGAGAACGAGGACGATCCATTCTTGCAAGGCATCAAATACACAGCCATGCCTCCTACCAAGCGTTTTCGAGAGATGGAACAGTTATCTGGGGGGGAGAAGACCGTCGCGGCTCTGGCGCTGCTCTTTTCCATTCATAGGTATAGGTTTAAAATGCCTTTTTCCGTGAATTATTTATAATGTCGACCGCCTTCTCCCTGTTTGACTTGAGGATCTACTGAATCGAGCAACTCGTTCAGCTTCAAGCCATCCCCGTTCTTCATTCTGGACGAAGTCGATGCGGCTCTCGACAACCTAAACGTTTCCAAGGTGGCCGGATTTATCCGGTTCAAGTCATGTGGAAACAGGCAAGAATCTTCTTCTGACGGCACAAGCGGCTTCCAGAGCATTGTGATTTCGCTGAAAGATAGCTTCTATGACAAGGCTGAGGCGTTGGTCGGAGTTTACAGGGACTCGGAGAGAAGGTGACGACCCCGTTTTACTTGCTAATTCTTTTAAAAAAAATGAGAACTCAGCCTCATTGTCAACACTCTGGTGTGTTCTGCAGCTGCTCTAGAACCCTTACGTTCGATCTGACCAAGTACAGGGAGTGAGGACTCAAGGTGATCTCCATAAACCTGTAAATTCTTTGTTCTCATATTCATGCGTCTGGCTAATATAGATGTCTGCCCTGTATGGAGTTCTCATGGCTTTGATCTTTCCACCTAACCCAGAAAAGAACTGGAGCTCTGTACATGGCTCCTTAATTTGTAGTCAATGTTAATTTCTTTGTTCTCCGTGCCAGATTTACTGTCCATGGGGGATTTTTTGCTGGATCAGATTTTTGTTTCAGTGTGTCCTCGTTTATTGACCAAATCGGCCTCTCGAGGCTGAGTCGACCTTTCAAGTTTATTAATTCAAAACGAATAATACTTGCTAAATGCGTGATCCACTGAGAAATGTGCTGACAGTTTAAGGATTTGACATACGATCATCGGCTGCCATTAAAAATTAGGAGGCTAGATCTCGTGTTCAGGCTAATGATTTTGCACACCTCATGCAAAGGATCACAAAAGGTGGTTGAATTGGGGCTTCTTTTTATGGTCTCTCTAAAAGAGTTCTACATATGATTCCAAGTATGACGCCGTGACTTTATCTACCAAACAATGCAAGATGTACCAACTTTCTCTCGGATACTTCCTGTTCCAGATTAGCATTTCATCGGAGCGGACTTAGAGATCTCTCTACATAAATCATTGTTGATGTGTAGTACCTTCATGTCTATTGTCCTGACTAATTATGCATATCTTGAAACTCTCAATTTTTTATGCATCCCACTCCGTTCTATTTTCTCAGTCTTGTCTACGTGCGTATTTTTGTGTATCTTGTAAGATTCATTTGAGAAATAACGAGCAAGAAAAATCGCTTTGTTTTAATTGGTAACAACTTTTATGAAAAATACATATATGTGTGTGTGGTTCAAGACAAACAATCCACTTTGAAAATAGGGCATTCGAAAGTCAAATGTTGGACAATGCGAATCTTTTATAGGAAAATTGGTCCAATCCCAGAGGATTTCTTCAAACAATTTACTCTAGGAAATACGTGGCAAATATCATGTGTATAACACTGACGTGGATGCCAACAAAGATCATTTTGAACTACAGAGAATCAAATATGTGACCGCATTACTCCGTACCATAAATTAGAATGAGGTAATAAAGGCAGATCATTAAGGAACAAATGTCAAAGCTTTAAAGTCAGCTCCCGAGAGTATGACCAGTTAAGTAACGCAGTTGGAAAATTATTCATCAAATATTCTGTATCTCTTTCAAAATTCATGAATACAAATCACATTCATTACTATGCACATGTGGTGCGTATAAGACTCTAATGAAATACAAGGATTTGATAAGTAGATTATGATAAGAAAATACTGTTGATTACTTATGTAAAACATTGATCCTAAACTTTCCTATTCATAAGAGAAGACCATCAAAATATATAAATATATTTTGCTGATAACTCATCACTTAATCATTTGTATGAGGAGAACACCGATAAATAATGGGTGCTCCTAAGGAAAAAAGTTAAATGAATATACCAGTATGAATATATATATTTTTTCATACCTAAATATTAATCAAGTAGATTCAAATGGTTCTGTAAGTGGCTCTTAGATCTTAGACCCCAATCCGATCTTTTGGGTAGATGGTCGTATTGTGATTGTGACTTACATGTCTTTGATGATGGGATTACAACTTTTCTTCATCTTAATTTATATTTCAGGAAATTTTATACTACGATAACAATTATTTGATTATCATAGTAAACAGGCATGGATTATTTGAGAAAAATCCAACTCCACAAGGGCCTGATGAACTCGCAATATTTCATCATGTAACATTATTCGAGACCTTTCAAAAGAAATGGGTCACAGGATAGGTGCGTCAGAACTTTGAGACTCATGGAATAGGTAGTGGGGAAGGTACTTGCTTGGTTGGCGAAGGAGAAAAATGGCATCAATGAAACAATTAGGTTGGCAACGACAGCATTTCTTGAAATTCTAATGGGATTTGGGCATGCACCAAGAGAATGTGAGCCCATTCAGAAGTATGTCACACATTTTGCGGTGATAGACGGAATTTCACTTTGTTTAATATAAGAAGCCATAGAGGAACTAAATGAGCTCTTGTCAATCAGAACATTCAACATGAATACAGGTTGGTAGAAAGTTTTCGATCTCAAGATAACATAGAAAACGGAAAGGTCCATGATTAAAGTTGCGGAAACAAAATTCAATCTCGGCAAGTTTAAATCAAGTAAAAACATCAATGTATTATAATTATAATTGTTAGCATATATTTGATTACTGCAGTCACCGATGCGACATGCATCGATCACGATGGGACTCGAACCCACAATCTCCCGCTCCGGAGGCGAGCGCCTTATCCATTAGGCCACGCGATCAATTTATAATCTAACGATTGTTTGTAAAATGTAAATTTTTAAGCAAACAAACTATTTCAATGTCCACTGTTTCTATTTGTGTTTTGACGATAGACAACAGATGGTCGTTCCACGTGCTTCCATATCATAACCAATGTCCTGGCTATCAATGTGGAAAAATTCAGCTGAACGGCAAAAAATGTCCGTGCCGTCGATTTGGGATTTCACACCCTCCCCGTCATGTTTTGAAATTTGATTTTTTACGCGTAGAATTTCACTGTCGACGATGCTGGATATATGGTACCAAACATCAAATGTGAAAATCATTAGCTAATCATAGATGGGCCACACCATCACTCGAAAAAACTGATTTAGTCTTATTTTACTAAGAGTCGCACATGATTTGAATTCAAATTATTGTTAAACTATTTTAAATCTTAAACTTACATTTATATAGTATCGTAATACTTGTCATTTCTCCACTAAATAAATTTCGTAGGAATGTAAAAATTCTTAAAACTCCTTTAAAGTTCGTATAATTAAAATTTTGTCAGCTTAACGAGAAAATGTGGTAAAATAATACATTTATAAGAAAAATAAATACTATGTATTTATCATGTTATTAACTAACTCTCAAGTATTCAAGACTTCACCTGACCATGATTCTTTCACTAACCTCGTAAAACTGCATCATTCAGCACAGAATAGGCAAACCACCAAGTCTGGCAGATGGTTTTAGTCCTGGTATCTAAGTTAGGCAAAACTTAAACCTATATCTATACTACAGTATGCCATTGGTTCTGAAAAACCTCAAAGTACGGTCAAAGGCATCTGACAAAATAAAATTCAAAGTTAAAAAGAAAATTTAAAACATAGGTCAAAATAATATTTAAAAGTGTTAAATTGCGAGTTTCAGTTGGTAAATTTACCATTTTTTGACATGGGTTCACTAAAAAATCAAAGATAAAACTATATTTCTATAGAGTTTTTATATCTGTATTTACATTTATATTTGTATGTATGATTACATTTATTTTTAATATTTGTACTTGTACTTATATTTTGATTTACGTATATTATTATTATTCAATTGTATTTCAAATAACGTGTAGTGGTTTAGCTGGCAAAAGAGTCTAATTTACTATTTGGAACTTTAGACAAACCAATTAATCCCTACCAATAGTTTCGGTTTGGTCTGGTTTCACGGAAGTTTAATGAAACCCATAAATAGCATTGGCCCGCATCTTGCTTCCATGTCCGCAACAATGCAGATCACTCCTCATGCCTCGTACAAGGCATGTGATGATTGCAGTATTGTTTGAAAAAGAACAACGATATGTGCATAATTGCTTTCAGTTTTAAATACATCAAAATTTGACTTCACAAAAAATATGAAACAATGTGTATGGATGACGAAGGCGAAAATGTGGTGTAATTTTGTCGTTGTTATTTTCGCTTCGTTCAAATAAAATTTTTAATTTGTAAAGTTACTCAGGGATGTATAGCGTTGAGTAAGGTCATCTCCACAGGGATTGGCATTTAGAGTTAGAATTAACTAATGAGTAGGACGGCTAACAAACACAACTAGGTGTTTGTTTTAATCTCTAAGTGAAAGTAAGGAAGAATTTAATGGTGATTTATAAAGTAAAATATCCTTACTGATTCATAGATAGGTAGAGGAAGTACATTAGTATTTTAGGAAATTTTTGTAGAATTTTTAGAGGTCGAATTATAGGAGAAGAAGTAGGGTCAATATTGAAGTCAACATGTTTGTTAAAATGTCTAAAAGAGGATTTGAGATTTTTATGATTTTTTGTAAGGTATTTTATCAGGATATGAATGTAGGTTAGGAAGTATAGCTTCCTAAAACTCTATTAAGCAATATGCTTAATAGAGTTTTCGGTTTTTTATGTTTTTACTCAAAATCGATTTCATTCGATTTCGAGAAAATGGTTTGATGAGATGATTCTTCAATCATTGATTCTGCTAAAGTTCTAAATCAATTAAACTCTTAACTAGAGCAATCGAAACACTTACCGGATTTTTGTGCCAGCTCGGAGTCGCCGACGGCTCCAGACTCCGCTCCGGCCGCGTCGTCCTTCAGGTAAGGATTTCTTCTCCATCTTCCACCCTTCTCTCTTCTAATCTACCTTCAGGTCACAGCTCTGTCACCGCCGTTGACCGAGAGACCGAGGAGAAACAATGAGGAGACGGAGGATCTTCTCCTCCAGCGATTAAATTTCAAAATATCAGTTCAATAGTCCGGCAGCCAAAGATAGTTTTCCAGCGACTTGTGGCCATTTTATAGGTCAGGAATGGTCCGAAGACCTTCCTGACCGGTATGGGACAACTCCAGCGAAGTATCCGGCGACAAATCGGTGAAAATCTGCCTTCTCGTTGCCAGATTGACTTCGCCGGCGACCGTAACGATGATGAGAGAATGGATTTTGGTCGAGTATTTCTCAACCGTTAGATCTCACAAGTGGGGGGTTCAACGGCTACGATTAAATCGTAGCCGTGGACCCCTTTAGTTCCGGTAGACCCCTACTCAGTCAGCCTGCAAGTCCGTTTTAGTCATTCACGTGCCTTCCTTAGATTCGTCCACATCGGCGCTCAGGGATGAGTTGTCACCTAGAACAAAAAAAAAGAAAATTAATAAAATAGAAATATGATCTTGACCTTTTGATCTTCTGAAAGAAGATCGACGGTCAAGATTATAATATTGTATTTAAGTGAGGCCCATTTCAATACGGGCTTCGGGTCGGGTCGGCTCGAAGCCTGTTCAGAATGTTAGTGTATTTTTCTTTAGATCGCGGCCCATCGGGCCGCGATCGTTCTCTTTCCATCATTGGCCCGGCTTGATTGCGTTTGAGGAACAATGTTATATGTCAATCCCATATTGCTCGTTTTAGGAAATGGAAACGGTATATAAATTCTGTGTTTCTCTCTAGGGTGAATTCAAATAAACTCTTACTTTGGGCGCTGGCTAAGATTACCTATGGGTTGCTTTGAGGCTCGGCCGGGGCTGGGCTTGTACTATGGCTGTGGCCTTTATTGCGGCTGCGGGTGGCGCCTGCTGTGCGCTTACCTCGTCTTGGCAGCTCCATATGAGCCCATTTTTTTATTTCTTCTATTTATCTTTTTAATAATATTTTTTTATTTTTTAATTTCTTATTTCCTTTCTTCTTAATCAACAAAATTTATGCTATCTCTTATTAGTGCAAAAACTCATTAAAAACATAACATTTTACATAATGAATGAAAAAGTGCATAATAATAGAATTTAACATAAAAATGCATGTTTGTTTCCTTTATGACTTCATAAACCCTTAAGAAATGTTGATTTACATGCCTGATTAATGACTCGTCAATGGACATCACACCAATACCTCTAATGTGAATATCTCTAATGGTAACTGCCCCGTAATGCCCAAGGTGGTATAATCAGACTAATGCTTGTCGATGTAAAAGTAGTAAATATACTTATAATGATATTTTGTGAATGTAAAAATTCTATATGTTCCGTGGGTCATGGATATACATAGTAATAATCATAGTTATATGACTCTAAGGAGATGAAGGCGTTTGTTGTATACTAACTTCAATGTTCCAAGGTGAATGTAAAATAGTAATGATGATAGATATTGGGTGCTCTTTGGAAAAAGAGTTCAATGAATAGATCTGTACGAATCCCTGAATGGTATTATGTCAAACTATTAACCATGTTGATTCACGTCACGGTTGTGTATGTGGTCCTTAGACCTGAGACACCAAATACATCTCATGGATGGACGACTACATTTCGACTACGACTTACGAGCCTCTAATCATGGAATTCAAACAAGTCATAGTTTGGATGCATCAAGAATTTCAAGAAGACAATTGAGTGGTCAAGATGGGATTGTCCACCCTTGGTATAAGAGGTGACAGCTCAGGGAAGATGATGCGATGAAGTCCTTGTCCAAGGCAGTGAAATATCGGGAGAAGAGTTCTCCCATGATTTTTGAATGCATCAATACTAACTCAGATGACCGATTGGGTTTGACAGTTGACCATACCCTAAGTCGTCCTAGGAGCGTCTAGTGGATGAGGGACTATACATACAATGTAACTGATGAGGGATAATCATGTTCCATGAGTGAGTCGATATACACTCCATTGTATCTTCAAGAGCACGAGGTATATCTTGGCACCCCTCGTGTTGGATACAACCTATTGATTAGGTTAAATAAATCTGATCTTAATTAAGCTATATGGTGACACAGTTAATTAATTTCAAAGGCCAACAAAGTTCATTGGGAAGATTGAGTTGTTAACTAGAATGATACATGGGCATAGAGGGCCACACGCAAATGGTCTTTTGGACGTCAGAAGATATACTTAAGCTTTGTGGGTTTTTGTAAAAAATACACATTTAGTGTAAATAGGGGAAGGTTCTAAAGAAATTCACCCAGGCCAGAATTATTTAGGGGCCTTTCCCTTCTTCTGCCTTCTCCTCACATCCCCTCTCCATTCCCGATGCGATCAGGATGGGTAACGACGGTGACAAAGATTAAACGGGGCTCGTCAACGAGAAGGAGGAGATTCGACATGCCAAAGATCACATGGATCGGGTGGATAGCGTAGATATTGTTCTCGCTCTGGGATCCAAGAATTCACAGATGCGACCTGTGCACAGATTCTTAGTTTAATATTTTTAATGATGCCGTTTGATTACATTTAAGTATTCCACTACGGAACGTTTTGATTTCTTCATCCAGATATAGGCCTATAGAACCCAGCAATAAGAAGTTCACGGAGGTGATTGAGTGGTCAAGACGGGATCATCCGACTTCGGTACAAGAGGAGATTGACTCAAGGAAGACGATGCAGAAAAATCCCAGTCAAGGGTAGTGATGATATTGGAAAAGGTATTCTCCAATGACCCCAATTACGCATCAATACTTTTCGAATGACGGATTAGGGTTTGAAAATCAACCCTACCCTAAGCCATTTGAGAGTCTCGCGTGGATGATGGATTATAAATATACGGTAATCGATGATGGTAAAGGTTTCATGAGAGAGTTCAAACACTAGTCAGTATCCTCAAGAGCACGAGGTATAGCTTGGCACCCCACAGGTTGGAAACTTAACCTATCGATTGGGTTAAATTGATACTTTGTTAACTAATCTATATGTAGTTAATTAATAAGGTTGGCTAATAAATGTTATTGGGCCACTCAACTTATTTATTGGATTGATACATGGGCATTGAGTCTCACACACATAAGATCATTGGGGCATTGGTGAATATATAATCCTTAATAGGGTTTTTGAGAAAAATGTAAGTAAACTAAAAATCGGGAAGGGTGACGCATTTCAAGCACCCAGGCCCGCCAAAATTAAGAGGCCCCCTCCACTCTGCTCTCTTCTCTACTCAACTAAGGAGAGTGTCTTCATGGTGAGAAAATCTTCAAAATTTTCAAGGAGAGTTGAAGAAGAAGAGGTGGAGATCCAAGCACAACATGATTGCGTGAATACTTCTAGAGATCGAGCATGTGAACGGCTTCAGAAGAAAATTCAAAGTGAGCCAGTCATGGGAGGAACAAGTTCCCCATAAGGTACATGTGATGTATTGATTTTATAGATCGATTGAGAATCGATTGATGCTTTTGCATCACGAAACCATGTTTTCATGGTTGAACCAAGGCACATAACCCAACACAAACTTGATCAAAACTCCATAAAATATAAATAAACATATTCCCCTTCTTAGATATATCATTTATTGATCATACAATTTTAATCTAAAATTTGGTAAAAATCTTGTTTTAGTAATTGGACATAATATGTATTTTTTATTGTTGAACAATGGATTCTTTTAGGAAGATGATCATTAAGGAACATAATGATTCAACGCTAGAGCCCTCAAAATTTTGAGGTATATTTCTTTATATTTGCTTAATAATTTTCACTTTAGAAAACTTAAAATCGTGATGGATCTGGTATAATTTAGTCTGTATAATTACACAAGGTAGCTCGTTGGATTTTCCCTTTCATAGTAATACAAAACTCATTGGGATATGTCAAAGAGTACCTAATATTTATGTTTTTTTTCATAAATCTTACTATAGTTATTCATGTCATTTTTAACTCCAGGTTATCATTAACATTAATAGATATTGAATATTTTTTTATCCAACTTTCTCTAATTGACTAATCATGAAACATAAATTAGTTTAAGTAATTCCTTTCCAACCCCTCTAGTGATGAAAAATTGTCATTAAATTTAGATTTTATTTAAATTAAATTACCCTTGAGATGAAATTAGGGAAGTTGATATTTTCATAAATTTTTAGTGACATTCTATCACATAGCCCTTTTTAGGACAGACTGTACTTAAAACAAAGTAAGAATGATTCTATGTGTTGGGTTGTGGGGCTCTGGATAATGGCGCACAAAACAAATTTCAATGAATTGGAAGCTAGGATAAATTCATAATTAATATCTAAAACACATATAATAGGAAGCATCTTGTGGGTAAATGTTTCTCCCTTGACTTGCTTCTTGGGAGAGATTTTTCTAGCCATTTAATTTTCAGGCCTCCAAAAGTATCCACACGATTAGTAGGTTGTTAGATCTCCTCTCCTTCTTGACCACTTATTCTTCAAGATCTTATGGATCTTTTAGTACCAAACAGATCTTGTGGAGTGAGTGGATAAATTAGGGAAGAAGAAAGGGGGGGCAAGTCTGGTTGGCATGGGCACCTAAAATGGGTGCCCTCCTTATTTATACCTATTAAGGATTTTTCATAAAAATCCTTAAAATAAAATATATCTTCCAACGTCCATTTAGTCTTATGCGTGGGACTCTCTAGGCCCATATGCCAAACATCATTCTACATTAATATGTTTTGACCAACCTCATTTATAAACCATATCAATATATAGATTATTTAATCAAAGATCGATTAAACCCAATTGATAGGTTAAGATTCCAGTCCTTGGGGTGCCAAGCTGCACCTCATGCTCGTGAAGATATAGAGTCGTCTTTGAACTCTATTATGAAATATTTTCTGTCATCGATTACTGGATATGTATAATCCTTCGTATATTACTTTGGGAAGGGTTAATCTTCAAACCCTAGTCCATCATTCGCTAAGTATCGAGGTGTAATGTGGATAATTTGAGAATGTTCTATTTGATATCCTAACTACCCTGGCCACATATTTATACGTGTCATGTTCCTTGAGTTAGTCTCCTCCTATACCAAGGGCGGAAAATCTCATCTTGACCACTCAATCACTTTCGTGTACTTTTTACTGTATCCAAGCTAAGACTTGATCAAATCCAATGATTACAGACTCATAAGCCCATGGTCAAAACATAGCCTTTCATCCATGATATGTCCTTTGTGTCATAGGTTAACGGGCCACATATACAACCATTACATGAATTAATCGGAATGCCATTTAGGTGTAATAATGTTCACGTATTCATACAGATCAATTCAATAAAATATTTCTCCAAAGAACACCTTCCATATGTCCTTAGTGTATCCACACTAACGAATACATGATCAATCATACTTAACATTGTAAGAAGGATCATATAGTGTTATATCTATCTAGATAGTTTGATGCCCATCTCAATTATCCATCGAATATGGATATTTAACATTTGCGTTTAAAGACTAGTGATCAGTGTATTATGGTATCATCATAATTTCACTAAGTCATTGCATGCACTCGTGGAATTCATTATAAACATAAAAAAAGTAATAATGAATATATGTTTCTTTAAAGGAACTTTAATAAACATGGTGGTGTCGTTGGCTTGACGATCACATAATATCCATCACTATATTCTTCTATACTAGTAATAGAGTAGCATGCCATATGCCATTCTAAGATTGTATATTGGGTGAGTTCAACTAGAAGGATTTCACCAGGTTAAATCAATCGAAGATTTATAAGTTAAATATCATAAACTAACAAGGCACGCCAATAATGAGTTAGATTGGTCCAAAAGAGACACACTTTGTTTGTTGTTGGAGGATATATGTTAAAATGTAGGGGTTTTTAAAAAAGGTTATTTCATTATATGGGGACATGAAGTCCAAGGTAAGGGACCAATAAAACATTCTTGTTGGGAGCCCCTTTTTTTGATCATGTCTCCCTATATGCCATCCCTCTAGGTGTGACAAAGGATGGTCAATACATCTGGTATCTTCAACTTGAAACTGATATATTAGAAGACAAAGATATATGCATTCTAAGAAGCGTGTCAAAACTTTCGGAGACCAGACTTTTGCACAGGTTGAAAAAAAAGAAAAAGAAACCAATGGTGGTGAATTTGATTTAGTAAAATGCAGTGTTATGATAATATTTATATTTTGAGTTTATGTCAAAGGTTGGAGTCAATTAATTTTTACTTTTGATATGAAAAATTGATTTGGACACCAATTGTTTACAAATCTAACACTTCTAACTTTAAAAAAGGTCAAAATTTTCACACATTTTTTAAGGAAACTTTTGCAGTCAAATGAGAACATCTTCTGATCACTTAAATTATCCTCCTAATAAAACTAGTTTCCTTATCACACGAAGCATAGTTATTATTTTTTTATAGTAAACTTGCAAGAAGAACTATACAAACCTCGAAAAAGAAATCCAACTCTAAATGATGGAAGAGAAATAAAAGAAAACGAGGAAAGAAAACGAAACCAATAAGTCTCGACGAAGATCCATATGTACTTGAAGAAGTCGCGAAGTTAGGCGCAACTTCAGGAGCAGGTTCTGAAATCACTTTATTAAGGGTGCATGTAAATATGATAATATCCGTCCCTCTCATATATGCCATAAAACAAACTATCTTTCATGACAATTTCACAATTCTTACTAGTTCACACTTATTGAGCTATGTCCCCATGTAATATGTCCCTATGGGAATATTTATGTACTAAAATTTAAGTGAAAAAACCATTATTTGGCCATAATCCTTATCAATATTTATAATGAAATTCTAAACTAAGAGCAGATTTTTCGTATGCGCAATTGACTAACGGGCCATGTGGGCAACCGAGTTGGTAAAATCAGCCTAATTCTTGCAGTATATTTACTTTGTGTGTGTGTGTGTTTTTTTTAATAACCTTCGCGCTATGTTTTATTAATTGATTAGATTGGGATATTATTTTGTTTTATTATTTGGAGATATCTACCAAATCATTTGATGTAGTTTATATCATACTTTTACCTAGTTTCTGAGTTAATTGATATTTCCTAAGGAAATTATCAAACTGGTTTAGTAAGCCAAATCAAGGTTTCCATTGATTAAAAAATAAACCTTCACACGTACTTGATATCTTGCAAAATATTATCACTGCATTGACCCCAAAGTTTACAATCTTGTATACATAAACATTTCCAACATGCAAGTAATCATCTAATTCTTGAATATTCAAGCGCGGTGCATCACATCATTAGATTGCTACTCAAGATCTCACTTCTTTCCAGCTTGCATGCCATTTTTTGTTTGACCTTTCCATGGCCTTTTTAGTATGAAGTGAAGGAAACTTACTGGAGGGTGCAGACTGCAGAAGAATTGACCATGGAAAGCACAGGCGCGAGGCCAGCATTCCGTCGAGCATCCCCCCGCCGCTTTTGGCGGACTATTCGTACCCCGCCGCCCGCTGCTCCGCAGTGAGCGGCGGCGGGCCGTCCCGGGGCTCTCTCTCTTCCTTGGTCGGAGGAGGGTATTCGATGGACTGCAGGAGATTGAAGTAGGCGTACTTGATGTCGAAGCGCATGTCGTACCCTGCCACCGCAAAAGGAATCGTCAAGCCCATCGGAATCAAGCATAAGAAGCTCACAGACTCACTCACAGTAGTTGACGGCGATGGCCAGGCCGGACCTGTCCGGCGTCTGTCTGACATGGTGGAACCACATGCTCGGCCTACGAGAATCAAACAACCAATCAATCAATCAATCAATCAATCAATCGCGGGTTGTTGTGTTGGAGATGGACGATGAACTGGGAGGAAGAAGCTACAGGTAGAGGATGTCCCCAGCCTTGACGGTGCACTGGAACGGCGGCGGCCCGTCAAAGTAGAGCGGCGTCTCCTTCCTCGCCATCGCCGCCGCCTCCGGCGTGACCGGGTACGGCTCGACGCTGCACCAGGGCAGCTCCCTCGGAGGGTCCTCCAGCTCCAGCCGCAGCCGCTCACAGTCGTGCCTGTAGCAAGCGGCGGGGTAGCGGCGGACGTAGAGGCGGTGCACGTCGGTGGGGGGAAGGAGCAGGAAGTGCTTCTCCCCCGTGACCACGGCGTAGAGATTCTCGTAGTGGTCCTTGTGGAAGGATGTCTCCGACCGCCCGTTGCCGATCCACAGGTTCACCGCCTCCGGCGCACCGCCCACCGCTGCCGTCGCCCACGCTAGCTCCGCCTCCACGTCCGCAGCCAGCTTCGAACCCCCGTACTCCTCCGGCGTGCGGAAGCAGTCGTTCTGCTCTTGCGCGTACGCCACCACCGGGAAGGTCGGGTTCATCCCCGAGTCGGCAATCAGCCGCAGAGCTTCGGCCATGTGCAGCCGCTGGACGCAGGCCGACGCGAAGCAGCGGCCGGCCTCGTCATTTCCGCCGCCGCCGGGGAGGGCGGCGAGCGCGTCGGCGCGGCCGTCGGGGGTCAGATGGACGGAGACCTGCCTGTCCTTGCCTGCCGCGGCGGCGAGATACGTGGGGCTGGACCAGAGCCCGCGTGCGACGGCGGGCCAATGGGCGGCGCCGCCGCGAATCAGGCAGGGCTTGTTGGCGGAGACGTAGTCCCGGAGGAAAGCCAGCGGCGACGGCGCCCCGTCGAGCACGTCGATGGCCGGCGTCGTTCCGAGGCTCAGCTCCCTCACCTCCGCCCACAGAGCCGGCACCGGCCCCATTTCCTCCTCCAAGCAAATCAACAAACAACGCCAGTTCTTCCTCTCGTCCCAGCTCCCCTGATAATAACCTCGTTCTCCGAGACGACTATGCTGTTGGGCATTTAATCGAACATGTTGCACACTCTAGGCAGATCTCCGCACTTGCGGTCCCGTCCGGCCCCGGTCCTGGTCCGGTCGCAGTCCAGTCATGTTGACTAGTCAAAGTTGAATAACAAAAAGTCCAATCTTGAAATTTGAAAAGAAGAATAAAAAAAAGATTGAAAGAGGAGTAATTGAAGAATTAAAGAAGAACGGAAGATGAAAAGGAAGAAGGTAAAGAAACATAATGAGAAATAAGAAAATTAGGAGAAAGAGGAAGAAGGAAAAGAGTAGGAAAACGATAACGAAGAAGAAAAGGTAAAAGAAGACTAGAAAAGGTGAATAAGAATAATAAAATAAAGATGAGAAGAAGATGGAAAGAAGAAGAAAGAGGAATAAAATAAGAATAAAAGAATAATAAAAAATAGGAGAAAAAGAAATAAAAGAATAACGGATGATGAAAAGAAGAATAAAATAAAAATAGAAGAAAACTAAAAGAAATGGAGAAAACTTGACAGAGTAGAGTGTAGAGTGGAGAAACCTAACATAGCTTGAAATACACTGAAACAAACTAGACAGTTGGAGGAGATAAAGAAACAAGGATAAACTAAACATTCTCAAGATTGAGAGCAAGAAAGAGGGACTAAGAGAGTGGGAGAGAGAGAGAGAACTTGAGAGGGAGAGCAAGCGTGCGCGCGAGAGAGAATGAGAGAGAGAGAGAAGAGAACGTGAGAGAGAGAGCAAGCGTGCACGTGATAGAGAATGGGAGAGAGAGAAGAGAGTGTGCGAGAGAGAGAACGTGAGAGGGAGAGCAAGCGTGCGCGCGAGAGAATGGGAGAGAGAGAAGAGAGAGTGCGAGAGAGCGTGCGAGTGAGAGAGAGAGAACGTGAGAGAGAGAGAATGGGAGATAAAGAGTGTGCGAGAGAGAGAACGGGAGAGAGAGAGTGCACGCAGGCCTTTGGGCAGGAATGTTGCCTAGTTAGGGGTCTAACAGTGCAAGAGAGAGAGAGAACGGGAGAGAGCATGTGAGAGAGTGACAGAGAGAGAGAGCATGCAAAAGAGAAAGAGAGAGATAAAGAGAGAGAGAGATAGAAGGGGCGAGAGAGAGAAAACGGTAGAGAGAGAGTGCAAAAAAGAGCACCAGAGAGAAAGCGAGAGAGGGAGGGACAGAGAAAGCGAGGGAGTCAAAGGGAGTGAGAGGGGGGACGCGACCAGGCAGGTGTGGGGGAGGGCGAAGTGGGGATGATATGTTTTATTTTTTATTTAATCTGGTCCTGGTCCGGTTCAACCATCGGCCCGGATCCGGCCCGAACAGCCGGTTCACCCTAAAATGGTGGACTGGCCGTCCTAGTTTAGTCTGGCGAGATTGATCCCCCGTCCAAAATGTCAAACCCTACTTGCGAGTATAAATTGAGTTGTACTGAAAAATAAAAAAATTGAATTTCTGAATTCCTGAAAAGAATGAATATCGCCATTTGTCTTGTTATCCAAATTTGGTATGCTCTTTCGTCTCAGGCAAAGAGAGAGAGAAAGAGGACCGAGAGAGGATCAGAAAAGGCAACGGCAGACATCTTCTGTCACGTCACACATCATGGTGATGGCACCGTGACGGATGACATGACAGTGATGATGACGAAATTGGTGATCTGTAACGGAGACGGTGACGAATTATCTGTGACAGTGATGGAGGTCCACAGACGGGTGACGTGATGGGATGGACATCACGGATGATGTCGGTGACAGATTTGTAAAAACATTTAAAAAGGCAAAAAACCTTTAAATTTTTTCTCCTTAGAAATTTAGTACTTTAGTACTCTTAAATATTAAGGAGTTCATTTAGGTGTATTGTTTTAATTACATAATTGAGAGGAATTTTTATTGGTGACATTAGGTATAATTTTTTCCCTTGATATATTGGGAATATTGTATAAGATCCTATGTTGTATAAAAGTTCCAAAATATGGAGAAAGCTAATTAATGGGATTTTTTTCCTCCCTAGAATAATATGACTAATAGTGTGCAACATCTTTAATACATTCAGTACTCTAAAGTATTGAGGATTTCATTAAGGTGTATTCTTTTAATTACATAATTGGGAGGAATTTTTATTGATCAAATTAGGCATAATCTTTTCCCCAGATATATCAGGAATATTATATCAGAGCCTATGTTGTATAAAAGTTCCAAAATAAGGAGAAAGCTAAGTAAAGGGATTTTTTCTGCGTAGAATAATATGGTTAATAGAGTGCAATATCTTTAATACATTTAGTACTCTAAAATATTGAGGAATTCATTAAGGTGTATTGTTTCAATTACATAATTGAGAGGACTTTTTAATGATCACATTATGTATACTTTTCTTCCCTGTGCATATAGAGAATATTATATAAAAGCCAATGTTGTATAAAAGTTCTAAAATATGGAGAAGGCTTATTAAAGGGAATTTTTTTCCTCCCTAGAATAAGATTAATAGTGTGAAAAATCTTTAATACATTTAGTACTCTTAAATATTAAGGAGTTCATTAAGGTGTATTATTTTATTTACATAATTGTGAGGATTTTTTTTGGTCACATTAGGTATAATTTTTCCCTAGATATATAGGGAGGATACAAAAATTAAAATATGGAAAAATTAAATTAAAGGTAAATTTAAAAGTAAATGAGATAAAAGTGAGCTGCATCCATACATAAGTGTAATGAATGATACAATTCTTTCGTCTTGGATGCCTCTGAGAATGACACAGTCCATGCGTCTTGTGCTTCTACTTGGGCACCTCCGAGAAGCTCCTACACCATCTCTTCTAACCGAAAGCTTTGATTCTTTTGCAAAAAGTGAACTGGATGGGTAAATATCAAAAAAAAATTCACATGAAGCGTTGTGGTATTTAAGATCAAAATTATTACCTCATACTAGTCGTCATCATTAGAAAAGCCCTTGTAATTTTCACCATCACAAAGTTGAGCATTCTCGGCAGGTAACCAACACTTCGCACTGACAAGGAGCTTAATGTTTTCAGTAGTAAGACATGCCCTTTTGAAGGTGATGATTGCATGTCCTACGGAGAATAAACACTCTGTTGGGGCATTGGTCGCACATATAGGAAAAAACTCATGAGCAAGGGTAGATAGTCGAAGGTACATCCGTACGCCTATGCGTGCCCACCATCCTCGAGCTGTCTCTATGTTCCTCCTCTATGTTGATTCTCTCTAGGGGGAGTACCCCATCGATGAGTTCAGTGAGCCAATCATCATCTTCATGGTCATACATGCTAGATCTTGGTCCCCATGAAGGGACATTAGTCGTCGTATGAATACCAATGCATCATGACTGATGCTAGGATTGAGTGATGATCCCTTGTTGAAAGGGTCAAGAATGGTCGTTGTTATGGTTGTATGGTTCTTTAATATGATTGACTCATACTTCAATATCTTGATATTTATATTGTCACACGCTTGTCGAATCGACGTGATTTGTTCAACAATCAGCTTTCTTCCCGAAATAAAGATTGTAGACATATCAAACTTATGTAGGGTAGTATCAGTATGTCTCATCAATGCCTTCAAAATGCGAAGTACTTTCATGACTCTCATTGTCTTTGAGCCACTAACATAGTTTGTTGTCCTGTAAAATGGCCCTAGGATGTCGCTGAAGTCAGCCAACATTTCTCACTCTTCACGGGAGACTCTCAAGTCCTTCTCTGTTACAGAGAAGATCTGTAAAGCCATGAAATCGTTGACATCTCGCTTCTCCAAAGCAGCATGTAACATGGCATATGTACTATTCGATCGTGGTGGGCAATCTAATGGGATTTGGTTATGATTCTTTTGCTCGAGGTCTTTGTATGTCTTCACGTACTGTTAGTGTCGTTGTGTCGATGCTCGGATGCTTGTGACTAAGGATCTCAGATGAGCGAAGACATCCCTGAAGACTAGGGAAGTATCATGAATGACCATGTTTTCATGACTCACCACGGCCTTGCACATGGCATCCAAATCATCTATGTTGGCGTCATAAGTAGTATCATCTCCTTCGCTAATATATAACTATCCACAATCCTGGGGGAGCTACATTCACTACTGCACGCGACGATTACAAGGCAGCTTGAACAATGATGTTCAGTACATGGGCAATACATGGGACATGTCGGTCCACTATGAGATGGTCATTCACTGGCCTAAGCTCCTTTGCCAATAGTGATGCCATCCACTCGTTGCTTGAGGCATTTTCTATGGTGATAACGCCAACCTACATTAAAAAATGGTGAGTTATCTAGTAAAAGTAATATAACACATAAGTTTGATGGGTTGTCATAAACCTTCGTCCTCAAACCGAAGTCATCCAACGCTTGAAGCACAATTGAACTCATATTATCACCATCAGGTTTCCCCACAAGCTCGCGTATTACAAGCACACATTGACATAGTTCCCATTAGTTGTTCACCCAGTGAACCATGATGCCCAGAAGACCACACAAATTCGCAGCAATCCACGCGTCCATAGTCAACGAGACCTTGGGGACATTTGCTAATAACTCTACGAGCCTCCCTTTCATGACCTCGCATAGTTTCTGTGTCACGGCCTTTATTGCCTTTGATGCCTGGTGGTCAATAGTCGTCTCAGCGGCATACTTCTACATGATCTTGAACCCCACATTGTCCACGATGGCACATCTTTTCTAGCCTCTTCGTCACTACATGGCCTTGCACATACGCCTCAGATATTGAGCGGTGATCAGTAGGAATGCCCTTCAGCTTAACATAGATTCTATGGGTTAACTTTTTGGTCGCGACATAGTAGGCACGCCCATATGCCTGACCCAACCTCTATGAAATATTTCAATATTTCTGCATTCCCTTTACGTTTGGTACAAGATGTCCCAACCACAAGCAAAGGGGTTTCTTGAACATCGTCTGCCCATGACTCTTCATTCGAGTCAAAGCGCAAGTCGCCACATGGGATTTCCATTCAAGACTGTGTAATACACATGTAAGTATGGATAGAGGATGAACAAGTAATAGTTATGTTAAATAAGCATACCCAAAATTATAACGCAAAATAAAATTCCAACAGAAATTAGGTGAAAGAGATAGTGCATCAAGGAATTATATAGGTGAAAGAAAATAAAGCATTGAGGAATTAAATTAGGTGAAAGAAAATCTGATCAGCTCATTAAGATGAATCTCAATGGAACTACCCTTTGTGGTTTGGTCATTTCAAATGGCCTAGATCCTAGTCATCCTTTTAGGGGGACATTTATCTCCAACATAGACATTCTCCGTAGAACACTGAACTATAGTGTGAAGATATTAAGATGGAGAGAGTAGAAACTTTAGAGAAAGGGATAAATATGGAGGGAGAAAAAGGTGGAGAAGGAGGATGGGCAGAAATTACGATGAAGAGAGTTGAAACTTCAGAGAAAGAGAGATAGATGGAGGAGGAAAAGGTGGAGAAGGAGGATGGGAAGAAGTTACGATGGAGAGAGTTGAAACTTCAGAAAAAGAGAGATAGATGGAGGAGAAAAAGGTGGAGAAGGAGGATGTGCAGAAATTACGATGGAGAGAGTTGAAACTTCAGAGAAAGAGAGATAGATGGAGGAGAAAAAGGTGGAGAAGGAGGATGTGCAGAAATTACGATGGAGAGAGTTGAAACATCAGAGAAAGAGAGATAGATGGAGGATAAAAAGGTGGAGAAGGAGGATGTGAAGAAATTAATATGGAGATAGTAGAAAATGCAGAGAAAGAGAGAAAGATGAAGAGAGAATTACATGGAAAAAGAAGATGTGCAGAGATACAGATGAAAATAGTAGACAATACAGAGAAAGAGAGAAAGATGGAGGGAGAAGAAGATGGAGAAGGAGGATGTGTAGAGAGATATATGGAGATGCAGCCTATTTTAACTACATCAATCTAATAAATAACGCTTCACATGATAATGAAATCAAGGCACGACAAAAATAAGAGACAATTCACTGGACTCAATTCAAATACTTTCGGAATATGCAATTGAATTTCAAGGTTGTAAAAAGTAGGTTTAATTACTCTGTCTCTATTAAACAATTTCAAAGTAGCATACCAACCATTTCACGATCAGAAAATACAGCAATCACTCACCAACAAAAGACACTGAGTGGAACATCATTGATCAAACTAGAAAATACAGGATCCAAGTATGAACAACCATGAGAAGAAAAATAATGTGACAGAAATTCCTACAAACGTAACTCAATATTTTAAAATAAACAGAGTCTCTAACTATGATATTGAAGTTAAGAGCAAGTTTCTTGAAAGTGAAGACAAATTGTCTGAATGATAATCATACAATATCATGTCATTATTTTTTCTTCAAAAAAATGAAGCATTAATGAAAGAAGCACCTGAAGACGTGACAAAACAGCGTCTTCCTGTCTTGTTGACTTCTGTTCATGTCAAACAGGAGATCAAACCGAGCCCAGAAGAGAGTTTTCTACAGAGATAAATGGGGAGATTCAATGGAGATGCTATCATCGTGCGATTGGGAGTGATAGAGACAAGCGATAGAGGACAAGCAAAAGCGGGCAAGAGAGATGGAGAGAGCAATATAGCAATGTGTGTAGCAGCTCTAGAGAGAGACAGAGAACAAGCGAGAGTGAGCAAGAGAGAATGAGAGAAAGATACAAGAGAGAGAGAGAGAGAGAGAAAATACAAGCGTCGTCTTTTTGTCACCTATGACGGTGACGCCGTCTGGTGACGGGACAGTGACAGGATGACGCGTGCGGAGACACGTGACGGGAACACGATGGAAATTTGCAAAATGATGGGACGTGTGATGGGACGGGAACATGACGGACTACTCATCACATCCCCGTCCCTCACCATGCATCATCCGACTTGTCACATTCGGGCCGTCATGTCTCGGACGACTCGTTCCCTAGGTCAGAGAGACTGACAAAGAGAGTCACCCTGAAAATAATATATTGCTCATAAGACCGTATGTCCTGTGTGACAGGGATGCCGTTCCATGACCTGACCAAGAGGGGACCAAGGGCCATGACGTGTGACACAACTGTGACAAATTTTCTCCAAACCCAGAGACATGTGATGGGACGTGGCCGAGATAAACTTACCACAATTCCCTTTGTCACAGATTTTTATCCATCCCATCACGTCTTGTTGTCCCCTCTGGGATGTGCCATTGCCTAGTCCCAGGAGTTGGATGATTTAGGGTTTTGGTGCCAGGTTTAGGGTTTTTTTCTGATATCTGAGAAATTAACCAAAATATCATTTAATTAATTTTGAGTATTAGCATGAAACATCTACATATGTAATCAAGCATTGAACTTACATCTTCTTCTCCATATGGATAAACTAATAGTTGTTAATCTAGCTATTGATATTCAATAAAATAGAAGAGGTTTAAATCATTGGACCGCACTGACTTTCTTTTTCAGATCTTAATAATTGTATCTTTTTCTATTCGTTATGAATATTGCTCACAAATCGATATCCAAGATTTGACATCAGACAATTCAATATTTGATATCCGATTGAAATCATGATGATTCCAGATGCTGGTATCATTTAACCAATATTGGAAATTGAGTAATACATTAAAATTCATACATTCAACCTTATCATTTAACGGATGCTGGTGTCACTTATACATTAAAAATCTTACACTTCAAATTTAAAAAAAGAAATATGAAATAAACATAGAATAATGATATTGATTTGTTTTGGAATAAACATTAAGATCTTAGTTTTCATCTTGAGAAAATCAGTTCGCGTTTTGGGTCTCCATCTTGAGAAAATCCCAGGTTTCGTATTGCCCTGGGCCACATATGTCCACTTCAATATATTATTCCTCATACTATTCTCATAGTATGATATCTTATTTTTGGAATTTTAATGTATATATTTTTAGATCTTAGAAATTGTAAAACAAATCTGTCTGGTCTTGTTTTATTAGATTTCATGAAGATGAATATTTTTTTTGATCTATTTTGGATCTGATTCAAGAAAAAAGGAAAATTATATGATGCGATGAATCAGATTAAAAAAAAGGAAAATTTTTTTTAATCAATAACTTATTTGTCTATGAATAAAATTCAGAAAAAAATGATAGCTTATTTTTTTTTTAATAAGATTAAAAAATGGTTGATCATAAAATGAGAATTCTATTGTAATAAACATTGGTCGAGCCAATCACACCATCATGTTATGTTAAAGTTCATTGAAATAAATATTTATTTTTATTCTAGTGTGATGTTTATAATGAAGCCCAAGAATAAATGCAATCACCAAGTGAATTATGATGATATCATAATACAATGATCACCAGCCTTTAAACATGTATTTCGAATATATCTATTCAACGGATAGTCAAGATGAACATCAAATTATCTATAGACAAAATAAAATTATATGATTGTACTTGTAGGATAAGCATGGCTGATCCATTGGCCATTAGTGTGGAGATACTAAGGATAGATGGTGGGTGCTTTGTAGAGAAAGAATTCATTGAATTTTATAGTATAAATTCTTGAATGGGATTACACCTAAACATCAATCAGGTTGATTCATCTCTCTATCATATAAGTGGTATGTTGATTGGAGACACCAAGAACATTTTGTAAATGGACGCCTCTATTTTCACCATGACGTATGAGTCTCTAATCAGGGATTCAAATAAGTCTTAGCTTAGATGTATTAAGAAGTACACAGAAATTATTTAGTGGTCAATACGGGATTGTTCTTCCTCAATGTAGGAGTAGATTGACTTAAGCAAGAAGATGCATTAAATACCAGGTCAAGTGTAGTGGAGATATTGGAGGAGTTATCCAATGACCTCCATTAGTCAATTGTACTAATTGGAATTATAGATTAGGATTTGAAAATCAAAAAACAGAGCCATATTGGTTGACTTTTACATATATGTTTTTAGATATCACATCTTGAATATTTATATTATTTTTTGTGTTAATGTGGGCACCATGACATTATCTGGGACACACCAGAGTGTCTTCCAAGGTATGAAAAGTGTCCCAATGAATTATTGAGCTGGTAAAAGGGAGAGATTTTAAAGGCTTTAAAGGTCAGGAATGCACTTCAATTAAAATACTTTCCATTTATAGATATTTCTCGATCCCTCTCTAAAAAATCCATATACATGTTTCCCAAAGAGACAAGTCATAAAATTTTGATGATTTAATCAGGATTTTAATTAGATTTTAATGCAGGTTTAATGTGGGACATCGTTTCGTGGAACATAATGTGCCAAATTAAACCATTGTGATTACTTTTTCTATGATAAAATAATTATTTCATGTATATAACCCGAATTAGGAACCCATATTATACAGTGAGGTAATCTCCCCAGTTACTAGCGTTTAGAGATAGAGTAAATTAGAAGGTTATAAGAAGAGAGAATATACATATGCTAGTAAGGGATAGACTCAACTATTATTATCACTATTATGTAAACTATAGATAAAAATGAATATATATGCATATATAGAATAGGTATAAGATAGTGAAATAGGAAGAGAGAGGAAAAAACTTCAGGAAAGAGCAAAAAGAAGGCAAAAACTGAAGGAAATGAATATGTAAAACATAGTTAGAAATTTCTAGAAACGGGACATTTGCACAAATGCGTGAATGAGAGACTTTATGTAATAATTTATATATAAATTATATCATTATTATTTAATTAAAAGCAAAACATTGACAGATGAGACGATTATTAAATTACAGAATTTATGTAATTTTTGAGATTGTATTGAATTAAAAATGCAGAAAATGCACAGAATAAGTTTTAGAATGGATAATTGTAAGGTGTTGGACATGATGCCTGAAAAAGAATTTAAAATTTTTATACAAAAATATTGGTCGTATGTTACCTAGTTTTTTTATATGTTTACTTACATTTATATAAACTGAATCTACGCGAATTATTCAAATGGCGACTTACCAGATTCCATCATTATATGGATGGTTTCCGTCGTCTCTAGACCATCATCTTCTAGCCACATCCTCCTTCATGCTTGTCGTCCACACCCCTTTTCTTACTCATCCCGCTCCTTTCTTCAGGGACACGAAAATGTCACCCTGGGTGAACAGCAATCGTCATCCGTCACGTCACACGTCACCATGAAGAAAACGTGACGGATGACATGACAGAATTCAGGGGTAATGACGGTCATGGTGACGCGTGACGAGGTTTACATGATGGTGACATGATGGTGACGTGATGGTGACGGGGTGCCATGGACATGTGACATGACGAAATGTTCATCACGGATGACGACTGTGACGTTTATTTAATACATTTTAAAAATGAATTTAGTGACTGAAAATTATGAATATAATGAATTTAATAAATTAATATATTGATTGAAAAATTAAGGAATCAATATCTTCTGTTTAAATATATTGAGATAATCAAATTATTGATGTAAAATTGTGAATATAATTTATTTAATAGTTAATTTCTTGATGGAAAAATTAAAGATTTAGGGAGGTTTTTCTTGAAAACAATGTAATAATTATTATATTGAACATGAAATTAGGAATATAATAATTAATTTCGTGACAAAAAATTAAAATTTTATTGATTTTTAAAATTATTTTTAGTAATTAATTTTCTGACAGAAAATGTGTATAAATAGTTTATTAATTAATTTCTTGACGAAAAAATTAAGGATTTAGTGACGTATTTTTAAATAAAATTTAATGACTAATTTACGGAAGGAAAATTATAAATAACATATCTTTAAATACAACCAGGGTTTTAAAAAGTAGCATATCTTTATCCTCTTTTGGATGAAATTTCTGCAATTTTTTCTAGGGCTGGCAAGTTTTATAATTTTTATCTTAGGAACGCACCGGGCCACGAGGGGCTGAAAGTGTTATGACTGGCCGACCGTTGCCCGAACTAAATTAGCGCACATGGGATTGACCCCAATATCACACAAAAATTAATGCTTCGAGAACATAATCATGTTCATGTCTGCCTAAATTAGCCCACATGGGATTCTCCCAAATATCAGACACAAATTAATGCTTCGGGAACATGATCATGTTCATGTCCGTTCACAAGCATTCATTCCAAACAGAAATTCATGGCATAATATAACAAAAAACATTCTCAGAGAGATAATTAGAGGAAAATTGTTGCAATGGAGTGTAGAGAGACCCCGGGCCAGCTGCGTAGAATGTTTCACATGCTGTCAGTTCCATCTGAGACATCATATAGACATGGTTAATGTCACTGTCTAATACTACATTATTCGTATAAAGATGGTTAACATTACTTTCTCAAACTACATTAAGTGTAAATTATTCATATAAGTATGAGTAACATCATTTCCTAAGAGTGTCATTCACCCAAGAATGGTTAACGTCATTTTCTAAGAGTATGTCATTCATATAAACATCTTCAACATCATTTTTAAATAGTAACAATACACAAAAATAGGCATGACGAAACAGATAATAAAAGAACTTTGGTTGAAAGAAAAAGGTTTTAAAGACGATTTGATCTCTAAAACAATATCAAAAAGTGGATTAAGGAAGATCGACAAGAGACAACGAGGATTCTGGCCATTAGTGGTGGATTGAAAGACGTAAACTGCCAGCTAAGCATCATGAATGACAAATAAACAACTGTTGAAGCTTCAGAATATATAAAAAAAATTAAGTTCCTCCATGGAAATTCTCCGGTAATAGCTACCAGATAAATAAGCAGCTACTCAACAGCTTGTATATAGTTTTGAAGAAGTGGTTAAAAAGAATGGAAGGTGAATGTACCAACAATTGAAGACTCCAAACAAAAAATAAAAGAGAGTTTGCATTGTCACCCCCGATAATGAGATCGGATTCCATCATTAGCCATGAGATGAACAAAAAAGAAGAAAAGAGTTGGCATCACGATATCAAGTTCATACAAGCAATGCAGAGGAGAAGCAAAGTGATATGGCACACGCCAATGATGAGTCATCCATTGGCAAGAAAGAGCAAATTTCACTCATAACTCTAAGGCCAATTTATTCTATTTGGGAAGCGTGTAAGAAAAGTTTTGAAAAAATTAAACATGCTTTAATTGAAGGGATCATGGTCAGTTTTTGTCAGAATACCCTGAATTGACAAGGGTCATAATAAGATAATCAAAGTGTAAAGGAAATACGACTCTCCAATATATAAAAATTCAAATTGAATACACGGATAAAACCTGTAAGACCATAAAAAGTGTGGAACTTAAATCATTAAAAAGTGGAGAAGAATAATACAAGAATAAAGATGTTGATCTTTGTTAGAGCGCATACATCAGCTTCAAAGGACTAACTATGAATAATCTTTTATTTGATGTGATGGATGGGGATGATCATAAATAGATGATGTTTAAAAAATGATGCATTTGCCAAGAAAAATGTAAGGTTGTAAAGAATTAAAAAATGTAGAGTATTTAAGGAGGATTGCGAGTTAGTTTAGTCCTAAAAAAAGGTACCTGCACTCGGATCAAGGTAAAAGACATCGATCCGGCTAGAAGAATGGAAGAGACAATTTTCCCAATGCCGATTGTCGTAGCTGCAAAAAAAATTTCCAATAAAATTACCTTAGAAGATTGGACCGACAGAAGTAAATTAAGAGTAATGACTTACACCAGTCTTCATCGTTAGAAAAGTCATTCGCAACCAACGCTTGACTGTGACCAGGAGCTTGATGCTTTCAGCATTAAGACGTACCCACTTGAAAGTGACGACTACACGTCCTGTAGAGAATAAACGTTCAGTTGGGGCACTGGTTGCACATACTGAGAGAAACTCTTGCGCAAGGGTAGAAAGTTGCGGGTAGGTTCGTGCGCCTATGTGTGCCCACCATCCCAGTGTTGTCTCTTTGTCCTTCCTCTTCGTTGATTTTAGATATGTCTCCAATTCCTCGGCTGGAGATGGTACTCGTCATTCCTTCTCCCTAGTTGGCACTACGCCATCGATGAGTTCTGTGAGCCAATCATCATCCTCGGGGTCGTCACCATCCCAATGCTATCTCCGTATCCTTCCTCTTCGTTGATTTTTGATACATCTCCAATTCCTCGGCTGGAGATGGTACTCGTCATTCCTTCTCCCTAGTTGGCACTACGCTATCAATGAGTTCTATGAACCAGTCATCATCCTTGGGGTCATTGCCGATTCTGTCTTGGTCACCCTATAGGGACATAAGTCGGCGGACAAATGCCTATGCATCCTGAATGCCACTAGGATCGAGTGAGGTGATAAGCCGAAAAATCACGTAAAATTACGTGGTCGTTGCGCTTTTTAGACTTATGCAATAAATTTATAATTCCCTTAATTACTAAATAAGAATATAGAGCAAGCAAGGGGTCGATCCGCAAGGAGGCAACAATTCAGAATTTTCAAACAATTTTTATGAATCAAGTCAAGTAATTTTGAATTTTGCAATATTTAATTCAATTAATATTAAATAATATTCTTAAAATAATCAAAATTAAGTAAAACTTAATTTTGATTTCGGTCAGATAATTCCAGATAAGAATATTATTATTATTTTAAGCTCATAAAAATATAAATTATTAATTTCCCAATTTAATAAAATTTATAATAATTTTCAGAATTAAAATTGGGAATTTAATAATCAAGAAAGTGATTTTTGAATTGGAGTTCAAAATGGATGAATTTTCGGTAAAAATTTTATTTTTGGGTTTTTTGTATATTAAATTAAATTCCTAAACAATAAAAACCGAAATCTAGAGAGAGAAACAAATCAAATTAACCTAGAGAGAGAAAGTGAAGATATTGGGGAAAGCCCCAATTTCGACCCTAAATTAAAAATGTAATGAAGCAGAAATGTCCTAAAATGATTAAGAATTAATTATCAAAAGTCAGATCTCGAATCCAAATCAAAAAAGAAGTGCTGATGCATTCAAAACATGAATCTAGGGCATGTACATTTCGCCCATGCCAAGGCGTTTTCGAATCGTTCTAGAAGATGATCAAATACAATTCAGAAACTTACAAATTTGATAAAGAGATCCAGATCTGACGACTTCCAGAATGCCTCCTGTGTCCTTCGTGGCCAATTGCTTGGGGAGAGCCTCCAAAAGTGATTTTTGCCCTTTTCCAGACCTCCATTTAAAGATCCAACCGTCTGGCTTGTAGAGGGGGAAAAGACGAACCTACCCTCAAAATTTCAGCCCAATCGGACATGTAGATCTCAAGATATCAAGGTTTTAGTGAGAAAAAATCTGAGCCGTTGGATTTATTTATCTCTCCTCCAATGATCTTGGAAATGGCGCGTTTTGATTGGCTAGCATGATTATTTCTCGTTTTCCGCTTTCTCGGATCACGCCCTGACACGTTGTTGTGCGCGTCGTCCGCCCGCAATCATTGGCAAGTGATTTCGTCATTTGAACGGCTAGGAATTATCCACGTCACCCTGAAATAATAAAAACAAAAGAAAAGGACAAAAGGTCTTTTTTAAAAAAATATATTTTTTTATTCTCTTAGCCGTAATCTTTGACCATTCTTCTCTCTTTTTCTCTCTTTAAATATTTTAAATCATAAGCCGCTATTCTTCTCTCTCTTCTCTCTTTAAATATTTTAAATCATAGCCACTTATGTTGACTATTCTTCTCTCTCTCTTCTCTCTTTTATATATTTTAAATCATAGCCGCTTATGTTGACTATTCTTCTCTCTCTCTTCTCTCTATTTATTATATAATAATAACCACTCATTCTCTCGCTCTCTCTTTATTCTTATTTAAATAAATATATCCATTTATTCGCCCGGGCGAATGACGTGGATACTCCTTAGTAAATATTTAAATATATTATAAATGCCAAATAAATAATATATGTGTTATTTAAATATGTAAAAATCATTTCTTGGCTATATAATGGTAAAAAAATTATATAAAAATATGGAAAATTCCAGAAAAATCATGGAAACACTTACCAACCTTTAGCCAAGTATTTAAAACCCTATAAAAAATATTTCTTCACTGAAATGAAGTTAAATTCCATAAAAAATGATAAAAAATCAGAATTAATAATAAAATGAAAGGTTAAATGATCTATCTTTATTTTAATATGATAACATGGAAATATAGTCATTAAAACACATAAATATAATATAAAATTCATTAATTAATCATGTTAATTTGCAAGTTATCATGAGGCTCCCTTGTTCAAGGGTCAAGAATTGTTGTTGTTGTCATCGCACGATTATTTGAAATCATCTTCTCATATTTCACCATCTTACACTTCATGCTTTCACAAGTTTTATGGATGGACACAATTTGTGCAGTAGTCATCTTTCTTCCCGATGTGAATATTGTAGACATATCAAACTTGAGCAAGATGGTGTCGATATGTCGCATCAGCGTCTTCAAGATGCGAATGACTTCCACAACTCACTCTCTTCAAGCCACTAACATAGTTTGTCATCCTGTATAATGGCCCTAGAATGTTTCCGAAGTCGACCAACATTCCCCACTCTTCACATGAGAGTTTCATGTACTTATCTGTTACCGACAAGATTTTTGAAGCCATAAAATCTATGACTTCTCGCTTCTCCAATGCGACATGCAACATGTCATGTGTACTGTTCCACCGCGTTGGGCAGTCTAATGAGATTTGGTTGTGATTCTTCTGCATGTCTTTGCACGCCTTTACGTACTACGATCATCGTTGTGTCGATGCTTGGATGCTTGTCACTAAGTGCCTAAGACGAGCAACCGCATCCCCCAGGGCAAGGCCACTGTCATGAATGACCATTTTTGCATGACTTGCCAAAGCCTCCCGCATGGCGTCTAAATCATCTATATCAGCGTCATAATTAGGATCATATGTTATGTTTGCTACGTAGCTGTCCGCAGTCTTGGGGGTGTTCACCGATACACGTAATGATTTCAATGCAGCCTGGACGATAATGTTCAGCACGTGGCCAACGCACGGGATATGTCGGTCCTCTATGAAATGGTCATTCACTGGCTTGAGTTCCTTTACGAGCAATGCTATTATACGCTCGGTACTTGACGCATTGTCCGTAGTGATAGATCCAACGTGCATGCTCAAAAGGTTAATCTTGCAATAAGGTTGTACGAACCAAAATGAAGCCAAACGGGATGTCACCAATCTTTGTCTTCAACCCGAAGTCTTCAAATGCTTGGAGCACTATTGTGCTCATATTCTTGCCATCATACTTCCCCACTAGCTCGCGTATAGCAAGTACACGTTCGCATAGTTCCCAACAGTTGGTCACCCAATGAACCGTGATGCCGAGAAGACAACACAAATTCTCAACGGTCCATGCATCCATCGTCAGTGAGACCTTGGTGAACTCTACGAGCCTCCCGTTCATCGTACCATATAGCTTACGCGCCACAGCCTTTATTGCCTTCGAACCTGGCGGGTCAACTGTCATCTCCGCAGCATACTTCCACTTAATCTTGAACCCCACATTGTCCACGATTGCCCATGGGGAATCCGTGAGGCAAACAAACTGCGCTATGATCTCCTTTATCTTCTCCAACATCTTTGTGATGACACCACCTTGCTCGTACGCCTCAGCTATTGTCCATTGATTGGGATTAATGCCCTTTAGCTTGTTGTATACTCTGCCATGACTGAACTCCAAGTGCCTATGGAATATGTTTGTTGACCCGTCTTTTTGCCGCTTCAACCTATTCCGTAATAGATCAACTTTTGGTCGCGGCATAATAGGCATGCCTATATGCCTGACCCAACCTCCATGAAATATCGCAATATTTCAGCCTTCCCTTTGCGTCTGGGACATGACAGCTCTACCACTAGTAGAGGAGTTTCTTGAACATCCTCCTCCGATGACTCTATTGCCAAGTCAACACACATGTGCCCAATTGGAGTTTCCATCGGCGACTATGTCATAGAGAATAGGTGAAAATTCTCATTTACTCAAATTCAAAAAATAAATCATTCAATGGATAAATCTCCATGAAATTTACAGAAAGATACTATGAACATTAGAGACAGCACATGAAACTATTAGAGCTACGTCATCATCACATGAGCCCAATTATTTATGTGATCTGCCATAAATATTTTTAAACTTTCAAGGCTCCTATTTGTCTTTTGAGAATTTGGGGAGTGAAGAAAATCACACCATTTGACATAGTGAAGAGAAAAATCACTAAGACTCTGAATATATGAAGAGCGTAACCATCATTCTAAACTAAAAAAAATCACAGAAATGCAAACCTGTAGATAATGACTGGTTACAGATCACAAAATAGACATCAGAAATATGGAGCCATGTGTGTAATTATTGCCTTCAAGTGTACCTCATTTACGGGGCACCCAAAGTTTGACATTGAAACTTCCGTACTACGAATGGCAACTCAAGCAGAATGTCAGAATTTTCGGTCATCGAATGACCTCTCTTTCCTTGATGAGATTGACAGACACATGGATATCTGGATTGGAGGAGTGAGTAACAAACGTAAATTAATTAATATTGTTGAAGTCTGAAGTATTAAGGAGTACATTGATAGATGGAAAATAATGAATCAAGTCGGTACCAAACAATTGCATGTCCATTATGGAGATAAATATTATGTTAGATAATCAATCAATCATACAAGATGGCTAAAAAAACACATGTGTACAATCAGATAGACATGAAGCTAGATCGGTATATATGTAGATAGAAAATGAGACTGAAACATAGGAAGGGAAACACGAAAGATGTATGCAGCCAGGTAACAAAGTTCAAAGAAAAGTGATAGAGATAGTAAAATAGAGACATTGAGATAATAAGATAGAGAAATAGATGGAATGGAGTGGGATGGAGGTAGGGAGATAGAGAAATTGATAGAGTAGAGAGGGATGGAGGTAGGGAGATAGAGAAATTGATAGAGTAGAGAGGGATGGAGAAAGGAAGATAGAGAGATAGAAATAGGGAGATAGAGAGAGTGAGAGCAGAGAATGATTGAGATAGGGAAATAGAGAGATTGAGATAGCGAGATAGAGAAATAGGGAGAGCAGAGATGGATGGATATAGGGAGATGGAGAGATAGAAATACGGAGATAGAGAGAGTGAGAGCAGAGAATGATCAAGATAGGGAGATAGAGAGATTTTTTGAGATAGGGAGATAGAGAAATAGGGAGAGCAGAGACGAATGGAGATAGGGAGATGGAGAGAGACAAATACGGAGATAGAGAGAGTGAGAGCAGAGCGTGATTGAGATAGGGATATAGAGAGATTGAGATAGGGAGATCCAGAAATAGAGAGAGCAGAGATGGATGGAGATAGGGAGATGGAGAGATAGAAATAGGGAGATAGAGAGAGTGAGAGCAGAGAATGATTGAGATAGGGAAATAGAGAGATTGAGATTGGGAGAAATAGAAATAGGGAGAGAAGAGAGGGATGGAGAAAGGGAGATGGAGAGATAGAAATACGGAGATAGAGAGAGTGAGACCAGAGAGTGACCGCTCTAGGGAGATAGAGAAATTGAGATTGGGAGATAGTGAAATAGGGAGAGCAGAGAGGGATGGAGAAAGGGAGATGAAGAGATAGAAATAGGGAGATAGAGAGAGTTTACCTGAGAGTGATCGGGATAGGAAGATAGAGAGATTGAGATAGGGAGAGTAGAGAGATATGGAGATAGGGAGATAGAGAGAGTGAGACCAGAGAGTGATCTAGATAGTGAGATAGAGAGATTGAGATTGGGAGATAGAGAAATAGGGAGAGCAGAGAGGATGGAGATAGGGAGATAGAGAGATAGACATAGGGAGATAGAGAAAGTGAGACCAGAGAGTGATCGAGATAGGGAGATATCGAAATTAAGATAGGGAGATTGAGAAATAGAGAGATTCAATGTCGCCAAAATTGCATACGCGGATCAACTTCAAAATATCATCAGAGTTTACTCAGATAACCACTGAGGCTAGATCAAAGAGACATTCTATTTGCAAAAAAACAATGGAGAATCGATGGAGAAGACAACTTACTGCTTCACGGAGAAGCTCCTTTTGGCTGAAGCAGTCCCCGATTGACGGTGAATCGATGGAGAAGAAGGAACTCAAAAAAGAGGTTGACCTGGCAAGAGCTCTCTCGACATGGGAAGAGCATTTGACCTGGAGAGAGCTCGACGAAAAATCAATGGAGATTGGAGAAGAGCATTCGACCTGACAGGGAATCCTTAGAGAAGGTTAGGGAACAGCTAATTTAGAAACTATTTTCCATCACCAGTGATGGTGACTCCGTCACGGTGACAGTGACGTGACGGGATGACTCTGGAGGGACGTGTGATGGGTATGTGACGGTTTTTTTTGTAAAACCTGGGACGTGTGACGTGACGATATGTTCGTCATGTCACCGTTTGTCACTAGCCGTCATTCATTCCATCATGTCCACGACGTCATGTCCCGAAAGTTCCGTTCCCTAGTCACCCCTCATACCAAATAAATGATAATCATAAAGCGAACCTTACTCCATTAAAAAATCAAGATCATGTTTTTTATTGAAGTTAGAAAGATGGTGCATAAAATGACAAAATGGTGAATTCATGGTTAAGGAGGGCAGCTAATTTCCCTGTTGACCAATATGGGAGCTTCTGGAGACTTATCTACAAATATATGAGCATATTTTGACCTCCTTGTTGCCATGAATTGCAAATTTCTGGAAAAGAGGACAATCAATGGTGGAAAATAATGGTTTTTCCCCCACTACTGGGATTCAATGATTGCAATTAAAATTATAGTTGTGGATATAATCTTCGGTTGTGCATGCTTGAGTTTTCATATGTCATCCTTCTTGAGGATGCCTTGATAGCTCTTAATCATAAGAAGTAACATTTAATGCCCTTAATGATGCATGTTTCTGTCTCCTAACTTTGATGCCAAATTTAAAGGGCGTCTTTGAACTTTCTAGGGCATCACTTGGAATATTCAACTTCAAGATGAAGGCGGTGCCACCTACAAGAGAAAATAATCAAACATCTAAAGCATACAAAGTTTTTCATCCACTCTCTCTTTAGATCATTTTTTGTTTGAAAGGAATATCACGGATCATCTTCCCAGACCCATTTATGGATATCTACCATGGAAATCATGGAGTTTTAAGTGTCTTGGATAAACTACACCTACTTAATTTCCGTCACATCATTCATGGGGTCTAGTTTTTTCTCCACTGAGTTTTCTCCCGATAACATTAATATAAATTTAGTTGTGCTATTTTTATTCAGGGTTCATATGGACATAGTTATCATTAGAAATTTTTAATAATTATGCCATAATATATTTTACCTAGTGCTCTATAGCATAGTGTCCCTGATATGTTTTTTATTAAGATTACAAATATCATGTTTTATAAATATATCTTTTAAGATGTATTCTTATAGGTTGACTTTTTTCTCAAATAACTAATAATTATATCGTTTGAACTATTTGTGACCTGCAATCCAATTGCAGGTTTCATATGTGTTCAATATTCATTCATTATTTATATTCAAAATAAAAAATATGATATGCTTTTAAATGAACTCCATGAAAACATGAAAAGCCTAAACGAACTATGACGATATCATAATACAATGATTACTTATCTGTAAACATGTGCTTTATATATTCATATTAGAAGGATGTTGAAAGACATCTAGGAAGAATAACATTTTCTAGTATAGTTCATATCATGAGTATGCATAATCTCGTAGCCATTAGAGTGAAAACACTACGAATATATTGGATGCCATTTGGAGAAATAATTCATTGAATTGATTTATATGATGAATCCTATTATACCTAACATCAATTATGTTGTTTTGTGTCATAGTAGTATAAGTGGTCCTCAGACTTGAGACACCAAAGACACCTGGTGAATGGACTATTGTGTTTTTATAATAACCAATAATTATTTATCAATGAGATTGAAAACCATCATATCTCGTAGAGATCAGCAAGTCCATAAAGGTGATTGTGTATCAACATGAGATTATTTCCCTTAGTATAAGAGGAGATTAATTTAAGAAGACAAGTTCTTGGTATAATAAATATTAGAGAAATTATTCTCTAATAATTTTATTAGGTATCAATACTAATTAGAATGACTTGCTAGGGTTTGATGGTTAACCATACCCTAAGTCAATCGATAGTCCGACGTGAATGTAGAATTTTACTTACATAGTAGAGGATGATGATAAAGGTCCCATGAGAGTGTTGACATACTGTATATCTTAAGAACACGAGGTGTAGTTGGCACCTCACTTGTTGAAAATACAACCTATCTCTCGAGTGAGATAGATCCTTGATTAATTAATCCATAAGTAGGTATATGTAGTTAACAAGGTAGATAAATGACGGTTATTGGGCCACTAGAGTTATTAACAAGACTTCCACATAGGCCTTGAGGGTCACACGCACAGGATTTTTGGATATAATCTTACCTTTTGGATTTTATGAAAAGTTTCCAAGGATGGGGGCTTCTATAAAATTGTGACAAAAGGTGAAAAAGAAGGGAAGGCAGTGACTTTTGATACTCTTGCAAGTCATCCTCCATTCCCTCCCCTCTTGCTCGTACTAATCGTTGAATATGGTAAGACTTGATAGTGAGGAAATACATTAAAAATTTTAGTGACACAGATTGAAGAAATGGCGATGAGATATGGTGCGTTGGCAATTGTGTGGATATTTTTTTAGTCCTTCCATCCGAAGGGCTCTAAGAGACACAACCAAGGAACCACAAAATCATGGATTCAATGCATGCAAATACGGGGTAATCTACATTATTGGTTTTAACATATTTCTTTGATTCCATAGCCCACCTCACAATCAAGTTTAGACTAAGTCAATCTGATGGCGACAACGTCAACACGACCTCTGCGGACACGCTGCCACAAGTACCAAGCCAACGCACCGGTATCAAGCGCGTCTCCGTTTATGCAGGCCCCGTCAAGCACGTCTCCACCTGCGCACGCCTCATCACGCGTCATGACACGTCATCAACCCCAGATCGAGAACTACCCTCTAATGTGGCATGATATCACGTCGTCTACCTTTACTTTTATTTTTATCTCTCATATTTTCCTCCAAGGCCTATATATATAGGCCAAAGATGTAAAAAACTTTTTAGGCAAGTTATTTTCAGGAATTGAGTTATCTTCTTGAAAGACTTGCCCCAACCCTAGCCCTGCAGGATCATCTTCCCTACCGCCGCCGCCATCGACGAGGAGATCCCTCACTCCATTGTTGCATGCTTTCAGCCGCCCGTGCACGCCGTGTGTCGGCCGCCAGTGCTTGCCAGCCTCGCACGCGCCCTTCTGCCCGCGTGCGGCCCGCGCCCGTCTGCCCGCGTGCGGCCCGCGCCCGTCCGCCCACATGCGTCCCGCGCTTGGAAGCCAGCGCCCTCTGCTCGTCCACCACGCCCAGGCGCCCCGGGCCATCGAACGACCTGGCCTAGCCAGGTCACCCCACTGCCAGGTCCACTCACCGGCCGGATCGTCAAGCGCCCCAGGACATCGAGCGACCAGGCCTAGCCTAGCCACTCCATCACCAGGGCCGCTCAACGCCTGGATCGTCAAGCGCCCCTTGCCCGTCAGTGATACGCCGAGAATTCCCTGCAGCCTCGACACGCACTCTAGTGATGAGGTACTCCTGAACTCTTTGGTGTCGTGGGTTCTTCGTCCAGTGTTCTACGAGAAGTCTTCCACCGCCTTGGGATTTTTTTTGGGATACTCTGAAGTTTTTCAACGACTAGTGGATTAGATCTTTCTTGAGTTTTCCCGCGATAAGAATTTGATAGTATTGATTTTGGTGCTTGGCATCATCACAGAGGTTGAAGACAGTACTCCCGCCCTCGACGAGGAAAGGGGCTGCACCACTACTATTTCATCGGATTTAAGTTTTTGAATTCGACCGTGTGGATTTGTGGTTTGAATTATCCCTCTCCCTAAACCATCCCAGTCCTTAGCACTTGTCATCTTCCTTCCCGTCTCATCTGTCATTCGAAATCCATTCATCTAGATGTCCAGCATCACAATCAAAGCCATAAATTTGAATGCCATATTGTTCTATGATTAAGTAATGTGTTACACTAGTCCTCCTCTGTTGCATTTATAACATCAAATGTTGCCTTCTAATTTTCTTATCTAGGAAGAATATCAAATAAAGGGGCTCTAATGCTCCTTTCCTTCAGGCTTGAACTATGGATATTGAAGTGATATGGTGATTGGACATGTAGATGATGGAAATATGTGTGGCCGGCAAGCAAATCACACATTCCATATCTTGTTCTATGTTCATTGATAAAACATATAGTGTACGTGTGATGCTTATAATGAAGTCCATGAATATATGATGAGATTGTAGTACAGAGATCATTAGTCTTTAAGCATGTGTTCTAAATATTCATATTCGAAGGATACTCGAGAAGGACATCGAAGTATCCTGATAGAGTATCAACTATCCAACCTCAATCATACGATGAGTATGACTGGTCCCGTAGCCATAAGTGTGGAGACACTAAGGATAGATTGTGGGTGCTCTTTAGCAGAAAGAGATCACTGAATTGATCCGCATGAATCCCGGAATGGTATTATACCGAACTGTCAATCAGGTTGATTCACGTCACGGTTGTGTAAGTGGTCCTTAGACCTGAGACACCAAAGACGTTTTGTGGACGGACGGTTGCACTTTGGTTATGGCCAACGAGTCTCTAATCATGGGATTCTAAACGGTCTTAGTTCGGGTGCATCAAGAAGTACACGAAGGTGATTGAGTGGTCAAGATGGGATCACCCACCCTCGATATAAGAGGTGATAGTGCAAGGAAGATGATGCGATGAAGTCGTTGACCAAGGTAGTGAAATATCGAGAGAAGAGTTCTCTAATGATTTCGGAATGCATCAGTACTAATTCGAAAGACCAATTAGGGTTTGCAGTTGACCATACCCTAAGTTGTCCAAGGAGCGTCAAGGGGATGAGGGACTATCTCTACATGACAACCAATGATTGAACATGTTCCATGAGTGAATCGATAGACACTCCTTTATATATTCTAGAGTAGAATGTGAAGCTTGGCATTCCACATGTTGGAGACCCAACCCGTGATTAATTTTTCTACGTGATGGCATATGTAATTAATTTTTAAGGCCAAATAAAGGTTATTGGGTCGCTCGAGTCGTTAACTAGACTACTACAAGGGCATAGAGGGTCATACACATGGTCTTTTAGACGTCGGAAGATATACTTAAGTTTGGAGGATTTTTATGAAAAATACCCATAGTATAAATAGGGGAAGGCCCTGAACAAAATTCACTTAGGTCAGAATTGTTCAGGGGGCCTTCCCCTTCTTCTCTCTTCTCCCCGCACATTCTCTCCACTCTCGTTGAGATCAGGATGGCATAATGATGAGGGAGGGTGAACAGAGTTTGCAAGGATGAAGGAGGAGATTCGACGTGCCAAGGATCGTGTGGATACATCTAGAGGTTGCAAACTTGAGCAACTCGATTTGTCTCACTCTAGGATCCAAGGAATCATGGATGCAATCCGTGCACATGTTCTTCTTTTAATTATTTTAATTATGACATTATGATTTTGTTATGAGTCTTCCACTATATGAAATCCTCGTTTTCATCCAGATCAAGCCCTCTAGAACCCAGCAGTATCCTCATAGCCACATCCTAGATGTAGGTAGTAACTTTTAGATCAAAAATTTTCTCAAAACTTGTCTCAATTTAATATGTTTTCAAAATAGTTACAAGTCCTTAGATTATCCCTTAAGCAATATGTGTCTCTTATATAGTTCCAGGTTATTATCCCAACTTAAATACTAGGAATTGTGACAATTTATCCACTTGAATCAAATGAGCCAATTATTAGTCACATAAATCAATCAATACAAAACGGAGATGAACATGAGTGGAGTGGACATGATGAAAGAGATACTACGCTAGTTGTGACAGAGATGGTGGCTGTTCACATTGACAAATGGCAGAGCAGGGGTGCATGGTGATGAGTTTACTATTGCGGTGCGACGGAGATAGAAGTATACACATGCAGCAGAGAGGGGAGTTGGAGTTGGCATTCGTGATAGTGGAAACCTAGGCTATCCGCGATGATAACTTAGGAAAATGGACAAAGATGTGAGTTGGAAAAAGACGAAGATCACAGTAACCTCATCGTAGCATGTCTGAGTCAAGTGGTGCTTTTTCTTTACATGTTTTGATCTAAATGTCACTCCTTCAATCCTTTGCTCTTGGAGTACAAGAATGAAACCAAATGAGATTTTTAATGAGCAAATGGCTACGTTTCGTAACGAGAAACAAAATCCAAGGGTGGGTGTCTTTTTTACAATGGTGGGGGGTTCTATTTATAGATCCAATGGTGGATGGATAGAGGAGGGAAATGAGTAACTACCCTCAAAATTTTAGCCTGAAACTCCTTTTGGTTCATAATATATAATAATTTCATATTGTAGCAATCTAAGCCATTCAATTTTATCTCGCCTCTGAATTATATGGAGGATTGCCAGCATCGCGCAAACTTCTAGGAGTGGAAAAAGTCAATTAATTTATTAAAAATATTTAAATAAATGCAAAGTGAAAATTTCTGACTTATAAATTATATTTCGATCGCATCAAGAACCGAGAGGAGCTTTGGGGAAGGCTTATGAACAATTCTGGCATAGTTAAATTTCATTCCGAGCCTTCCTCTATTATCTGATTATAGAACCTTTGTCTTCATTTTTTTTATATCATAATTAACTTTTGGTTGCTCCTAAATTCATCTAACTCATAAAACTGTTACTTAAACAATCCCAATGTTTAAAATTATTTAATAACAATATTTTTATAATATCAATCGACAAATGCTATTTATAAACATGTATCTATAAAACTTTAAATCAAATTTCGACGAATCACTTATTTTTGAATGCTGGGGAATTTTCTCAGAGCCGGCATGCCAGCGACATGAATGCAAAATCAAACCCACTTTGCTTTACGAATTTCTCAATAACTCAGTGTTCCACTTTAGAAGGAATGATTGAAGGAGACAAATTTCGTCAGCATTTCCTCGCAGAATCTTCTCAGTCATCGCTCTTCCATCTCCATTAATGGAACACTGCGTCCACCTCCAACCAACGATTATTTTAAATACAACCCACTTTGCTTATAGCTAGTGTTCGCCCGTCCCGATGCCGGTATTGGACGGATGCTGAACCGGATACCAGAAATAAATTTTCCGGTATCCGTTTTTTCCGATATCCGGATACTGGATGTCGGTATCGGATATCGGTTGCTACAGTGCCGATATCCGGATACTGGATGTCGGTATCAGATATCGGTTGCTACAGTGCCGATATCCGATACCGGTATCCGTCCGATACCGGCATCCGTCTCCGTCTCAGGGGGACAGATGACAGTACCGGATATCGGTTTTCGATATCCGCATCGAATTATTTATCTCTCTCTCTTTCACTCGTTCAGTCTCTCTCCTTCTCTCCCTCTCTCCCTCTCCCCCTCTCCCCCTCTCTCTCTCTCTCTCTCTCCAGCTTTTCATGCCTCGCTCTCTGAAAATATGAAAAGCACATGAAATCATGTTTCTCTCTCCTAAAACTATGGTCGGCTGACATTTCATATTTCGTAGGGGTAACGTTGGCAATGGGGACATCAGAAGAAATTATTATTTCGTCATACAACTAAGTTATTATATACAGGTTACTTTTTTTTATTTGTTCCATAAGGGATAAAGGGATTCTGGTTTTGTGTTAAATGGAATCCCTTTATTCCATTTGGAAAGATAAAAAACAATTTGTTACTATTTATTCGAATGCATATAGTAATAATTAAATTAATATGTACATATAACGCTCTTAAAATGATGATTATAGGCATAGCTATTATTTTAATATTTAATATATATCGACCTCATTTAATATATACTAATAAAAGTTTCTAAAATCTCCCATGTGGGTAACTGGATCCAGAGTTTACGTTAACTTTGAATCCTGTTATCTCATATGGAAGAAAAAAAGAAAAATGCACACTACATAATAACGGGCATTGAATACATATTAAAATCTACCAATGTGATTAAAACTAACTAATATAATATCTACCAATGATGGACGGCGAACACTACAACGAACGCCTCCAAATAGCTATAAGTTTAGTCCGGGTCCTCCGTCATCCTCGGCTGGCAGCAAGTTCGCAAGGAAGCAACGATCAGTAGGAGCTCCTCCACGCGTGCCAGGCCACCTTCATCTGAAACCACAGCGGCGAGACGCCCATCACGCCGCGGGCCAGCCTCGGGTCGAAGACGTCGAACCCAGCCCGGCGCAAAGAATCGAGGAAGACCTGCGCCGCCACCGCGGGCAGCAGCACAGGCAGCGCCGGCGGCGGCACCGAGCCGCGCAGCTCCCGCGCCCTCTGAAGATGCGCGTTCGCCGCCGCCGCCACCTCGAACACCGCCTCGGAGAACTTCTCCGACGGCTCGACCGCAACGTCCCGGCTCCCCGCCGCCACCAAGCCGTGCTTCTCCGCCACCTCCCTGGGCAAGTGTGTAATCCTCCCCGTCCGGCCCAGATGGTAAGGGAAGGCCTTGAGGAGCAGGAGGAGTCCGCTCGCCTTGCCCAGGTGAGACGCCGCGTGGTCCGCGGCGGCGCTCCGCACCCCGGCGGCCTGCAGAATCGAGTACAGGATGCCAGACTGGGTGTTCTCCGCGTACCTCTCCATCTCCGCCATGGTCTCCGGCGGCTCGCCGCGCTCTCTCTGCGCGTCGCTCACCCGGGCCTCCACCGAGCGCTTCAGCCAGCGCTTGCTGATGACTCGCTGCTCGCTGCCGAGGGAGGAGGACAGGGCCTGCGCGACGGGGTGCTCGACGGGCCGGCCGGAGAAGACTTTGTCGAGGGCTTCCTGCCACCAGAGGAGGCGCATCAGCCCGGTTCTGGGGTTGGAGGACGTGTCCATGGCTTTTGCCGTCTCGATGTTGAACGCTCGGAGCGCGAAGGCCGCCTGCCGCGCGGCGGGCGGAAGACGGAGGAGGCAGAGGTAGTGGTGGTACTCGTACGTCCGCACCTGCCGCGCGCAGTACGAGAAGGCTGCCCGCGCGCCCGCGCTGCCGCCGGCTGCCGAGAGACCGCTCATCGCTTCCTGATAATCAACATCGCGATTATCAACAATTGCTCGCGAAAATAATCCACCATTCAGAGAATAGCCCGGTTCATCCACAAAGATGATCGATGAGCATCACCGGCGCAAGACGGGAGTGGGACAAAGAACGAGGATCAGCTCGAGGAACCCAATTTTTTTCTCAGGTTCCGCCTCTATAAATGTATTGCTCTCCAAAAGAGGGGAGGCAAGATGATCAAATGTTGCGCGGATTCGTCGGTGAGTAGGTTTCATCGGACACCGAGATCTCACCAGAATCTGGCTATTCTCGGAGAGAATTCTAGATGACCTGCCGAGTCCATACAGCTCGAAGGGAGAATCTAGGTCGAGATTTTCCGCGGACGAATGGGACGCAAAACTATGAAGGATTAGAACGAGAGGGAAAGAATTCATCAAATTAAACCTGAAATTAAGGTCCATCTTCACACCGTGATCGAATAAGTTTCAGATAATCGCGAGAAAACTCTGCGCGCGCGATGGGGAGACGGATCAGCGGAGTTGGAGGACACAGCGGTGTCCGAGAAGAAGCACAAGGCTAAAACCCAGAAGAGAAGGCGAAGAAGACGGCGAGATCCCACGATGCATATACCTTCAACGCGCCTTCTTCACCCCGCACGACGGCACGACAGCGCAGCCGGAGCAGAGAGCTCGAGACCGACATTCAATGGCGGTGGACGCTTTATAAATTCAGCTTCCTCGACGAGGAAGACAGCCCGGGGGTAAAATAGTCTTCTCTTCTCAACTTCTTGCGCGGGCTTCAGGTCTCTATTCTTCTGGCAGAGTCTGTTTCTTGACTTGCTTCCGCCATCTTCGTTGCGGTTCCGCGCAGACGCTGTAACTGATGATCATCGCCTGCGGCGATTGAAGCGATCGTTATCCTCATCATCATCATCATCATCTCTCGTTCGACTGCCGACTGTTCTTCCCTCGGTTGTTTGCCATTCTTCCGATTTCTGCTGTTCTTGTGGGTTAATGATTCATGTCTCATTTTGCCGGCAGCCATGATAATCGCTAAAGAAAGACGAAGCCATTGCTAAAGGACGAAGCCGTCGGGGAAGAGAGTTCTGCGGCTGGGGTTTTCCATGACGGCGCGTTCCATTCTGAGAACTCCGACGTTTCTCCAGCCTACAATATCAGCTCAATCCCGCTCGCTGGAAGGTCGAGGAGAATCGCGTCATCTCAGCCGTCAGACTCTGAAGGAAGAGAGGAGATGAGCCGTAGTTCATCGGGGGGGTCCAGCAGACGTAGAGAGGATGCATCGCCGAAGACTGTTTGTGGGACAAACTTTGTACGAATCTCCTGCGGAGATGAAACCCCAACGTCCATCAATGCGGGATCGGGAGATATGCCGTCGAATCCTGACAATGTTAGACGGAAGAGAAGGTTGAACGCTCTCACATACAGGACATTGCTGCAACGGAAGATAAAGCCTGGTATGGATACTGCGACGGCTTTCGACTCTGTTATATTTTCACTCAGTGTGTCGTATTTGTTGCGTTTTCTTCTTTGACTGCGTCTGCTTGCATTTATTGGCCTTGGAGTCTGCTTGAACGCTCTCATATATTTATAAAGAATGTTGCCTGAAATTTGGCCTTGGAGATGATTTTTTTTCTCAGATTTTGTGGGTAATCAAGGAAATGATTCTAATATTGGAGGTTCGGCTGTTGATCTAATTCCAGAACCCTTAACGGATCGAAATGAAGATGTGAATGAGGGGCATTCCTCTGGCAACCTCAAAGGAGAGGATGAAGCCCCTAAATCCTGCAGTCAAATTATTTCTGAAGGAATGTCCGTGGAATCAATAGAGAACCGGGAGTCAAATCAAAGCGCGTCGTTGGAAGTTTCTCACTCCCTTTCTCCTCAAGGGGACTGTGATCATCTCAGCACACCGCCTGCTGAAGTTGATAATCAAAGGTTTTAATTGCTCTCTATTTCCAAACGATATACACCTCTCTGAACCTGTTTTTTTTCATATATAGCTTTGAATTTTTCATCCTTGAAATCATTTGTGTACTCTAAAAAATTATGTGTCGCTTTGTAATTTGTTGTAGAAAGAAGCTCTCACGATACCTTTGTTTTACTTTCTTGCTTCTACCCTGTGGGCGTAAATTAGTTGTTGTATGTAGATCCTTCGTATGGATTAATTACAAATATATTATATTTTATTTTTTTGATAAATTTTTACCAATACAATCTAGGTATTCACCAACAATTTCTTTTTTCCGAGGTGGCGACATGTAAAATAATAGATTATGATATATATGGATATATTTTATTTTCTCTGCTCTTTATGGTATACATTTTGTGCTCCCTTTTCTAGCATGAAGGCATACGCTCTATTGGCAAGAAAATAAGATCTTTTTTTTTTGAATTGTATTTCTGAAAACTGTGAGTGCCAACTGTCGTTTTGTTGCATTCTTTGAGATACGTGAGAACCCTTTCATAGCTTGCACGGACAATTTTATAATTCCTTTCAGGATCCATAACAATTTAAGTGGGAATCTTTCTGCGGAGAGTGAGATCACAAGTGTAGTTCATGAGGTCAGCTCGAATCCTACAGTTTAAATATTTCTTTTGCTGTTTTTTTTCCTGATATATATTTCTGGACTAATATTTTTGTTATCCTGCAGTACAAGCATGCTTTCATTCATTTTTGTCTTTCTATTTTTATTTTGCGATGTGAGCATTTAGTAGCCTAGAACTCTGTATAAATTAATCCAAAAACTCCTGTTGAGGAAGTTTGATCACCAGGAGGGGTATTGACAAAAAGCTTCTTGACAACGAGACATGAAGAAAGAAAAATAATAGATTTCGTTTATGGATTTCCCTTAAATAAGTTTACTTATAAAGGTTTGGGCCAAGATTTGTTTAGCCTGTCACATAGGGACCAATTTCCTTGGTGAGATCTCTGGCGAGACCTCCACCTGTCATCGCGCAATGGCTGGAATGAAAGAGACCCAAAAAGTTTCTCAGGATTTTAATTGATTTATGAAAGAGACCCAAAAAACACCAGTTACAAAATGAGAGGGCTCATTATGACTTTATTCTCTAGAGTATGCTGGCATACCAAAATGGGACCCTGAAAGGAACTCTACTGCAGACATACCAATGGAGTGTGGCGACACCCCGAGAATATTGCAAACACACTGCCTGGCTGTTGGCGCAATGTGGCCAGACTGCAGGACAGACTGCAAGAGTGTGGATGCACAAAGGAAGACTGTCTCCTCCTCCTCTCTTAGGTATGCCCTGTTATTGGGCCTATCTGGGCTGATCTGTCAGCTTTCTGCTCGGGCCTGGGTCGTCCTTCATACGTGGGATTGCGTACCGCATCAAGGTCCAATATGTGCTCATGTTGAGGTTGAGTAAAGGCCGTGTTCCTATGTCTATCTACAGCCTCTCTTTTTTTATTCCAAATGTTACTGGTATTGGGTCAGACGTGAAATAGCCCCATACTGCACTGGGTTTGCCTTGCAGAGAGGAGGTGAATCGGATATTATATATGGTCTCGTGACTTGCTCCATAAATTTGGTCCCAGGTCTTCAATCTATCCTGAAATATGGCACTGAATTAACCTCTCTATAGGCCAAGTTGGATCACTACATGCTCCTGATCCCTACTCAGTTGATCGCAGGTACGTTCTTCAAGTCTGGTTTTTCAAAATCCTAATGGGATTGAATCCAGAGTATGAGTCTCTGCCGCCAGTTCATCGATTTGGAGAAAATTCTAACCTGTAACCTTCGTCTTGTTCATGCTGAACCAGCCTCTGTGATGGCTCTTCACCAGATTCAGAGCTCTCATCATGAGCCATTTGGGGGGGGATCACATATGCGACACGAGGTGATGAAGCCATGCATGGCTTCCTTGGCCATGAATTCAGCATTGCCTGGTCAAGGAGCCAAAGGAGATAATTCTCTTTTCTGAGATTATTGTAAGAAAGTTAGTCATGGTGAGGAGGCATGATACAAGCTCTGGCACACGACTACTCACCATAATCGTTTGGTGACCACTCTGGATTTCGTCAGATCCATATGTAAAATTGTGTGGAGGTAAAGACCGCTGCTTAGTAATCTATAAATCATATAAGATACTGGGTGCAAGGTTAATATTTTAAATCAGACTTGACCAGTTATCGGCTTTGCATTCAGCTTACTGAGCCAGTTTATTCATGATCCTTGTGGATTACACCTCTTGGCTGCCCACCTAAAAGGTACTTCAGGATAAGGGATACACTTGAGAAATGCAGTGATAGAACCATCAATATCTACACTGATGCCAATTATGTTGGGAAGATATAGAGGTTCAGATCTGGATACTGAGCACTTTTATATGAGAGCTAAGTTAGCTGGGAGAGCAAGAAGCATACAGTTGTAGCCAGATTGAGTGCTGAAACGCAGATCACTTTGACATGTGATTTGTGAAGGTATCTTTATTGGAAGGATTCTACAGGGACCAAAGGTGATGCCTGATGAACCTATTATGTTATACTGTAAAAATATAGCAATTGCATTTAATCTGGTGTGATGTGAATGGACTAAGCATGTTGCAATTGACTGTCATTTTTCAAGGATAAGGTGGAAAGTGGAGATGCTAATCTGATTTTTTGGGATGATGTGACCAGGTTGCAAATATATTTACGAAGGGGATACGGTTGATTACACATTGGAGACAATAAAATATGTGGATGGAAGAAAAAAAGGGCATAAGACATCGTTAGTACAATGGCAGGTTGGAAGTTAAAGAAGTCAACTACCAGGACAGTCCTGCTAGTCATCGTTATTACAAGGCAGGTGGGAAGTTAAAGAAGTCAACTACCAGGACAGACCTGGTAGTCATCGTTAGTACAATGGCAGGTGGGAAGTTAAAGAAGTCCACTACCAGGACAGATCTGGTAGTCATAGTTAGTACAACGGCTGGTGGGAAGTTAAAGAAGTCAACTACCAGGGCAGACCTGGTAGTGGAGGAAGAAATTTCTTGATTCTATATCAGGAAGGCCCAGGGGGAAGAACATGGCTTTGGGTTTGTGGCGGAATTGCAGAGAGGGCAGCATCTTCAGAGCTGGGGACTGTATGCAGCTGGAGAAATATACACAACCATATCGAATGGTAAAAATTTCTGATGAATGGGACTTACAGATTGGATCCTCACTCCTAGCCCTCGTCGTACAAGAACACCCCGACTTTGTCTTCGTTCTTGCCTGCAGCCACATCCCCTGAAGAGCCTCATGCCGATTACAGCTCCTGCTCCTCAAGAATTGCTCGCTCCACGAAAAGCCCCAAAGCTTCCGTGCTTATTTCCCGTCCTGTATCCTTATTTATAACTCCCTCTTTATTTCCTTCCTGAGCTACTTTTCAAGAAACAATGTGTATACCCCACAACAGTGCTCAGGAGGGTGTATTACATGAATCATCTTGTGTGTATACCCCACAACAGAACAGGTTAGCAGAAAGGAGGATAGGTCATGTAACTACAATGGCTCGATCATTGCTCTCACATTATGCAGTTCCCAAAAGCCTCTAGGCAGCGGGTGCATATAATTAATAGATTGCCATAAAAAACTTTGAACTATGAAAGCCCTGTAAATCTGATGATGAAATTTTATCCACGGGCTCGGTAGACTGATCTGACTCCAAGGATATTTGGTTGTACAGCATTTGTGCATATCCATAATCCAAGAGATAAATTTAGTCTTCGAGCTGGGAGATGTGTGTTTCTGGGTTATTCGCATAATCAAAAGTGGTATATGTGGTATGATCCGACTTCGAGGAGAATGGTGATATCAGCGAATGTTACAAGACTCGAATCATATCATATATTTGAGATGAAAGACTTCCAAGGACTGAATATGATCAGGCTGAAACATCAAGTGAAGCTGGTGAGAATGAAAGTGGTGAAGTTGGAGAACCTGCAGAGAAAGACGCAATTGACACTCTTGGTCGATCAGCCGAGGTGGAAAAAGATGATAGTGGATGTCCTATTGCCCTGAGGGAAGGAAAAAGGCTATGTACTCAGAAGGACAAGTATCCACTTTCCAATGTGGTATGCTATCAACACTTAGGGCGTGCATGCCAGTCTTTTATTACAGCTCTCAGTTCCGTGTCTATCCCAAGAATACATGATGAAGCACTCAAAGAAATGAACTGGAAGAAGGCTATGGATATTGTGATGGGAGCACTAATTAAAAATAACACTTGGGAGATTGTCGATGCTCCACTTGGTAAACGTCCCGTGTGTTGTCGATGGGTTTTTGCTGTGAAATATCAAGCTGATGGTACTCTAGAAAGATATAAGGAAAGACTTGTAGCTAGACATGGTCCAAACCGTGCGAGCGGATCCCGCTCGTGCGGTTGGGCGCATGTGCGGAGCGGTTGTGCGGTAATTCGCACGGCATATTCGCACACCGCACCGCCCACCACACAGGGGTCGGTGCGGTGCGAAAATTTCCTGTTGTGCGAAAATCCCAACCCCTCCCCTTCTGCCGGTCGGTCCCCTCCGGTTGTCCCCGCTGCCTCCTCAGGTCCCGCCGCCGGCTTCCCCCTCTAGCCCTCGCCCCCTCCGGCCACCCCCCTGGGCTGAATGTTCATACTAATAATGCCAACTACTGGAAGTAGTGTGCCATCAGCAGTTTGAACATGCTTTCCAGGAGCAATTTTCTCATATGTTATAAAGATTTCTCTTCTAGATGACATATGGTCTGTTGCTCCTGAGTCTAGGATCCAAGCCTTTTCTGGATTCCTAGTAAACAAAGTAATATGAGTGAATATTTCCCTTTTACCAATGTTGGCCATGGACGTTGACCCGATGACAGCACCCCCAGAGATGATTGACTTCAAGGTCTGGAATTCTTGGATCATCTTCTGGAAGTCCTGGGCTGAGGGTAAGTTTTCTGAATTGGTTGCTCCTTGTTGTGCTAGATGTGCTCTGGCAATATGTGGAGGCTTTCCATGAAGCTTCCAGCACTTGTCTTTGATATGGCCCTTCTTCTTGCAGTAGTTGCAGACCAATTCTTCCTTGTTTATTCTCTCAGTTCCAGCAAGATTCTGAGACTTTGTAGCATATGCTGTATTCTCAATTGCGCCACGAGCTGCATTTAAGCGGCTTTCTTCCTGCTTAACTTTGGACACTGCTTGATCGAAAGTGGGCTCTTCCTCCCTATTGTACAATTTACTCCTGATTAGTTCAAACTCAGGCCTGAGCCCTTGTAGGAACTGACACAGCCGATTCGTTGCTTCATGAGCTCTGGCAACTGGATCTGTAGACGGTGGTCGACAGTGATCCAGCTCATTATGGATATCTCGTAGCTTGTTTGAATAAGTCAAGACATCCATATCTCCTTGCCTGATAGTGTATGCTTGTACAATAAGATCAATAATCTTCGTCTTATCATCCCTTTTAGAATGACTTCGATGAATTGCTTCCCACAAGGATTTTGCTGTTCCACATGTTGAAAATCTTGTTAATTGCTCAGATGCAATTGAATCTTGCATCCATGCGAACAAGAACTCCTCCTCTGTTGTCCACTTTGGAAAACTTGGATGAGTCTCCTCTGGAGCATTTTCTGTGAGATGATGAGTAAGCTTACTGGGCTTCAAGACTGCCTGGATATTCCTCTCCCACAGTAGAAGATTATTTCCGTTGAAAATATTGCACTTGGCAATCACTGGAAATTGGGTAAGCCATCTATGAGCGAACAGAATTTGATGGCTTGAAGTAACCACTTGAGAAGAAACTTTTGCAGCTTCGTGTGCCATAATAAAGAAAATTTTTCTGATGAGATGAAATTCAGCTCCAACGATCTAGAAGAAGATCCTCCCGTGGGATGAACTTCTCCTTAGCAGCAATCTTGGAGCTTCAGCTTTCAACAGGTGATCACAAAGCCTGCTCTGATACCATGTCGATTCTTCAAGTAACTTGCAAGAATGATCTCATGAGGAGAAGGCAACAAGAAGAGAAGGAAAATGTATATTAAAACTGTAAAGAAAAATACAATGGGAGATCCCTTTTTATAGGGTAGTAACTAGCCGTTTGTAACGGCTAGTTCTAACGGCTAGAAAACTAGCCGAGGACTTACCCGATTTGATATTTTCAAATCGGGTAATGGGCCTAAGGTGTTAAGTGACTTTTATTTTAGCCCGATAGAGATTACAATGAGTTTATTGGGCTTAATTATGCCCCGTACATTCAACAGTATACATAGATGCTGACTGGGAAGGATCACTGATAGACAGGAGGTTAACGTCAGGCTATTGCTCATTTCTTTGAGGAAATTTAATAACCTGGAGGAGTAAGAAGCAACCTGAAATTTCATTATCTAGCGCTGAGGCAGAATATAGGGCATTAGTGAAGGTATTAGTGAGACATTGTGGATCAGAAATATTCTTACCGAACTTGGGCAGAAGCAACAGAAGCGTACGGCTCTATATTGCCACAGTAAAGCAGCAATTGATATTTCCCACAACCCTGTTCCATATGACAGAACAAAGCACATTGAGCTAAACAAGCATTGGATCAGGGAGAAGATTGACCAGGGACGTGTTCTGATTAAGCAAGTCAGGTCTGCTAACCACATTGCAGATCTCTTTACCAAAGGACTGAAGAGAACATTTTTGGTCGCATACAGAGCAAGCTTGGGATCAGAAGCATCTGTGCACTGGCTTGTGAGGGGTGTCAACAAGGGACCTCGTCAAGACTTTATTTATTTCCTTTATGTCTTTTTTTCTCTCACTTGTATTTCTCTTAAAAACTTTCTACTTGTAAGTGTCTACGACCCAGTTAGTTTGGGCCCACTATGTAACCCATAAGACTATGGGGGCTAATGAGAAAAAATGAGATTACTTTTTCCAAAACCCTAGCCGATGGATCTCCCTCAGGAAGCTCGACCATGAGGGAGTTCTTCTTCAGTGTAACACAAATCCTAAGCTATTCTCTTTTATGTTCTTTTACGGCCTCTGTGCCCCTGACGCTGAATCATGGTATGTTAGTAATACTGTGGGTAGCAATGAGGAATTCTCCACTAGCACCAGTCTGCCTTTATACAATAGGGTACCATGATGAAGTTTGAATTTGGGATTTGATAGAGGATTGAGTTTCAAATCTCTAATCACCTTCTGAAACTTCGGGTCTTGAGAGATCTCTTTCTGAATAATGGATTGGTCTAACAGTTTTAGTTGTGATATGTGCAAAGACTATGATATGGTTCCCATTATAATATATGAGAGGAGGAAAAGAAGGGGAGCCAAGTAAAGAATGTTGACAAGTCAACAGGCACGAGGGTACCTGATGGCCCATGTGATGCTGACGTGGCTACTAACTCCCAGTCTTGACTGGGAGTGGTAAGAGAATAGATTATGTCTATAAATAAGAGGTGAGACCTCCAAGAAAGGACCTGTGGTCAGTTAGACTTCTTGGAGGGTGTGGGGAGATCTTGGAGAGACCAGCTGTATGCGGCAAGGGTCTTCTGAGGGCGTTTATACCAATAAGGGGAGCTAGCTACTAGGGGATCGGCGTCAACGATATTGGGGTTTTCTTACCAATTCGATACAAATCATATCAGACTGGAGGTCTGAGAGTATTGGGGCTCGGGATAAGGCATCTGCTACTATATTACTCTACCTGGGTTGTACTCAATCTCAAAATTGAAACCCAGTAGTATATCGACCCATTTGTTGTAAGGTTCTTGAATCTGCTTCTGACATAACAAATATTTAAGACTGTACTGATCAGTGCATATGATAAAACGCATATAAGTCAAATATTTAAGACTCCCTCTTTATTTCCCTCCTAAGCTATTTTTCAAGAAACCGTTGCTTACTTGGGCGGCTCTGCACCAGCTGACCCACTAACTTTCAGGCCCTTCCTTTTTCTCCTTTCATATGTTCTTATAGGGACCGTATCAGAGAGTTTGAGGAGAAGTGTCTGAAATGGGATTTCCACTTCTGCCTGAGGATTGACATTCTATCATTTGTTTCTGTGATTATTTCTTCTTCTTTCAAGAATTCGGTCTTGGTTTGGTTGGGACCAAATCAGATGCCAGCATCAAACTTCCATAAACTGACCTGCAACCTCGGTAACTATCCACACCGGGTTTGATTTTTTTTGTTGAAGTGATATGATCATCAACCCTTTATATGAACAAAGAATCCACCAATTCAATATGCTCCTCGTGGGGGGTTGAAGGTGCCTTGTCAGACCAACGACTGACTGATTTCTTGGGCTTGCAACAAGCTCTTAATCAGATCCGCTCTAACCCGTGGGAATCAGATGGTTGGGATTGGACAAGAGCTCCTTTCTCAGAGGGGAAAGCCTATGCACAGATCTGACAGGGCAACGTGGAAGACAAAAATTTGATCCAGGCGTGTCAAGCTGTCTGGCATCTTAAGGTTCCGCTTAAGGCCAAGATTTTTGGGTGGCTCTTGCTCCGAAAAAGACAGATGACCCGTGTCTTTCTCAAGAGAATGTATCCAGATGCCCGGAGGGTATGCGTGTTGTGCACGAGAGATGGCGATTTTGGATGCCCTTTTGCACGCACAGCTGGCGGTGAACACGTCATCAGAGGAGGCCTTTTGGGAGTCCATGCAGAGGACCGGTCCCAGGCATAGAGAAGTGGGGGGACGAGCGCTGACAGTGCTCTCGAGAATCTGGCTACACAGAAATGAGGTGATCTTCCGAGGGGGAAAGGCCTCTACCGACGGGCTCGCTCATGAGATAGAAGGTCTCATAGCATCATGGTTTTCCTCATGATGGGGATGAAGAGGAAAGAGGAAAATGTATACATGTAATAGAGTCCTAGGGCTCGAACCATGTACTTGTCAGGTGGTTACTGATTTGTTCGGGTGACCGCCTCATATGTTTTCAAAAAAAAAAAGCTCCTCGTGGGACGTGTTGACTTGCACCAATTCTGTAACAATAGAATGGAATTGAGGAGATTTGAGAGATAAAGTTCCTGAGATGAAGAGGAGAAAGTGAATGGTCAAGTCGAGGTTGAATGGAGGAGGTAGGGATCGACAGAGGACAAGCAACCTGAATATGCGGTGAAGAGGAGACAATCACAGGAGACGAAGATGGGGATTGCATGTCGACGGAGAAGGTACGAGTGCGTCCAGTAGTCTCCCTGCTCCGTTTCATTCTCTTAGTCGGCCATTTGTTTGGGATATTATAACCTAGGTTCCCAAACTTCGAATAGATGGTGGAGCATAGGTGGCAAGCTGTTATGTAGATTTGATGCTTTAGTCGTAGATGCTTCTCCAGCTCTCGCAATAATTGTTTGGGAGTCTTTCTTGGAGGGACTTCCCAAATTACTGTTGCGGGGAATTCTACTATACTTTGCAGATATGGTTATTGATCCCACGAAGCCTATTCGAAGGTTCAGGCCAGATTGTAGCACTTTTGTGTTTCTATGAGAAGCTCTATGGCACCCACATTCCCAGTTAGGAGTCATTGGCATATTACGCCTAATAAATTATTTTTCAATCAAAAAGGGCCAGCTTACGGGACAGGTGTCTCTCTTACCTGATAACAAGTATCACTTCCCGACACAGCTCTATTAACTGGCCGCTTCTATCGCAAAAGTTTAAAAGGTATTTCATTGTTAAATTTTGATTAAACTTTAAAAGGTACTATAGAATTCGGCCTTCTGGACCAATCCAACGGCTTCTATGAGGAAGGTGTCGCAAAGGAGGCTCGAGGGCTTGTTTAGGAAACCAGCAAGTGTCCAATTTAAGGCGCTTAGGGAGAACGGTAAAACAGTAGTTTTCTGGTCCCCCCTGCTCTGGGGGCGCTTGCGAGCACTGTATGGCTTGTGACTACTTGATCTAGATGTCAGTTAGGTAAGAAAGACCCGATATGAATAATCCATAAGTAGGCGCTCTGAAGGAAAAAAACATATGTGATTTAAGTAGGACACCTGTCATTAAGGGATTGTTTTCTTGACACAATACCAGTTAGGAAGGATACACTGAAACCTTATTATATGAAAGGACTCATGACCAAACGTATGTGTTACGCAATGGAGTTTCATTGATCTGCTTTTGAATTTGATATTTTGGAAGTAGGAATAACAATGAGGACGTTGGTTATGTTACTGTGAAGTGTATTCCCTCTTTTTTCTCCACAACTTCTCATGGTCCCGAGTCTGAACAATTCTTGATACTCAAACAAAGAGATTACAAGGGGTTTTATAGGGAGCCCTAATGGGCTAATAATAGAAAGGGCCCTTAATGGGCTAATAATAGAAAGGAGCTAATAATAGAAAGAAGAAAAGAAAAAGGAAAGGAGACAATAATGTCAACACTCCCCCTCAAGCTTGAGCGTGGATGTTTTCCACACCCAGCTTGGAACAGAGCTCCTCAAACCGAGGGGCATGAAGCCCTTTGGTGAAGATGTCTGCAAGCTGTTCAGCTGACGGAACATATGGCGTGCAGAAATTTCCCGACTCAAGCTTCTCTTTAATGAAATGTCGATCGATCTCAATGTGTTTTGTACGATCATGCTGGACGGGATCATGAGCAATGCTGATAGCCGATTTGTTGTCACAGAACAGCTGAACAGGGGAAGAAAACGGACACCTTAGTTCACGAAGCAGTTGGGTAATCCAAAGTGCTTCACAAAGACCATGCACAAGGGCACGGAACTCCGCTTCAGCACTTGATCGAGGGACCACTTTCTGTTTCTTACTCCTCCAAGTAATAAGATTGCCTCCCAAGAAGGTGCAGTACCCAGAGGTCGACCGACGATCAACCACAGATCCTGCGTGTCGGCATCAGTGTAGACTTCTACGCAGACCACTGTGACGACTAACATTAATCCACGGCCAATGGTGCCCTTCAAGAAAGCGGAGGCGATGGGCAGCATGAAGATGACTCATTCGAGGTTCTGCATAAACTGACTTAGAACACCCACTGTATATGCAATGTCGGGACGGGTGTGGGTGAGATAGAGCAGTTTGCCCACAAGTCTTCGATATTGTCCGGGCTCAGCGGATCTTCATTCTCATCCGCACCAAGTCGATGACTCACATCAATCGGTGTCGAAATAGGCTTGGAGTCTTCCTTTCCCAGCTCGCAAAGAAGATCCACTGTATATTTCCGCTGACAGATGAAAATCCCACTCGAAGAATAAGCCACCTCAATACCAAGAAAATATCGTAATGGGCCAAGATGACGTATGGCAAAGTCCGGCGACAGATACATAGCCAGTTGAGTAATGGACTCGTATCATCACCCGTGATGATAATGTCATCCACGTACACGAGAAGAATAGCCACTCCCCCGGACGTGGAATGACGGTGGAAAAGCGTGTGATCTCCATTACACTGACGGTATCCCCGGTTCTTCATGGCCATGGTGAAACGGCCAAACCAAGCACGAGGAGATTGCTTCAAACCGTACAGCGCTTTCTTCAGGCGACAAACAACTGAACTCGGAGTAGACGGCACTAAGGAGGCATATCCAGGAGGTAAGGCCATATAGATCTCCTCAGTCAAATCACCATGAAGAAAAGCATTCTTGACATCATATTGCTGCAATATCCAGCCCCGATCGGCGGCAAGAGCCAAGAGAATCCGGACAGTGTTCATCTTGGCCACAGGGGCAAACGTTTCCTGATAATCAATGCCATACTGTTGGGTAAACCCTTGAGCCACAACACGTGCCTTGTGCCTTTCAGTAGAGCCGTCGGAATTGTGCTTTACAGCATAAACCCAACGACTGCCAACCAAGTGCTTGCCCGGCGGTAGTGGAACCAGATCCCATGTGTCATTTAGGGCAAGTGCTTGTAGCTCCTCCTCCATTGCCCGGCCAATGAGGAAGAGAGGGCTACGTCCACCGTCTTTGGAAGGGAGATAGTGTCAAGGGAGGTGAGAAGAGCGTGGTAGGATGGGGAAAGACGATGAGATGAGATGGATGCGGCTAATGGATACAATGGAGAAGGATGAGGGCAAGACACAAGTGCTAATGAAGGATTTTCAAGAGGAGTGGATGAGGAGGATGAGGGAACTTCAGGGGTAGGAGGAACACAAGGCTTGCGAGCAAGAGTGATACCATAGCGTTTTCTGGCGGGCAGCGTATAGGTAAAGGGGCACAACATAGTGGGATAGAGGGATCCGATGGGGACTCTGCAGGAGGGTTCGATGAAGCAGAGGATGGATCTTTAGTAAGGACAGGTGGATTTGGGATTGGTGCAGGCAGAGGATCAGAGGACAAGGTGTTCATGGGAATATCAGATGGAGGCTCTTTGAGAGGAACAGGCAAGGAAGGACTTGGGACTGGTGACGAGGGAGATGAGTTAGGAAGAATAAGAAATTCAAGGGGATCTGATTGAGGTGGTAAAGAAGGAGAAGGCGGAGAAGAAGAGGGGTAATACGGAGTGAATTCGTCAAAGGTAGCATCCTTGGTGACAATAAATCGACGAGAGGGTGGATGATAACATCGATAACCCTTTTGAGTAGAAGCATAGCCGACGAAGACACATTGGATGGCCCGAGGATCAAGCTTGTCACGACCAAGATGGTGGTTAGGAGCAAAGCAAACGCACCCAAAGACACGAGGGGTAAGATTGGTTCGAGAGAAATGTTGGGGAAGGAATGCTGGAGACAATCAATGGGAGTAGAGTAGTTAAATCGCGAGACGGAAGACGGTTGAGAAGATGAATGGCAGTTAGGACAGCTTCAGCCCAAAATACTTTGGCACATGCATGTGAAATAAGAGGCTCGAGCCATTTCAAAAATGTGTGAAATTTTCGTTCTGCAACTCCATTTTGCTGGGGGGTGTAAGGACATGTGGTTTCATGGATGATGCCTTTTTCTTGGAAGAAAGTACTTAACGTGGAATTGACATAGTCTCGGGCATTGTCGGAGCGGAAGCGACGAATAGAAGTGCAGAATTGAGTTTGAATGAGAGAGTAGAACTGAGGAATAACAAGGGAGATCTCTGATTTATTTTTCAAGAGATAGGCCCACATGAAACGAGTAGCGTCATCAATGAATATACATAACCACCGAGCACCGGACGTGCTATGAACAGGGGAGGGTCCCCACACGTCGGTGTGAACGAGAGCAAAAGGAGTCATCAAATGGGAAGAAGAAATAGGATACGTAGTACGATGATGTTTAGCAATTCGACAAGCATCACAAACAAAGCGGTCCACAGAGTGGCCTTGGAAAAGTTTTGGAAATAAACGATAAAGAGTAGCAAAGGATGGATGGCCGAGGCGTCGATGGAGAAGCCACAAACTCTCATGAGGCGCCGAAAGGGGAACTGCAGCGGCAGCAACAGCGAGGAGACAAGGAGATCGAACAAGATAGAGACCCTCATGCTCCTCAGCAATGGAAATCGTCCTCCCCGACACCTTATCACGATAAAAACAGGTATTAGGAGTGAATGTAAGATCTTGGTTCAGATCACGAACAAGGCGGGATAAAGAAAGAAGATGATGAGCAAGCCGTGGAACATGAAGAACTTTAGTGAGGTTCATCGAAGGAGAGAGAGACACACGACCAATCCCAGCCACAGTGAGAAGATCACCGGAAGCTGTTTTAACTTTGGAGGAGCCGGAAACGGGTTCATAGGTCACAAAAGCTCTAGGATTGGGTGTCATGTGGGCAGTGGCACCAGAGTCAAGAAGCCAAGTGGATGATGATGGCAGCGGAGATGGTGCAGGAGGAGGAGAAGGAATGGTGGACATACCCGCGTTAGCTAGAGAGCACGAGCCCACGACTGGAGGGTCAAGCAATCGCCGAAGACGTTCCACTTCTTCAGGTGTAAAGCCGGGAAGAGAAGCACTCGCCGAAGATGCTCCACTTGGAAGAAGACCATAGGACAGAGGCACTTGACCAGGCATCGGTACTTGGTTGACAGAAGGTGCAACCGTAGCGAGATTGCTCTGTTGTGTTCGCTTCCGTTGAAGCTTAAAGCACGTCTCCTTGGAGTGACCCCGCTTTTTGCAGTAATTGCAGAAAAGGGAAGGATTGCCTTTGGAGGATTCCTCAGTCCGAGTAGATGGACCACGAGACGAAGCTCCTGCTCCAGTCGATGTGGTCGTCACCGAGGAGCGCGTGGAGGAAGACGAATGTGCTACAAGTGCAGAAGCCGGGGTCTGGGACTGCTGGCGAGATTCTTCAATTCTCGCGCTGCGAAGCGCATCCTTGAAGGAAAGCTCTTTCTCCCGGTGTATAAGCTGAGCCCGTACCGCTTCATATTCCGGGTTAAGTCCTATAAGGAACTGAAAAACCCGAAGTTGAAGAGTGTACTTGCGATCCACCGAGTGAGGGTCCGGAGGCATGTAGTGATCAATCTCATTCCATAGAGAAATGAGTTCTGTGCTGTACTCCATGATCGTCCTGTCTCCTTGACGCAGATTGGCGGCCCGATGCACTAGCTCATACAGTGTGGCAATATTATTTTTCTTGGAGTGGCTGTCAAGGGCCGCTTCCCACACGGCCCGGGCAGACTCAAGAGACAGAAATTCACCCTTGATACTCGGTGAAATACTATCCAAAAGCCATCGATGGACCACCCCTTCAACGTCTAGCCAGTCATAGTACTTGGAGTCTGTCTTGGAAGGCCCTTCTTCAAGTAAATGACGCATCAGTCGTCCCTTGAGAGTAATCTGGATATATTGCTGCCACTGAAGAAGGTTAAAGCCGGTGAACATCCCATCTGGAGGCATCCGAGGCAGAGAAAACGGTCCAGGTGAAGCCGACCAATTCCCCGACTCAAGAGGTGCCTCCGAAGCATTTGACGTTTGACCCACACTGGGTGGCGTCGATGCTGGCGTCACACCGGAAACCGATACAGGCTCCGTCATCTTGATCACAGAATGAAGTGTCGCACGAGGAGCACACGGCTGCAGGAACGCCCGCAGCTATTGGCTGCGTGCGCGGCTGAAGAGTCGAGGAGGGAGCGCGGCCGCGACCGAGAGGAGAGCGCGCGGTCGAGAGGGAAGCGTACGCTGCCAAGAGAGAAGCACAGCCGAGGAGGGAGTGCGGTGCGGGAAGTGGGAAATGTGGCCGGAAAGAAGCTGCGCCGCCAGGAGCAGGTAGCCAACCGGAAGGAGGAGGAGCTCAAGATCGTGGCGAATGTAGAAACGCCAGAGATCGGAGCTACGGTTGAGCCCAGGAACCCGGATTAGGGTTAGGGTTAGGGTTCTGATACCATGAAGACAAGAAGAAAGAACAATTCTTGATACTCAAACAAAGAGATTACAAGGGGTTTTATAGGGAGCCCTAATGGGCTAATAATAGAAAGGGCCCTTAATGGGCTAATAATAGAAAGGAGCTAATAATAGAAAGAAGAAAAGAAAAAGGAAAGGAGACAATAATGTCAACAGTATTCCCTCTTTTTTCTCCACAACTTCTCATGGTCCCGAGTCTGAAGAATTTTCTTCAGGAATGATATCATTTTCTGCGGGGATATATATCTATTGTGACGTGGAAAATGGGCTTCTAATGAAACTTTTGTGTCAACCCTTGAGATTTTCATTTCATTCAAGTGATTGCAATGATTCTATTCCTTCATTGTAGGGTATCTGTGATCTCAACCATGAATTAGAATGCGATGAAGAAATTGCAGCTAACGTTCCAAAAAAAGGTGACCCTGTCCAAATGTTCGATAAGACTAGCGCAGAGGCATCGAATGAATTAGAGGGGTACGCTTCTTTTCCCACATTTCTCTGTCCGTGTTTATGTTTTCAAATGTTATGCGTTCATTTCGTCGGATGATTTCTTATCATTGTTTGAAAGGAATCTCAGTTCAGTATTTGGCACATTTTCCCCTGCAAGATTTGCAGACAAAAAGCCCATCCTATTTTGTCGGGAAATTCAGATCTGGATTCCTTTGCTTCTGAAGAGGTTTATTTCTTCCTTTGATTTTACCTGTTTTCAGATCCAATTACATCTGATCGTTACACTGTAACTGACGGTCTCAAGTCTTACTTGAAACTTTCCAAATCAGGTTGGAGATGAAAACGGACCATTAAAAGTCCTTGACGCAAGTAATGGCATTCGATATACTGTCCATGATATATGTGTCATATGCGAACGCCCAGGGCTGCTATTGTGAGTGGCGCTCATTTTCTTTTCTTCAGCTTTCTGCTCATCTTTCAAATCTGTGTTTGTTCCACTCTTGCCTATCCTTGTTCTAGAATGTGTACTAGGAGGTTTTATTTATTCAGTTAGAGACTACTGATTTTAGTATTTTACAGGCATTGTAATGGTCAAGGCTGTAGCAGAAGGTATCATCTTTCTTGCCTTGATATGCCTCCATCGGAGTTTCCTTCTGGACGTTGGTATTGCCATTGCTGCTCAGAGAAGATGAAGCTCACGCCTCTTTCATTTTCTGAAGAAATAGAGTCTATTATCGATGCACGTGTAGTGTGTTCATCAGATTCAAGCGGTATGAATGAGCAGTTGATTATCTTCATTTTCTGGTTCACTCATACTTGATGAATGTGATTTGTTGTTTGCGAATGGAATTTGAATCTTCTTACCTCTAGGAACAGGACAAAAGAAAGAATTCTTGGTCAAATATAGAGGTCTTTCTCATGTCCATAACAAATGGGTGTCTGAAAAAGAGCTTCTTAACAAGGCTTCGCATCTTCTTGAGGAGTTCAAAAGAAGAAATAGGACAGAGAAGGTTCGTCACTTTTAGTTCTGCGATGGATATTATTTAGTTTTCTATGTGATCTTTTTCAGTTGATCTTTTTATGGGCTATCAAGCCGTGTTGATTATGGATTTCTGAAACGTAGTATCTTATATTTCAATGGAAAAGCGGTTTTAATGTATTCATAGGCCTGGATTGATCATGCTTGTACATCGAATTCTGAGGTGCTTTTAACCTCATTATTTTGGTTTCCAGGCAAAACTCTGGAATACAGAGTGGACAATTCCTGAGCGTTTGTTGAAGAGAAAACTAATTTTACCCCCAGCTATTGCCGATGAATCTTGTAGTGATCGCTTTGCAACACCTTGCGACCACGTGTGGCTAGTAAAATGGACTGGCCTTGGTTATGAACATGCAACATGGGAATCCGATAAATCATTGTGTTTAAACTCACCCAAAGGCATTGCTCTTATAAAAAGCTTTGAAAGCCGCCAAAATGAAGCAAGAAAATCATTCATCTCTCCAGAAACGGATGAGGTTCCCTCCAAGCCTGAGTTCTTGAATTAATTGTAGACGTATTGCCGATTAATGGACTCTGTTTACAATGGTTGATAATTTTCTCGATTTGAATGTGTTTTCTATTGCAGACTAGCGGGTGGTCCATAACTTATTACCCTAGTACCCTTGTAACTTAATAGTTAAACAGTGCTCCCCAGTTCATATCTTGCAATTTTGTTCCTCTAGTCAATTAATTTTCAGTTTCAGTTGTAAAATATGTCACGAGCTTCCCCTTCTTCCTCAAATTTTTTTTGGAAGAGATTTCTTCCTCTAGTTTTTATAAAAAATAATTATCTTCGGCTAATCTATCAGTGCTATCTTTCTAGTGGATGGGGAAATTTGACTTTAGTCATTTGTATATTCGGGCATTGGGAAATCTTGTCTACTTGAAATATCAGAGTGATCGTGCTAATCGTTTTGTAGCAGAGCTATCTGATGGCCACAATATAGTTCAAAAAAAAAAAAAAATCTGATGGCCACATTCATCGTCAAAGTTGTTTGCTGTTGACCAATATTCGTTTTACATGAAGTAGAGTGCAACATGAGGTGAAAGATCATGATCGAAGGGTATGTGCGTGGTCATGTTTGCTAAAGCCAAACCAACAAAGCCCCGATTTGATTGCCAGTCTAATGTCATTTGCCTAGAGAGAATGAGAAGGCCTATATGAAGGGTGCCTGTGTTGTTTACCTCTTGTGCTTTCTCGTTCTTTAGGAAGAAAAAGGCTGATGCTCAAATTAGCTCATCTTGTTCAGCTTGTTTCACAACAATCCTGTGCTGATTGAGAATAAAGGGCGTTTGATTCGTTTGTCACTTAATTGGTATGTGCAAGTTTGAGGAAGATGTGGTACCACAGGTCCACCATAGAAGTGCCATCAGTATAACAGTGGTCTGTTGGGAAGTCTACTTTTATAGAATTCACAAAATATACGCGTTCTATACTTTGCCAGTCGATGCTGTTTGTATTCTATTTTCTTTGCGGCAGGCTGTCCGATCTTTATATTTACTTCTCGTATAATATTCTCTTTATGTTCTTTCAAAAAAAAAGTCTTTATGCGTAAATAATAACTTCTCTGAAAATAGTTAACATTTTCTCTAATTGATTCGGATCATAATTTCAAATATTTTTCTTCTTCTTTCTCGTCATCTTGTCACTGACAGGAATAATGGTTTGTTTTCGTGAAGCTAAGACAATCGGCAGTCATGTCTAAGTTGCCGTTGCTGCCAGAAGGTTCTCTGTCTGGACAAGTTGACGATTATCTGCATACTCTTAATCAGCTGCGAGAGAATTGGCTCAAGGGCCGGAGTCTAGTTTTATTGGATGAGCAGGTAGTGTTCATATTTGCTAATGTTTTGACATTTAAGTCGGGTATCTTACCGTTTGCTGTGCTTTCTCATTTTGAATGGCCTTAAATATAATTTACCTCACGCGTTTGTGCTTGCTCCAAAATACTCGAAATTATAAGTTGATGCGTTCATGTAAGTATTAGAAAGGAACCAGCGTAGAAATAATTGGTACTTGATCGCTTTCTAACGTGAGCCTCGGGTACTTCTCGCCTTCTACTATATCCTTCATTGATAGGAATCCCATAATTTGTTTTGAGATTTTATGTGTAAGGCCAGGTGTACATTTTATAGTTGAAAGCCATGCCTTTTATTTCCTGTCTTTTTTGCTTTTACCATGACTTGCCAAACTTTTTTATTCTCTTTGAGATTGTCTAATCTCAGAATGCTGCAGGAGAAAATGGCTAAAGTAATACTATTCATATTATCGACGGAGACAGATGTCACTTCGCCATTCTTGATCTTATCGAGCGGGGAATCTATCCCCCTTTGGGAGTCCGAGTTTAAACGCTTGGCCCCTTCCATCAACGTTATTGCTTACCGTGGAAGCAAAGATGGCCGAAAGATCATCAGAGATATAGAGTTTTATCGGGAAGACGGTTCCCTTATGTTTCAAGTTATTATATCTCTTCCAGAGTTGATTCTTGAGGTACCTTCGTGTTTCTGCTTCTCTTTCTCGACAACTTATAATGTTTCTGTTATTTAACTCGTCATGTTTGATTAATCTGCTCATGATAAAAATTGATGCAATTTTTGTCTTCACTATTGAGAAAATTATCAATGTGAACTACGTAAACTTGGAGTACAAGGTCGGCAGCTACTTAGCACGGTTTCTTGCCATTTATCTTGTATTCTTGACGTTAAGAACAGTTTTCTATCCATTGTTTAGGATTATGATTCTTTGAGCCTTTTTCGTTGGGAAGCATTGATAGTTGACGATTGTCATAATTTTCGAGTATCCAAGCATTTGGACCAGCTAAATAAACTTCCGTCTGATTTTCGGCTTATTCTGGTTGACGGTCAATTACAGGTATGTCGATAACGTGTCAATGTCATTCTCTTATTGCTCTTATGTTTTTCTTCCTAAAATTATTTTTTGCTCGACTTTTTTAGGATAACATCGGTGTATATCTAAGTTTGCTGTCATTCCTTGATTCTCGGGGAGATCAATGCTTTGAAAATGATGGAACTGATAATGAGAACTGTAGGATGTCCGACCTCGCTTATGCGAAAGAGAGGTTGTCACATTTCACTATTTGTAACCGAAAGGCTCGGCAATCTAAATATTTGGAGTTCTGGGTCCCTGTTGAGCTCTCCACTGTTCAGTTGGAACAAAACTGTTCTACCCTTGTATCACACTCTTTGATGCTAAGATCTCCAGCCAAAACTGATCGTGTCGGAACTCTAAGTAGTATCGTTATAGCCCAACGCAAGGTAAGCTTGTAAATTTGTCATAGTCAAGAAAAGGCCTAACAGCTTTTAATTTCCGCCTATGTGTTCCATGTCAGTGTTGTGACCATCCATATCTAGTGGATGACTTTTTGCAAGCTACATTAACGGAGAACCTCTCAGCCACGGAAAATCTGGATGTTGGGGTACAGGCCAGCGGCAAACTCAAGCTTCTTGACAGGATTCTCCAAGAGATGAGGGATCGCCGGCAAAGAGCAGTTGTGCTTTTTCAGGTTGGAAGTTCTTTCAATTCCGTATTGTCTGTATTTATTAACGTTCAATCTTGCATTAAATATTCTGTCAGTAAACTCCACCCAGCCGCCTCCTCTGGGCGCCGCACTTGCTGTCATGCAGTCCAATATCTCGTTGTCATTTAAATGCTGTATCATTTAATAAAAATGGCGGTGCTGGTTACATTTTTCCTGTATCATTTAATTGCTTTAAAGAAACCTTTGCTTCTGACGCCTCACTTTCCCATGTCCCCTCAAGTCACCTTTTCTACCTATTTCTTTATCAGAAAAAATATATTCATTCTTTTAAAGCTTTAGACAGAAATTAGTGGGTTCCTTAATCGTGGGTCGTGCACGTACCATTCTCTATTAGATGACTCAACAAGAGGGTGTCTTAAAATTGGTTTGATGATAATTTTCTGGCAGTGTGTTCACAAAGTATAGTTGAAATATGTTATTCTTGTCAAACAGGTCCCCGGAAGAGATGGAAAGTGTTGCATAGGAGATATATTGGATGATTTTCTTCGTCAAAGATTCGGTGAAGACTCCTACGAGCGCCTTGACAGTGGAGTATCTGCGTCGAAGAAGCTGACATGTTTAAACATGTTTAACATTAAAGAGAAAGGAAGATTTGTCTTCTTAACTGAAACTCGAGCTTGCAGTTCGACCGTACGTCTAACGGCAGTTGACGCTGTAATCATCTTCAGCAGCGACTGGAACCCAACAAATGACCTCAGAGCGCTCAATCGGATGCGCTTGGAATCGAGCGCATGGCCTATTAAGATTTTCCGCTTATATTCCGTGTTCAGCCTAGAGGAGAAAGCTCTGATTCTTGCAAAACAAGATTCTGCCCTCGATAGCAACATCCAGAATTTCAATTCTGCTGTCAGTCGGTCTTTGCTCAGTTGGGGAGCTTCCTATGCGTTCAGTAAGCTTGATGAATTCCATGGGAATGAGATGCGGAAGATTGGCCCAGTCAGTTCCTTCAAAACTCCGATTCTAGATGAGGTAATTAAAGAGCTGCAGATAGTTTTATCACCAGATGACGCAGAGATATGTACTGTCAGGTTTTCCAAGATTTCAAAGTGTGAGCATACTGGCCCCCACTATTCAAAGGATGTGCTTCTTCTTGGCGAGAAAGAATCAGCAGGTTCCACCGAGGAGCAGCCTTCTCATGTCTTTTGGTCTAGGATTCTCGAGGGGCGAAGTCCGAAGTGGAAATTCGTATCTCTGAGGTCTCCCTGGGCAAGAAGGAAGCCCTGTTTTGATTCTTTTGCGGGGAAGGATTCGTCCGACGATGAAAATGGTGAATCGAGTAAGAGACGCAAGAAAATGATGAAAATTAATGTTCCTAAAAAAGATGAAGCTTCCAGATTACAACCAGTTCCGGGTAGCCTCAGACGAGGATCTGGTAAGTTATTGAACTTCATAGATATTCCTCTTTGTTTTGCTATTCCCAGATATCCTCAGACTTCATGGAAATTACAGGACGCTCGAAGGAAGGGAATTCTAATGTGCAGCAAAATCAGAGTTCATCAGGTTTTGAGGTTGTCGCCAGTCAGAGGGGTTCAATCTCTCTTACTTCACCTGGAAGCGTGCCAGCAAGAACGATTGAAACTGCCTTGGTTGAACCTGGAGAGAAGACAATGGCGTGCCTTCCGCAAAAGGATACCCATCTTTCTGTGAAGCGTAACTTGGAGCAACTGTGTGAAACGTTGCAGCTTTCGGTAGCCTCCACTTGTTCACTTGTTAATACCTTTGTATTTAATTCAGCTTATTGCGTGAGCTTTCGAGATTTTTTTCTTTGAAGAAACTGGGGCAGTCGAGATGATCTTAAAATTTTGCATATCTATCTTTGAATTAATTTCTCATTACGCTGTTCGTACCTCTTTTCAGCCCAGCATTAGCGAAATGGCTAAGATGCTTCTTACCTACGTCCTTGAAAACCATCGGATCACGCTCGAACCAGCAATAATGCAGGCTTTGATAATATCCTTGGTAACTATATATTTTGTTTTGGCATTTTCTTCTCTCTTTGACTGTATATTTCATGTGCGCTGAAATACGATCTTCATTTTTTACAGTGTTGGCGAGCAGCCTCCACTTTGGAACACAAGCTGGACCATAGGACATCGCTTCTTCTCGCCAAAAAGACGCTAAAATTTCAGTGCACCGAGGAAGAGACGGAGTCCGTATATCAGAAGGTCCGGACGTTGAGAAAAAAGTCGCAGATTGTAGAGGATTTCAGGCGAAAGATGGGCCACGAACCGGAATCCCGTGAAGAAGACGGGAAAAATCTCGGGCATGATTTAAAAACTGAGCAGCTTGAAGAAGGGGAAATTCCACCGCTGGAATGTGAAACAGCTGTTCCCGAAACTCATCCCTCAAGACCTGATTCGCGGTTAACTTTAGCGAGGGATGAGAGCCTCCTAAGGTTAAGGATTAAACTCTTCGAGAAGGTCTGCTCTAAAAGGGCAGATAAGCTGCGCAGGAAACACGAGCTAGAGATTGAAAAACTCAACAGCTTCTGGGAAAGTCAAGGGGCGAAGCTTAAGAAAGCCCTAGAGGTCGAACAGGATCTGATCATCTCCATAGGCTTGCCCTGTGAAATAGTGCAGGAAAGATCGGACTTCGCTGAGCAGAAATTTCAGAACAGAATGCGCAAGTTTGAGACCCACATGAAGAATCAGCTGAAAAGACTCATCTCATTGCAAGCAGAGGCGAAGAACAGGGAGCAAAATTTGACGGAATCTTGGTTGGCAGAGGTGAAGGCGGGTAAAAACCCAGAGTTATTCGAAGATATTCCTTTGGAGGACACCTGTTTCTCCATCGAGGAGTTTGAAACTCTAGATCGGCCTGGAAATCTCATCGATCCGAGAAATGCACGTCATGTATCTTCCCTCCAGCCTGCCTGCGCCACTCTCCCCCGCATTCCAGCTTCAAGCAACCCACCAGAGACTTCAACGGCGGCAGCCACTGAGTTGACCGAAGAGCGAAATCTACAACCGAGTGAAACTGTTGAGACTAACCCACTCAGCATTCATAATGATTATGTGGCCTCTCCATGCGCCGATGCTACACAAAGCAACGCAGAATGCCTTGCGCTGTCACCACCTTGTGGCTCTCAACAGGTTTTTAGGTTTTCCTTCTTCCATGGCCGTCTTCGATGTGTTAGTTCATTCATCGCGTTGTGATTATTTGCAGGCGAAAGAAAGCAACGATGTGAGTGGAAGGTCGACGATTCTGGCGGATGACGGTGCCAAAGCAGGCATATCCGTCCCACCACAGATCTCCGAACCCTCACCTCAAATTCAAGCGGCTCTTCCTGGCGGCAATGACATCACATTAAGTCAGCTTTCTTCCAAGCAAGTGGCAGATGGAAGCCCATGTCAAAGCAGGGACAACGTCTTTGAAAGCCAGATAGCGCAACAGTCTCTTCCGGCCACTGCCATTCAATCACAACCCGTGTTTGACAGAGAAGAAGGGAATTTTGCAGCGGCGGCGGTGGCCTCGCAGGCTGAGGATCGCAAGCCCATCGTCACGGCTTGTCTTTCTGCGCCACCACCACAGCCGGGCCATGGCCCATCTTCGGGTCCGCTGGTCAACTCCAGACAGGGCATCGCGGCGATTTCAGCGGGGGCCGCGGTGGTGACGCCGCTGTTTGGTTCTGTTCCTCTTCCCTCGGTGGCTTCCCGACCATCGACATCGTCGGCCCACAGCGCGGCGAAAGCGGCAGCGGCGGGTGCGCCGCTCGGGTTGCCATCCCAGAGCTCTGTCGCCCGGTTGGCGCCGCCGGCCTCGTCGCCTCCGGACCCTCTTCTGAACGAGCTGATGAAAATTCAGAGACAGGGAGAAAAGGACGCCGAGCTCCACGACATGAAGGTAATCAATCCTCCGGTCGTGTTTCTGGGATACTCTCTTCTTTTAACCCAAGTGCGGGCGGGCCGCCGGATTTGCGCAGAAGAAGCGGCTCTTCTCCGACCGAGAGCAGGAGCTGGACGCGGTCCGCAGAAAGTACGAGGCCCTGTTCAGCGAGGCCGATAACTTGCACGCGGAAGGGAAGAAGGTCCAGGCCATAATGTACGCCAAGGTCCAGCTCCACTGGGCCCTGGCCCAGGACATGCGCTCCCGGTTCGTCGACGGCAGCGCCTCCGCCGCCGGTGCGCAAGGTCCGTCTTCTTTCTTCGTCGGCAGGTGCCCCGAGCCTCTCTCTACTTGTGGGCCCTCGCTGACCCATGTCTTCTCCGGTGGTTTTCAGGGACCGCGCAGTCTTTCAATTTCATTCAGCAGCTCGCGCAGCAAGCATCGCTGCCCCGCCATGGCCAGAGGCATGGAGGGTTCGCTGCGGGCCATCTCCGCGCGCCTCTCGCCACCGCCATGGCCAGAGGAGACGCGCACCAGCGCGGCGGAGCCGCCTCCCCGGCGCCGCCGCCGGGCCCCGCCCCAACCGCCAATCTGTTTCTGCCCAGGCTCCCGCCAGGGTTCCTGCTCGCTCCCCAGCCGGGCCCGGCCCACCGGCCCGTCCTCCCGCCCGCCGCGGAAGCGCTTCACCCTCTCTACGACGGCTGGCCGCCGTCCCTGTCCTAGCCGTCCATGTGGTTTTTTTTGCTCACAAACAATTTTTTGGCCGGGAACGCCACCGGACAAGGTAGATGCTACACGATAACACAAACCAAAGGGAGGCGTACGGAGTTTTGATCCCGCCATGCATCATGTAAAAAAAATACCAGTTTGATTGATGAAAGAAGAAGAAAGACGAATTAACGAGTGATGATGATATTTCTGAGGAAATGGGGACGACGATGATCAGCAGCAGGGGTCGGCGGGGCGAGGCTTGCCGAAGACGAGTCGGTAGAGCCGGTCGGCCTCGTCCGTCTTCCCCTGTTCGACGAGCGTCTTCACGAGGGCATGGCAGCCCTTCTGGTTGGCCATGAGCCCGCCCTTGCTCTTCAATTTGCAGAGCAGCGCGTAGGCCCTCATGGTCTTCCCGTCGGCGGTCAGCGCGTCCAGGACCCGGTCCAGGGTGGAGACGGCGACGTCGCAGTCCTCGTCGAGCGCGAACTCCGCCGCCGACGCGGCCGGAATCGTCTTCCTCTTGTCGCAGAGGGCCAGCAGGAGGCCGTCCATGTCCGGCGCGCAGCCGCTCAACCGCAGCATGCGAATCCTGCCCAGCGCCTCCTCGACGTGGCCCCTGCTCAAGAGCGCCTCCAGGACCCGCTGCACCAGGTCCTGGTTCTCCTTCACGCCCTTCTCCACCATGCTCCGCATCAGTCGGCTCGCCGTCTGCACTCGCCCGTCCTCGAACAGCGCCGCCATCACGCCTCGGAACAGCTCCGCGCTCGGCAGCTCGCCCCGCTCCATCATCGCATCTAGGCTCGTCTTGGCCGCCGCCGGGTCCCCTTGCCGGAGGAAGCTCTCCGCCAGCGCCGCCAGGGCGCCGCCCTCCACCGCGATTCCGCGCCTTCCCGCAATGGAGAGCATGTCCGTGGCGGCCTCCGGTGCGCCCTCCGCCGAGTGCCCGCGTATCAGGGCGCTGAAGGCCGCGCCATCGTCCGCGCCCCTCTTCATCAGATGCCTGAAGAGCGCCTCCGCCTCCTTGGTCGACCCATTGCCACACAGGTGCTCGATCACCGGGATGTACGCCCCCGGGCTCAGCCCCAGTGAAGATGAAGATGGCGGCGACGTAGAGGAGGAAGAAGACGAGCCGCCATCGCCGTTGTCGCCGGTGAGGATGCTGCCGCTGCTGCGAGGGTCGAGGATGAGGCCTCTCTCGACGATCTGGCGAGCCAAGTCCGCCGCCCGGGCTTGGCGGCCCTCGGCGCACAGGCTCTTGATCAGGACGTCGCAGTGGGCGAGCATCGGCCGGGCCTGGAGGCCCTCCTCGGCCGTCTGCAGGACCTGGAGGGCTTCGTCGGAGCGGCCCGCCTCGCAGAGCCCGGAGATCAGCCTCAGGACGGCGGAGGCGGCGCCCCGGAGAGGAATCCGCCGCTCCGCCATCTCGTCCAGCAGCCTCTTGGCCTCTCCCAGCCTCCCCGGCTCGACGCAGAGCCCCGGCAGCAGCGCGGCGTAGGTTTGTTCCGTGGGCCTGATCCCCTTGTCCCCCATCTTGGCGTAGAGCTGCAGCGCCGCCTCCAGCTCGCCCGCGACCACGCAACCCTTGATCAGCAGCGAGTAGCTGATCGAATTGGGCGCGAGGCCGGCCTGCGCCATCTCCTCGAACACCTTCTGGGCATCGCCCAGCTTCCCGCAGCGCACCCACCCTCCGAGCAGAGTGTTGTAGGTGACCGCGTCGGGGGAGACGCCGCGGTCCTTGGCGGCGGAGAAGAAGCGGGCCGCCGTGGCCATTCGCCGGCAGAGGCAGAAGCCCCAGATCAGGGTATTGAAGGTGAAGATGGTCGGCTCCACGCCCTCGCGGAGCATCTGGTTGAAGTAGCGCTTGGCCATCATCGCCCGCCCGCTGCGCAGAATGGCCTTGAAGAAGGCCTCGTACGAGCGGACGCCGCGCGCCACCCCGAGCTCGGGCATCCGGCGGAAGATCTTCACCGCCTCCTGCGGGATCCCGGCGAGGCCGTAGCCCTCGATCAGCGCCGCCAGCATCTTCTCGTCCGGAGCCAGCCCGCGCTTGGGCATGTCCTCCAGGATGAGGCACCGCGCGTGGTTGAGCATGCGATGGCGGGCCAGGAGGCGCACCATCTCGCCGTAGGTGCCCGCGCTGTGGCGGAACCCCGTCTTCTCCACCCACCGGAAGAAGTGCAGCGCGTGGTCGGGCTCGCGGGCGCCGCGGACGACGGCGAGAACGAGCTCCTCGTCGAAGGAGGGGCAGATGGACCGGATCGAGTTCTGCAGGCGGGTAGTCCACGCCCGCTTCGCCATCATGTGGCAGATGGTCTCCTGCAGCGGGGCCGATCCGGCGGGGCGGCGCCGCCCCTTCCTTTCCGCTCCTTTCTCCGTCGTCGTGGTGATGGTCGTCGTCGGAGCCAGATCGACCGATTCGGGGACCGCCTCGCCGACGGACTGGTCCGTGGCGGTGCAGAAGCCACGCAGGAGCTGCGGCGAGGGTGTGCAACGGCCACGACCGATCGAGAAGAATCTAAGACGGGCGGCGGCCATGGCGGACGCCATCGCGGCCAAGATCGCAGCGCAGCTACGCCCTTGGAGACGAGTTGGGGGAGAAGAACCCCTCCCTCGGAGAATGGGGGAAATTTTCACTAGGAGTGAGTAGGGTTTTGGTAAAAACTCAAATTATTAACCAACCTTGTAATATGAATGAGCGAGATCTGAACATATGAATATTGATTTACATCCCTAATATAAAACATGAATATTCGTGTATTAAACCACATACTGATATTGCATGCGAAATGTGAGTTCCTCAACGAAATCTAATGAGAATGTGCGTCCATGAAGGTGATTAGGTATTAATCATGTTAATAAACCATTTCTTAAATGTTTGAACTGAATTAATGGTACTATGAAACTCGGATGAAGGATTATATTGCATGATATTGATTTAGAAGTCGTCAATGTAAACTCTTGGGCATCCAGATTAAGGATCAGCAAACGTCATCCGTCACGTCACAGGTCACCGTGACGGATCACAAGTCACAAATGTCACAACAAACGTCAAACGTCATCCCAACAAGTACGACATGCATCATGATGATTATTATAAATAAATGGCAGGCTATCTCTATGAAAGGGAGATCAAACGATAAGTCCAACGTTGCTCCTATGGTTCCTTTGTCTAGGTTCCATTTTTTCTAGCAAATATGAACATTGTGAAAGCCTTTTTAAAGATCCCTACCATTAAGGAAAAAATGAGAAATAAAATTTCAAAGATATGAAGGTATGGGATTCAGTCCTCTTATAATAATTTATCAAATACTTTATGTGCAAGTCATTATTTGGGAATGCATATTGTTATTTTTATCTCATGAAAAGCGTAATTTGTCGAGATCATACAAAAAGTTATGGACATTTGTGTCACCCGGATTTGTAGATACTACAAAAATATCATTCTATGAAGGAAAAATTGATATCTATGCTGCACATTATATGCTCAAAAATCTAATCACATTTCAATATCATGTTTAAATCCATTGAAATCATTCTATGAAGATATCATTCTGTGCCCAACAGCCCAATCAAATTTCAATATCATGTCTAAGTTCATTGAAAACATTGTATGAAGGTATCATTCTATTGCCAACAGCCCAATCAAATTTCAATATCATGTTTAAGTTCATCGAAAACATTCTATGAGGATATCATTCTACGCCCAACAGCCCAATCACATTTCAATATCATGTTTGAGTTCATTGAAAACATTCTATGAAGATATCATTCTATGCCCAGAACCCAATCAAATTTCAATATCATGTTTAAATTCATTGAAATCTTTCTATAAAGATATCATTCTATGCCCAACAGCCGAATCACATTTCAATATCGTGTTTAAGTTCATTGAGAACATTCTATGAAGATATCATTCTATGCCCAACAGCCCAATCACATTTCAATATCATGTCTACGTTCATTGAAATCATTCTATAAAGATATCATTCTATGCCCAACAGCCCAATCACATTTCATTATCGTGTTTAAGTTCATTGAAATTGTTCTATGAAGATATCAGTGCACAACAACACAATCACATTTCAATATCATGTTTAAGTTCATTCAAATCGTTCTATGCCCAATAACTCAATCACATTTCAATGTCGTATATAATCTCGTGTGATGTTGATAAGAAAGTCTTTACACATATGAAATGACTTAGAGGACTATGATGATATCATAATACATTGATCAACATTTATTCAAAAATATTTTCATTCAAAAAATATTTAATATGGACATGATAAGTAAGGTTGATCAGGTGGAGATTATTGTAGAGAAACTAAGGATTGATGAGGGTGCTCTTTAGGGAAAGATTTTACTGAATTTACCTATATGAATCCCTGAATGGTATTATACCCAACTGTCCATCATGTTGATTCATGTCATGGACTCATAAGTAGTCCTAAGCTTTGAGATGTTAAAGAAATATTGTGGACGGATGTTTGTGTTATGACTATAAATTAGAAGTCCCTAATCAATGGATGTGAATCAGTCTTAGCTTGGATATAACAATAAATACATGAAATTGATTGAGTGATGATTATAATAGGAGATAGACTCAAGCAAGAAGACATGTTAAATTTCCTGGCCACGATAGTGGATATATTGTATAAGATTTCCTCTAATATAACTGTTATGCATCAACATGAACTTGAATGACAAGTTAGGTATTGATGGTTAACCATACCCTGTGTAATTAGTGTCTTACACGATGGACTATACATATACGGTAATAGATGACAGTAAAGGTTTCAGGAGAGAGTTTATTTACTATTTTGTATCTTCTAGATCATGAGGTGTAGATCAATTGTTCAGGTTAAATTGATATCTGGTTAGTTGACACCTCATGATCTATAAGATCAATTTAACCTGAACAATAGATAAATTGAGATTAGTGAGGTGTAGGCCTTAGTCAGTATATTCTATTAATAAGTTTACACAACAAATGTTATTTGACTATTAAATTTAATAACTAGACTAATATATGTACCTATTCAAGTTATGGTGGATATACTTAAACTTGAAATAGTTTTATTAAACTTCATATTTAAGTATACATAGATGGAGGCACCCAATTTAGCTGCCCATGCCAGCCAGATCAAGGATCCCCCCTAACCAATATTATGTCCTTCTTAGCTTATTCTCCCTCATAGCGAGAACTTGATGGTGAAAATGTCAACTTGATGGAGAATTGAAGAGGTTAAAGAGCGGATCCATCACTGTAGAAACCAGATGAATAATTCTGGAACCGAATGCATAAAATCTTGAAGGTGAAGTTATTGTCCAACTTTATATTGAAGGTGGAATTAACATCCCAGGGAGAAATAGAGAGTGGGGCTAGTTCCATGAAAGGCCGCATAATCACCTCGTGCTTTGTAATTTAATTCAATTTGATATAAATGAATTGAACTTCATAAATCATTTTTGGAAATACAATCAAGCCTGCAGAATCCGGCATTTTTATTGTGTTAAATGAAAATTTACTTTATTAATTGATATATTACTAACCCTCAATTATACAATGATAATGAACAAGTTGAGGAATAATAAATAAGTGTATGCATAAACAAATAATTCAAAGAGGTTAATGTATTGTCAATGCATGGTCATAAAATTAGGGTGTTTTATGGTGTGCATGGCATGGAGATTAAAATTTTAATATAGTGGAGCTATAAAAATAAAAAATCTTAAATTAAACTTGATAGACTAGTCCAAAGTTTGATGTTTGATCTGCGATAACATGCATCGTGTACATGCACATACACGTCATATAACATGCTTTTAAAGCTTAAACTCATATGTAATTATGGATGCTATCATTGTTTTTGGAAAATTCTTCGTGGGCATGTCATTCTGTCAAATTTCCTGAATTTTAATATAATTAAGAATAATTATATGATTTTAAAAAAGTTGGCCTTTCTTAAGGTCAACGTCTTATGAGACTAAATATTTGTCATGAGTTTGATGATGCGGAAATTGAGTGGTGTTGATAACATGATAAATGCATGAATATTTCTATAAATATTATATGTTTTGTATCATGAATTTAGAATTTTCATGTTATCAATTGAATTAACTAAAAATTCATGCACTAGTTATAAATACTAATTTTTTCACATTATGGTTACTTTTTACTAAACTCCTTGACTTATTTGAAGTCAATAAATTTGAGTAATGATGAGTATTCTATAGTTTCACATGTGCAGAAATTTACAGGAACGAGAAGATGATAACTCTTAAAGAGTTAAAGAAATTTTGGGAGCTTAGTGATTCTACAAAGGGGCTTGAAACAATCAAGTGGAGTTGTGGATCTTCAAAAAAGAAATCTGAGGAAGATGGGCCACCAACTTACCTGCCCATTGGGCTCTCAAAAGCCTAATAAAGAAGGAAGCTAAAGGTTACAAGGTGAATCTCTCAACCAATGGAGAAAAAGAGGCAAAATGGCAAGAAAAGGGAATAGAAAATGCACAAAGGGGTATTTTAGTAATTCTACAGAGGTATAAATAGACTTTTTCACACTCATTTCCCTTCATTCCAGACGTGATCTAGCATGGGGCTAGTCAGCAGGACAAGGCATTTTTTAGAATCCAAGTTGTTTAACCCCATCTCTTGTTCCATTGAAAAATGCCTGGTCCTGGCAAAATATAATGAATCAAGACTTGAGAGAAAGCATTGAGGGCTCTGTAAACTTGCATTGAGGTTTTAGGAACTGAGATTTCTATTTCCCCATCCTTATCCATCCGTTTACACTAAAAATCTATCATTGTCTCAATCTAAACACTCATTTTCTCTACTTTATCGTTATAGAATCATTAATTTATCTCTTCAGACATTCATCCATATCCCTAGTTACTCCTCTAAACATTTCATAAAAAATCTTCTTCATTTGCACCTTCAAATTCTATCTCGAACCCCTTCTACCCTCTCTCTTCATTTTTTCTCTCTATCTCCTCAATTCGGTTTTTCTCTTCATAAAAGTGGCTCTTTGTCTCTCTAGCCATTTATCCATATCCCTAGTTCATCCCCTCAATTTTGTATAAAAGATCTCCTGCATTTACACCTTCAAGTTCCCTCTCAAACTCTCTCTACACCATTTCTTCATTTTCTCTCACTATCCCTTCATTTTCTTTCTCTATCTCTTCATTTTCTCTCTCTATCATCTCATTTCAAACTTTTCTCTAGACATTCAATCATTCCCCACTTCAAATCTTAAAAAATCCCATATAAATATCACTTTTTATCCATTCAAATAGAGTAGTGTGTGCTGTGCAGTACGAAAATTTGGACCGTGAGGTTTCGTGTGGAAATCGGCACCGAGCATCGCACAAACTAACACATTTCAAAGTTTCATTATTTTTTTTATAATTAATTTTAAAATTATTTTGAATGCAAAAATAATATAAATTAACCGTTAAATTCAAAAGATACTGGATAAAATTTGTCAAAATTCTAGAAATTTCTTAATTAATTTTAAACATCATTTTTAATTATAATAAAATATAAAATCAACCTTTAAATTAAAAATATAATCAATAGAAGTCATTTAAATTCTAGAACCTTATAAATTAATTTAAAAAATCATTTCTATTGCAAAGAATAATATGATATTAACCTATAATTTCACAAGATAATCAAAAGAAGTTGTTAAAATTCAAGAAGATTCTGAATTCATTTTAAAAATAATGTATAATGCAAAAATAATATAAAATTAACCGTTAAATTCAAAAGATAATTGAGATGTTTTTAAAATTGTAGTAAATTCTCAATTGATTTTAAAAATCATTTCTAATTCAAAAAATAATAAAAAATTAGCCGTTAGATTCAGAATATAATCGACAAAATTTGTTTACGTTGTAGTAAATTATTAATTAATTTAAAAAATAATCTCCAATGCAAAAATAATATGAATTTAACCGTTAAATTTAAAAGATAATTGATGGAATTCGTTAAAATTCCAGAGAATTCATAAATATTGAAAAAATCATTTCTAATGGGAAATTAAATATAAAATTAATTGTGAAATTCAAGAGATTATTGATCGAATTTGTTAAAATTATATAAAGTTCTACATTAATTTAAGAAATCATTTCTACTGGGAAAAATAATATATATTAATTGTTAAATTCAAAAGATAATCGATAGAATTTATGAAAATTCTATAAAATTCTTAATTAACGTTAAAAATCATTTATAATGGAAAAAAAAATTGAAAATTAATTGGTAAATCCACAAGATAATTGATAAGATTTTTTTAAAATTGCAGAGACTTCTTAATTATTTTTTTAAAAAATCATTTCTAATGCAAAGAATAAAATAAAATTAACTGAAAAATTCAAAATATAATCAATAGAATTTGGTAAAATTCTTTAAAATTTTTAATTTATTTGAAAAAACATTTCTAATGCGAAGGAGGCCCGCCGGAATTCACCCTCTTCCTCCGTTGTAGTCTCCTCGATCATCACCAGAGAATTCTTCAAAATGAGCAACCCCTCTTAAATAGGGGCAGAGCTGTTCATCCATGTAGTTTCCAAAACTTAAGCCCTTCTCCTCTGCGCCTGCAATATAAAGCTCTGCAATCAAAATCAATATTTCTTCAAGGCTTTGGTCCAAAGATGAAATATTTTGAGGAAAAAACTTGTTGGGTTCCAACTAATCGGTTCAAATTTTGTTCACCACACCCACAAAAATTGACATGTATGCCGGAAGAAGAAGGATAATTTTTTAGGAATCACCACAAAAATGTTCTCCTTTGCATCAAAAATCCTCATTGATGCAGAAAATGGGTAGTTTTATCGTAAAAGTCTATGTTATGATCTAATTAATATGTTGTCAATCACCAAGTCGTTCAACGTCATCCAAAAATCGCCATTGATGCAGAAGTTTTCATAAGAGTATCTGATGGGTTACGATTAATCTTTTGATCTGTTGCCAACCAAAATTGAATGAAATGAAAATTAATAAAATAATAACACAACTCACTTTTTATTTTTAGATATCAAATATTAAAATAGCAAGTAGTAAAGCATACATTTTGAGTGCTTCAAAAAATTAAAGGAGAGGAAACGAGATTAATGAAGAATGGGATCTTTGTCGCTATCTTCGTCTTATCGCTTCATATTAGTGTCGTCACCCTCTTCTGCTTGCCACCAAAACTTTAGTGTCATAAGTAATTCAATGTTCTCTGCCATCAATCTTGAACGCTTGTAGTTGATGACTGCACAATCATTAGAAAATAATCTTTCCGATGGAGCACTTGTCGCATCGGAAAGCATGCAGAGGAATCTGAACGAATGACACTTTCGTCATTTGTGATATCAGGGGACTGCAATAAGCTTTGCACATACGTGACTATTTCGTCCTGTCGGTCGCGGTCCAATAACCGTAACTATGGAGGGATCAACGAGAGTTGCAACAATTAAGGCCAGGTTGCGAGTGAGGGCTGATCATCATAGTCTTCATTCCCCTCCTCCCCCCCCCCTCCATTCATTGTGCACTAATGTGCGTTGCTCGGTGGACATAATATTGTTGACTCGTAACATCCTTCCCTCTCTGATACCAGCCATTACACCATTAAGGTGTCTCATCACTGCTCTGATGATAACAATTGCCTCATTTTTTGTGGGTGCTTTTGAATGACATGTTATTGTAACATCCAACTGAAGGGGTTGAAATACACCCGCAAACTCCTTGAACATTGCCCATTCCTCTTCACATATGACTCGTTTCTATAAGACATATGCGACGATATCTACAACATCCCTTTTCTAGACATTTGTCACTAACATGGAATACATAGAATTTTTTTATGGTCAGGCAGCCCAAATTGCTTGCATAATGCTACATAGTGTTCCTATGACTATCTTGCGGAGCCGGAGTGTGACATCACCTAGATTAGATGTCGAGAACGCATCAAATATGATGCCTTGTTCTGCATCGTTCATATTGTCTAAATCATCCCTATCCATAATCAATGGCTCTGATGGCGCCTCTGTCACATGTAGTGAGCTTATCCCAGCCTGGACCATAAGGTTTAGCATGTGCGCTACGCAAAGCACGTGTCGGCTTGCACTGAATTGAGGGTTCTCCAACTTCAGTGCTCCTCTAGAATAGTGAGCATCTTTCTGTTGTTTGATGCATTGTTTGTGGTAATTGCACACACCTGTGTATTTTGGATTAATCAGTATAATGGAACGATGAAAATTAACAATAATTCAAGTTTTTTATGTCATAACCCATACCTTCTTCTTCATTTCAAACTCATCCACATTTCAAGAATGTGTGCACTCATGTTTTCGCCAGTGTGGGACCTAGTCAGTTGTCATAGTCCTAAAACACGCTCATACAAAGTCCCAACCTTTTTGAATTTTTTTTTTAATATCTTGATAGAGTGAGAAGGCTTTCACCTTGATAGTCTTCACTAACGGGACTGGCATTTCTTTTAACACAATATAGTGAAGAAGTCGTATGAAGTATTTCTTCCTAACAATGGTCCACGACCAGCCAGACAGACATATGAACCGCACTAGCTCTTCTTTGGTCTTCTCCGCGGTACGTCCAGTGTAGCAATGTTTCTTGGTATCTCCACCGGCAAACATGTCTAGTACTAATCTCTTCTGTATGACTCGACCTGTCTTTGCTTTCAAAGACTGGAATAATTTGAGATGTAACTTTTTTAGTTCCTCCACAGAGGCGTACTGCTTTGGTACTTGTTGTGTTCTACAGTGATATCGCACAAGTTGCATTCATATTTATTCCTGCCTACATTTGTGGAGTAAATTAGTGTGTCACATGAATTATGGTGTGGCTTTTCTTTCTCATGTTTCGGCTACCGTAGTCTTTCTTCTTCTGCAGACTTTTCTGCAGTGTTTGATTCATGCAAGGGCACACCAACTTCCATCCTACATTTACAGGTTCATAATGTGGACAGATCTTGAAAATAATTATGGAAAATATTTTCCCAAAGTATGATGTTTCAATATAAAAATGATAGTAATAAAAAAGAGAAAATAACTCAAATGATAACAAATTGTTGAAGAAGAAAGATAAAAATTGGTAACGTGGGGGGCTATTAAGTAGGTAAACAAGAAAAATCTGATGATCCGATGGGGATGATCTTGAGTGATCTTGAGTTCTCATGTCTATTTTTTTCAAAAATAGTTGTATAGAGATAAATCTATTGGTTTCATCATTCATGAACATGCCAAGAGATGTAAAAGTTAGAAGAAAATGGGAAAATTTTCCATACTAGCTTACCGCAAGATAGTAAAGTACATAAACCCACAAAATCAAAAAATTTAAGATACCCGTACATTACAACTGATCTTGAAAATGAAAAACCCAGTCCTCAAGCACTAAAGATTGAAGTACATTCCCTTCAAATGTCTTTCAAAGGTATTGATGCAGGACGACGTCGGGGATGAGGTCCGGCCGTCACGGAGGAATGGGGCTCGGTGCCGAGAGAGTGAGTGGCCGACGACAAATCCGGGGTAGTCGTTCAACACAGTCTCCTAAGGGGATGACCTACGTGAAATGGATACTCGGGTTTCGGGTATATGGTACGTGCAGTTGCCGACAAGCAGAGGGGTGCCGACGTCTGGGCCCGATGGGGTCGCCCGGAGACGGGTAGGTAGACCTCCTAATCCTCGTCCGGATGGACGAGGTTGCTACGGTGCCGAACGGGAGTTTCTCCCGCCGGATGTGATCGCACGTGACGGGCGAACCCGTCTCGTACCAAACCAGGTAAGACGCTCAGCAATATCAATTCGTCACTCGACCTTACACGCTCACCTACGTCTAACCCAAGCACGGTGGAGGCAAAAGAGAGCGTACTGCAAAAGATAAATGACGGGTTGGAACGGAGTACCTCGTGTCGACCGACGGGACTGAACGCCTTCGTCTCGGTCAGGAATTCAGCAGATGCGTTGGCTGCGTCGGGGCGAGAGTGGTGGAGGGCGTCCAGGGCGCAGGGGCTCTAGCTCGTGACGGCAGTGCTACTCGACGCGGTGGCGAGAGGGCGGATCGCGTCGACGGAGCGGGAGGCAAAGCTCAGTAGACATAGCTCGAAAGGGGATGCGGTGCAGCCAACATGCGGGGGAGGGCGACGCGAAGGGCGTGGCGCAACTCGTCCGTCGGGCGCGAACAGTGCGACCAGAGATACACTGCAGGGGCGACCAGCAGCGGCTCCGGGCTAGGACTCGGCGTCCGGCCAAGTTAAGGCGATGCTCGGGCATCGGAGTGGTGGTGCAACAGGAGAGGGCGACGGCAGGCACCGGGAGGATGGCAATTCGTTTACCAGCAGGGTGCGGGACGTGCGCTCTCTGCGTGGACCAGTTGCAGCGGGCGAAGGCATCTGCGGTGGTGCAATTCTCGCGCGATGGCGCGGGTTTTTGCGGTCAAGCAATCGAGCAGCTCGCGGGCGAGGAGAAGAGTTCCGACCACGCGGCTGGGCTTCGCAACCAAGCGTTACCATCAACGAGTCGATTCGCGTAGCTCATTCCAGGCGTCAGAGCGTGCAGAACGCTGTGCCGGCGCCGGGAAGGAGCGCGGGCGAGTTGCACCGTACGGGAAGAGCCGGGACGCGGCGGTTGGCGTGCCCGTAGGGAGGAACGGGTCGGCGGCGACCAGGAGGGGCGACCGTGGACCGTGGGACCTCTGCCCACTCTTCCTTCTCACCTTCTCTTCTTCAGTTCTCCTTGCTCCTCTTCCACCTTCCTCTTCCTTAGGCCGTAACCCTACTTCTCACGGTGAAAAAAACATAACTCTTCAACTTTCAAAATTCATCGATAACTGATTGTTAGGGCACCCATCCTACCCTTATAAAGGGGGAGGTATGGGGGCCCTTAGACCAAAAGACCCTTCAACTAGACTAAATTAACCCTTTGACCTAAGGACATGAAAAAGATGAGGAAATCAAGGGAAACGAAAACAAAACATGAAGGGGGGGAGGGGAGATCCTTATAAGGTCGAACCTCCCTCCTTACACGTGATCAAGACGCGTGAGAAAACACGAGCGACGAAGTTCAAAACTGAAAACAAGGAACAAACGAAGACATAAAGACAAAGATAGAGAGTCTGTTACCTGGAATACTTGAATCTGGGTGTGCGTACCATCGCCTTGGCTTGCCGAGCGGCCTGAACACGTACGGCTGGCGGTGTCGGGGGCGACGGTGACGTCTCCGAAGATGTATCCGGGGTTGCTGCCGGTGCTGCCGGGAATGACGATGACGTCTCCAAAGACGTTTCTAGTGCTGCGCCATCAGGCATATATTGTTATTGAAACATCCTACTTCTTGGAAAACTATTTTCCATAGAAGAGAAGGAGAAAAAAGGAAATCCAGCAAACAAGAGGAAGGCAAGGGAAAATAAGATGAGACGAAGAGGAGAAGAAGATGAGAAGAATATGAGAAGAAGAAGCTTGAGGAGAAGATTAAGAAGGAAGGGTGAAGAAGAAAGACAAAGGAAGAAGGGGAGAAAAAAGAAGAAAAAAGGCAAAATAAGAAGAAAACTAGAGGGAGAAGAGAAGAAAAAAAATGAAATCCAGAATAAAAAAATGAGAGTCTCGAATGCAAAACGTGCATGAAATTTGCTCCTCGGGAGCCCCTCCTATTCTCCATATATTCTTAAGCACTTTCCAATCCTAGTATCATTTGAATGGTGCTGATTGAGAAGAAGACAAGGAGATCCGACAGTCCTACGATCATGGAGATATGTCTAGAGGCAAGACAATTGTGTTGCTTGAGATGACTCATTTGAGGAACTACATGTTAGATGATTCAATTCCACACAAAGTAATTTCATTTTCATGTGTTTGTTTTTGTTTTAAAGGTCCAATTGGATTTGTTTCTTCTGCAACCCAAAACTCATCAATACCATCAATCTTGACAGAACCCAGCAATAAGATCAATGTTAGATATGGCTTTTTAGGAGCCATCATCAGTAACATAGGGACACATGAAATTACCCAAAAATGGATCTCGGTACAGTTGAAATTCAGAGAAGTTCTCTAGTCAATGGCTATTGACTGAAACCATTCCCCAAAGGAGAGCAACCAGCCTTGTCGTGCTTATCAGGTCATCTACAGACCCCATGTTGTGGGAATTTTGTCCTAATTGGATGACTTCAAATTTTGGGCACTCCATTATGAACCATAATTAATTGATCAGATGAAAGTCGACAGATACGTTTCAAGTCCAGATTCTTTCCGAGGAAAGTCCAATATGCCATTAGGAAAACCAGCTTAGCGATTATCTGATCGCTGAATAGGCAACAACTTTTGGACAATGACTTCAGGATACAGGGAAATTAAATGAATCAACTAATCCAAAGAAAAATATGAGAAAATATTTTTAATGGGGAGACAGTTTCGTACTGGACAATAATTACTTCAATTTGCAAATCTGATTAAGGACTCCGATCCAACCCTCAAGATTTTTAGGCCAAAAAATCATGATAGAAGGTACTGTAAGTCGACAAGATATTTGTAACCTGGACAAGATATTTATTTTAAGTACATTAAAATAAATGTGGTGGTTTAAACAAGAGCTGCCAGTTCTTACTTGACTATGCATGTTACTATAACTCAACGAATTCCAACGAATTCCATAGCTATTTCTTTGTTGTAATATTCATCCCCAACACCCAAAGGAAGAAAAAGTATTGGACTTTAGAAATATCTCAAACCGTCAACAAATCGATCAAGATACTTACTTTCTAACTAGCTCAATGAAGTTTTTTTAATAAGCATCCACTTTTCTCAATCCAAAAACTGCACAAATTCAAAGAAAATGCTACTCTGCTCCAATTCCAAACAAAATTCTTACACCAAAATGACAGTTTTGGTAGACCGATAGAGCAGAAAAGGGTGAATTCTCACACCTCCACTCTCCATCTTCATAGGGCAAATAATCCTAGATGATTGCCAGCTGCATCAAACGACCAAATTATTTTTATTTTCTGGCCGGGCTTGCTACGCTCTTTGACTCGTTTTGATCCAGCATCCTTGATAACATAAGCATATGGATCGCGTGGCCTCGTGATTGTCTAGGATTTTGTGCATGAAGTCGAGATTGAGAAGAGGATGAGAAGAAGAAGATCATCTAGGATTCTGATCATGTAATTGGGGATCTATCATTAGATTGAATAGGAATCTAAGAGACCATTGATCTTGACGAGATCAACACTCTTCCTTTGATTGAATAAAGACGGGAAAAATAAGCAAAAAAATATCGCAGTTGGAGATCTCTAGGGCTGGTAAGTTCTTTATTTTCATCATTTAAAAATATTTAATATCAGTAAAAATAAAAACAAATTAGAAAAATTTATTTTCTGCATTTAAATTCCAAAAAATAAGGAAAAACTCATAAAATTTATATAATCAATCTATAGTCATTTTAACATCTAAAAAATTTAAAAATCTCTAACTCTCACTTTTAATATTTCTAGTGGTTTTTAGTGTAAAATTAATTCAATAAAATGCTAATATATTTATTTTTGATTTCTTTTGTTAAGCAAAATCAAGAAAATTAGTGTAAAATATTTTAGTGTTTTCTTTGTATTTTTGCTTCTATTTAAATCGTAAGAAAATATATAAATTACCTAAAAAATAAAATCCCAACATTTTTATTTTTAATTATTAAAATCATTTTCTTCATCCCAAGCTTGAGAAACAATTCTGAAATTAAACTTCTGCCTCTCTATGGATCGACCCCTTACTTTCCCAATATGAATATGGAGGGTTTACGTGGAAATTTTCATAAATATTTTTTGTTAAGTCTGAATCAAGACAACATCATAAAACCCCTAAATTTGGACTTATCAAGTGTGCAAACCAAGAAGATGATAAGAGGATGTAATGGAGATTTCCGAGTCAACTCTTGCAAGGGACCAAGTTCTTCTTCACAAGGAAAAAATGAGAATTTCTCACATGATCAATCCTTCTTAGCTTAATAGCATGAGATTAAATAGAATTTTATTTGGAGTCTAACTGCAAAACAATCAGCAAAAATAGCGAAGTATTTTAATTTCCATTAATTTTAAAGTTTAACATATTTAATTCCATTTTAAAATGCATAAAATAGGTAAAAGGTAGGGCATGCACGTAGCTGACTTGGCAGCACTGCCAGGTGGCAATATGTTTGTGTGCCAGCATGGTGCGTAGGTGCCCAAGCCGCACACAACAGGTAGGGGTGCCACAAATGATGTGGTCCCATAACCAAGTGGCAGCACGACCAGCGAGCTAGTGCGGTGTGCGCAAGCCGGGTGGAATATCGCTGTCAAAAGAGACACCTAAGAGAGAGAGAGAGAGAGAGAGAGAGAGAGAGAGAGAGAGAGTTAAATTGTGATGTGTAAAGATTTATCATCAAACCCTTATACGTCATTCGATTAGCAGTGATGTGTTACAGGGATAATTGGATAACTCTAATATCCTCAATACCTTGGCCAGGGGTTTTCTGCATCATCTTCCTTAAGTCGATATCCTCGTATACCGAGGATGGATGATCATGTCTTGACCACTAAATCATCTCCATGAGCTTCTTACTAAAACTGAGATATGACTTGTTTGAATCCCATGATTAGAGGTTTGTCAATCGTAGTCAAAATGTAGTCATCCAATCATGAGACGTATGATAATCTCAATTTGAAGGGTTTAATTCATTGTTGGTAATTGAGATTATTCAATAAAAATATATTTAAATGTACTTAAGGATACTTAGTCAGTGGTGAGTACAGGTCGTCTCCACCGGGAACGATGATTAAGGAGTTAACTTCTTATGATATTGATGATCAACAAGAGAATAGATAAAGACTAGAGTAGAGGATATGAGATAGTTATATCGAGTAAAAGGATGTAAGTTATATGTTAATTTAACAACAAATAAGCGAAAATGAAGAGTACAATGATGGTCGAGGTTAGAGAGACGAGATAAGAGAATATAAATGAGTAAAATGTGAGTGAAGATATCATGGAAAATACTAATTAAGAGAACGAGGGTGTTGGCAAAGGAGCAACGTAAGGCGAAGATACTTACCTTAGATCCTTATGTTTCTCCAATATCACGTCAATTTACGAGTGCCAGTAAGCACCTCCACTACTCCAATGCTTCTTCCCACTACTCCAATGCTTCTTCAAAACTCACTATCTTTTAATCTTCCCACACAAGTAGGAAGCAAGTTCAAGATGAATTTCACAATGATCCAGTCCTCTTGATTGGTCCAAACTAAGGGGTAAAATTGATCTTAAGTCATTTGTAAGAATAGTTATGTACCAATCAACAATTTTATTTACTTACTAGTAGTATTTTAGTAAGGGTCGATCCCTCAGGGAGGTAGGTAACTAGTTAGGATGAATTTCAAGTAGTATTTCAAGTTCAAGATTTGTATAAACCTCTATTGTAATATTTTTAGCGATTAAGCAAGCTTATATTCAATTAATAAAGATGATATGAATTTTACCAAGTGTGAAAAATTTCCGTAGGAAGCTTAGACCGAGAATGATTTTTGAAAAAAATTTCAGAATTTTTTTATCGTCTGTAGGGAGAGATAAAAAATTCTGAATTTAATTGAGTGAGAAAAGGAGAGTAAGAGAGAGATAGCGCACAATGTGGGCGCTTCCACCGCTGAATGGGTGGGCAGAAGGGCCTCTTGTGCGCTGATGCTTCAGCGCTCCGCTCAAGTGCGGTGGACCAAAACGACGATATCTGGAGTTCCAGATATCGGTTTGACACGTGTGAATAGGCGTTGGAAAGCTTAAGACGTTGGCTATATGCTTAAGGATCCAAGAAGCTTAGGAAAATTCCAGGAGGAGATAGGATGAGAAGAAGCACGTAACCTTTTTTGTCACACCCCAAAGGGCCCAAGGTTGTTGCTCCAACTCCCTACCAACTGGCTTGAGATCCAGGATGCTCCTAGAAGACTCATTGCACCGCCATAATGAAGGCGGACCCAGGAACAAGCTCAGAAAAGAAATAAAGTGAACAAAACAATACTGGATTCTTGGATGCCCTCAAGGAGGGTGAAGGGGGCCCTTTTATAGGGGTACATGTGTTTGTTTCAGCCATTCTTGGTGGTTGGATTATGGATGAACGTCCAAGATTGAGTTCTTGAGGCCTCAATTCAGGTTGTCAGACCCCAACCAACCAGATTCTTTCCCTCCAGGTTGAATTTGGAGGTAAAAAATAATTTGGTTAGAGTTAGTTACAAGTCATCTCTAGCCCTTGGATTTGGGCTGGAATGGATGGGTGGATGGGTTCCACCTCATGGATCCTGGGCTGTATCTCAACCCTAGGCTCTCCTCCAAATAAGATATGCCAGCTGGAGTCACCCTCATATGTCTTGATCAACCTGGAAGCCTCCAAGGGCGTTCTAGAAGGTTTTCTTCAAGTTCCTTTATACCAAGCCTATCGATTAAGTCAACTCCACTGGTTGGCATGCATATTTTTCTTCATAGCTCCTTTTGACTTGAAATTTTGTCCCAAGCCTCAGGACTCCTGACTTGACTTCTCCATAAAATTTCGTAATTTTATGACCACTACAAGTCAACCTTTGACCTGAAAAGTTAACACACTAGGGAAATTGACTCAATGAGTCAAGTGGGGGTTAGAAATATCCCTCAAGTCTTCTTAATAGTAAATTCCAAGCTGTGTAACTTTGTAAAACACATTTCAAAACATTGACGGAAACCTTAATTAAGTAGAAAATGTAAGCTTTTTAATCATTGGAAAAGTGAAAGGCATGATCTCATTAATATGCAAAATAAGAGTTTTTGGCAATGTTGTACTTACTTTTAGGAGATTTAAGATGAATAATGCATGCAAATGACTATCCTTATTTGAGTTTATCACCTCTATCTATAGATCAAAGGGTATGGATGGAAAGAGGAGGGAAGGATGAAAGTTATGGCCGTTTGAAGTTGAGACAATCCTAGCCTCCAAATTCCTTCTCTCTCCACGTCAGCATCCTCATTTTCCATGTCCTTGAAGAAGTCAAAGTGCTTGAGATTGTGCGCTTGTAGTGTTCCATGCATGCACCTTTGTTATCCCGCGCCACGTGTACCTAGAAAAGGATGAAGAAAAACACGATAAAAGCCTAAAAGAGCTCTTTCTCGAGGCTGACACGGTGGTGCATCAGTGTGCCACGTCACCCTCTTTCTGATTTTTTCTTCTTCTTTCTTTTGTTTTAAATGCATGGATGTGAGCGTGCCATGTCACCCTATGCCATAAGCAAACTACATGTGCTAGTTATTAGTGTGATCATCGCTTCGTGAATTCCAAAGCGTTGATTGCTTGGTTAATGATTGGCTGACACCAATCAGCTAATAATTGGCTGATGCCAATCATCATAAAGCGCTATAATTTTTCTCTCGTTCGACAAATCGAACATCCACATGTGGCGGCACAAAATAAAAAAAACTTCAAAAATTCATATTAAATAAAATGAAATCCCAAATTTAATGACAGAAAATTCCAGAAAAATAATATTATGTCTCAAAATTATATTTTTTTAGAATCTATTGTTAGAATAATCCCTAAAAATGCATAAAATTCAAAAAATTATGTTAAAAATAGATTTATTCATTTTAACCTTGATAACATGCAAATGTGAGTGATCTAATACAAATAGACATGTAAATACGATGAAATTAACGTACTAAATATGCATGTTATCAATGTCCTTGGTGTCTCAGGTCAGTGGATAACTTATATAACCGTGACATTAATAAACCTGATTGACGTTTAGGTATAATACCATTCAATGGAATTTGTATGGATCAATTCAGTGAACTCTTTCTCCAAAGAGCACCCACTATCTATTCTTATTGTTGCCACATAATAGCCACAATATCAACTATACTTATCGTATAAGTAGGATCATCTAGTGCTATTATATCCGGATTATTTGATGTCTGTCTCATTTATTCATCAAACAGAAATATTTAAAATACATGTTTAAAGAATAATGATCACTGTATTATGCTTTCATCATAATTCACAATGTCATTTCATGTACTCATAGACTTCATTATAAACATCACACTGAATAATAATGAACATAGTATTTTTTATTCAATGAACGTGAATAAACATGGTGGTGTGATTTGGCTTGAAGGCCACATAACATGCATCAATTAGAAGCGTCCCAAGTTATCTTTCTATTCCCATCAAATTCATTTCATTTTGAAAAAAAATTCTCCTTATATTGTTGTTTGACCAATACATCCTTCTGGTTATAGTGATGTTGAGATCTTTGAGGTGAAACCTCAATTTTCTTTGATTTTGATGTCATTGGTACCATTGTGTATAAAGCTTTCCAACGCTATCAATTTTTGAAAATTTGGATAATATTTGTCCCCTCAATCAGGCATTGGCTTTTTGTTGCTTACAGGTCAAAGTCAAAAACTTTGACTTTGACGGATCAACTCCATGGGTCAAATTTAAAATTTTGACAAAATCAAGATCTCTTTAAGACTCTCTCGGATTTTCCTACCATTTCTCTTTAGAAATTCCAAAAATTAGATTAGTTGGCCAAGTCAACTTAGGAAAGTCGACCTACTTAAAGTCAAACCTTAAATCCTTGTTGATATGATCTGTACTCCTGTTGTACTCGTGTTTAGAGATATAGTCTGAGTCAAAAAACTTGCACTTAGTTGCTTCTTTTCATCATCTAATTGTGCGGTTTTTTATGCATGGCCTGACACTGCCCATCAATGTATCCCATTGTCGGTGAAATATGCTGCCATTTGGTTCCTCAAAAGAGTTGTCTCAACGTGCATATGACCGACCTCTAGGTGAAATAGTCCTTATCATGTTAGATCTCCCTTCTTCTTCTTCATCATAGCAGCTATATATTTTTGAAGATATTCTCCCCATTCAAATCAGACTAGGAGGGAGGCCTTTGAAGAAAAATGGACATGGTGGATGTCCAAGATGAAACTTGCGTAGATATTTCTCTACATATTTTTTTCTTTCACATATTTTTCATGAATACTTAATGGTGAGGTACCAAGTTGTGTCACATATTCTATTGGAGATTATCGATGCAAGTTTTGTAAGGCGAAGGAGTTGATTGTGAAAAAGATAAGACATGAAGCACAATAAGGCTATGGACACACTTCATGTCGTAGTTCATAGACAACTTAAGCCTTCATCTAGTCAGAAATCTGTATTAGAATATTTTCACATTGCAACAGAATTTACAAGTAGAACACCAATGCAAACAAAAGAACTATTAGATCTCATCATTAGTAATGATTTGTCATTCTTGATAATTGAACATCAAATTTTCAAAAAAATGTGTCAGTACTTTGCACAATGTAGTTTGAAGCTTCCAAGTGCCAAGACAATAAGACGTGCAGCAAATCAAAGATTGGATGAAGAGAAATCACAGTTTAAACATGAGATTAGCCGATTAGAAAAGTGTCAATTACACTAGTGATAAATCAATTTTAAGTGATTATAATGTGTCATTTTAGGCAAATCAACTTGTACAATCAATTTATAACTCCTTAATAACTAAATAACCTAATATAGAGTGAGCAAGGATTGATCCACAAGGAGGAATGGTATCTAGATTTAAATTAGGATTTCTTTAAGCATATGGAATAATGAGAAGGATGATGGAATTATTTTTATGTATTTATCTCCTTTCGTAGATCAAAAACATAAATATCTAAGTGGTGATTTGAATTAGGGATATTTATATAAACCTAAAGTTATTCTAATAATTATTAAAACAAAATCTATTATTTATCTAACCTTGCTTTCACCTCTATGTGAGTGATGCTCTCTTCACATTCATATCTTCATAGACCCGTATATTTTTCCCGGTGCCTCGGTGTCTTACTCAAAAATGAATCAGCTAATGAGAAAAGAATAAATTCACTAACCTTTTGATCAAAAAAAAATTATTGATGTCACCTTGGGCTTTGTTTTACACCAGATAACCATTTTATAGAAGCCACACAAAAATGGAAGAACTGGATGCTTTGAAAATTATTCTTTCACAACTTTTCTAAATTTTGAGAACAGAAAAAAAAATGAATTTAAAATTACTTTGAGGCATTTTGTAGGCGTTCTGTAGGCCACAAAATAGGTAGTTATTAGAGGAAGCCACCAAAAAAATTTTAAGTCAAAAGCCCTCGGGTCAACAATTATTGCCAATTGAAAAATATCTTTTTTGGCACTTTAATGATTTTTTAGTTTTTTTGGCAATTTCTCGATTTTTTAATGAGTGCAATGATCCTCAACTGTCGTATCGTCTGATCATCACAATTAGGAGCATTTTTACCATTGTATCTACTCTTTGAAATCAGGTTGCTTTCTGGCCATCAGATCCGGATCCAAAATAGTCAGACCCAAAAAACTTAAATTATGTTCAAATTAATTCAAAATAATTATCTTTTTAGGAAAATTTAGATGATAATAAGGAATATAACTTACCAATTCAGCCCAAGGAATGCATAAATTGTCATACATAAACATATATGAATTGCATATTATCAACTAGACTCTTCGACTACCACCAACCGCGTTGGCTATTTTTGGGATGACAGTTCTTTGGATCGATGCATAATGGAAGCTCCGTGAACGAGTTCTCAGTATAAAGCAATTAATTGATTGCATGAGGGTTCATACTTGGGAGAGAAGAATCAGAAGAAGAAAAGAATAAGAAACAAAGATGAAAATAAGAAGAAGAGAATAAGAATAAATGAAGATAAAAATAATAAAAAAAATAAGATAACGTCAAGAAGAAGAGAAGAACAAACGAAGATAAAAATAAAAATAAAATAAGAAGAAGAGAAGAAAAAGGAAGAAGAGGAAGAGCACAATAAGAATAAGAAGAGAAGAAATGAAAGAGGAAGAGAACAAAAAGAAGAAGAAGATAACTAAAAGGAAAAGGAAGAGAAGAGAGAAGAAGAAGCGAAAAAAAAGAAGAGGAAGAGAAGAAACAAGAACAACAACAGAACAATGAACAAGAACGCGAAGATAAAACAAAATGTAAAAGTGAGGAAGAAAAGAAGAAGATTATATACAAACATAAGAGAAGACAAAAGAAGAAAAGGAAAAAATGAAAAGCAGCAGGGAAAAAAAGAAGTTTCAAAAAATGTAAAGGTGAAGAAAAAATAAGAAGAAGATAATAGAAGAACATAAGACAAGACCAAAAAAAGAAGAAAAAGAGTAAAAAATGAAAAGAGCAAAATGGAAGAAAAATGATGAAGAAAACAAAATGTAGAAGCGAAGAAGATAATAGAAGAAAATAATAGAAGACAATAAGAATAAGAAGAAGAAGATAAAAAAGATGAAAACAAGAAGAAGCGAAGAAAAAGGAAGAAGAAAACAAAATATTAAAGCGATGAAGAAAGTAATAAGAAGATAATAGAACAATGTAAGAGAGAGCAAGAACAAGAAAAAAAAAAGAAAAATAAGAGAATAAAAAGGAAATATGAAAAGAAGGAGAAGTGAAGAAAAAAACAAGAATAAGAAAATAAATTGAAAAGAAGGATGAGAGAATAAAAAATGAATCTGAGAATAAGAAGAGAAGAAGGAGAAAAATAACAAGAAAAGAAGAAGAAAGATTAAGATGAGAAAAAAAAGAGTAAAAGAATAAAAGACTAAAAGAAGATAAGAGAATAATAAAGGAAGGAGAAAAGAAGAACACAAGAGAAGAATGAAGGAAGCTGAAAATAAGATGAACATAACGATAAAAGAGGAAGAATAGAGGAACAAATGAAGACAATAAGAAGAAAAAAAAGAAGAAGAACAAACGAAGATAAAATAAGAAGAATTTAGAACAAGAATTAAAATAAGAAGATGATAAGATTAAAAGAAAATGAGAAGGATAAGGAGAAAAATAAGCTGAGATGAATGAAGAATATAAATAGAAGAAAACAAGAATAAGAAAATAATACATAAATGACTTTCCAATTGTACGCAGGTTGACTTTGAAACGCAAGTCGATAGTGGGGGAAGGGAGTTGTGGGGGGAGATGGGGTTCAAAAATGGCAGACCAGAAATCCCAGTTCGGTTTTCTCTGACCAATCCCCATACCAAAATGGCAAACTCTAAATATGTGTTCATAATATTCCTATTTGAAGGATACTGAAGATGGACATTAAAATATTGTGATAGAATAGTATTGTGTAATCCCACTCATAGGATACGACCAATCTGATAGAAATTAGTGTGGATAATGTATGCTCTTTAGACAATGAATTCACTAAATTGATGTGTATAAATAATATTATCATAATTGTCAATACGGTTGATTCATCACACTAGCGTATGTCACACATAGAGTTGAAACACCAAAGACTTATTGTGGATGGACATTTGTACTTTGACTATGACTTGCAAGTTCCTTTTCATGCGATCCCAAAAAGTCTTAGCTCGGGTACAATACAAGTTCATAAAGATGCTTGAGTGGTCGAAATGGGATTGTCCTACACAGGATAAGACAAGATAGCTTAAGTTGATGCAATGAAATCCTTGACCAAGGCAATGAAATATCAGAGTACTTTTTCAATGATTCCCAATTGCATTAATGATTTTTTAATGAGATAACCAATTAGAGCTTGGCAGTTGACCATATCCAAAGTCATCTTATGAGTGTCAAGCATATGAGAGATTATACATACAAGGTAAATAATGACAAAAAGGTTTCATCTGGGAGTTATAAATCTCCTTTGTATCTTCTAGGGGACGAGGTGTAGCTTGGCCCCCCACGAACCAGAGACTTAAACAACAAAAGTTTTTTGTATGTGGTATATTGAATTCATAAGGTTGGACAAACAAATGTTTTTTGGCCACATAACTTATTAACTCGGTGGATACACGGGGGTAGAGGATCGCACACAAGGCTTCTAAAATTTGGTGGATATACTTTAAGTTCGGGGGATTTTATTAATCATTCTTGACAGAGACTCTTATGAAAATTTCCAATGGAGTTTTATCAAATATTATCAATAGAAGGGCCATCAACATTTGATAACCGTGCAAGTCATTGTTGAGTGCCCCCACTTTCTTTTCTTGCTCTTCCTTCTTGTGTGTTGCTTTGAGAGGGTCTAGATGTTGAGGAAATCCTCTTGGATTCATTATGGCTCAATTCAAGGATTGAAGAGGAGATCCAATGATCTGAATATTGTGTGGATACATCCAGAGACTTCACTTTTGGAAAGCTTGACGAAACTCATAAAAAGAACCAAGTGATCGGGAAAGTTTTTTGCGCCAAGTGATATGATCCCTTTTCGGTTCTGTATTTCACAACAGAATTGATTTCAGATTGTTGATCAAAGCAACAAATCCCAACACTTTCTCGACAAGTTTTAAACTTCAATAGTTCAGTTCTGAGAGATTTTTCTATTGAATTCTTCTTCTGCACGAGAACATTAACTTGTGGTTGTGGACTCTAATACTCCTGATGTCAAGGACTAAAGCAATTGTTTCTATTGACTCAGACCACAGGTTCTTTTAGTAGATTTGAGATTTTTGGATTCATGGCCAAGCTGTGCAACTGTTCATGTTGCACATGTGACAATATGAGTGTTTAAGAGCTAAAGTGGTTACCTAAGCTGTGCAACTGTTCATGATGCAGAATATTATTTTATGAATTTTTTGAACTTGTAATCGGAGAATATGAATTTTCAGTTAATATATATATATTACATTTTTATGACTTTAAATTATTTTATAATAATTTATTGTGCTATTTTTTAACTTTAAAATGCGCCCACCAAGTGTCGCCATTTGGTATGTTGAATGGCAACTAATGACAATTATTGTGAAAAGGAGCAATTATGGCATCACGGATCGCGATGTGGACCAATGAAAAAATAAGTGATTTGAGTTGTAATAAATGCAATTTGAGAATTGACAGAGAAAATGATTTTAAAAAGCCCAAAAAAGTAAGTCAACTATTGTGGCGGCACACGTGGTGCACACGTATACCCCTGTAATTGATCAAAATACCAAAAAGGTGATGATGTGATCTGAGAAACTATGTGTCGTGTCAGACACTGACAAGAGAAAAAAAGATAGTCCATGATGTGGCGCGCAGCAACGCAGCACCATGCGATAATACGATTGATCAAAAGTATTTTTTGTCCTTTTCTCCTATAGGTACACATGGCAACTTGAAGCATGCGAACGCAGAAGACGAGGCAATCAAAATCATCACATAATATTCAACAATTGGACAACTCAACCAAAACGGATAAAGAGCAAGCGTGAATGCCGCTGACAACCCACATGTCTGATTAGGATTTCTCCAAATTCAGAGTGTGATCTCTGACAATCCACATGTCTGATTGTGCTGAAGTTTTTATATTTGCTTTGTGTCCTTTGTCTTTCAATCCATTCTCTCTGATTTATAAATAGAGGTCTAGATTAGTATCAAAATCATCATTAAACTTGCTTCCTATTCGTATGGGCTGATTAAAAGATAGTGAGTTTTTGAGATCTATCAAATGTGTTTTTGATGCCTTGGTTGTGTGAGAAGAAGCATCGGAGAAAAGGGGGAGCTAACCGACACTCATAAATTGTCGTTATCCTGGCAGAACATATGGGTCTATGGTAAGTGTCTCCACCTTACATAGCTCTTTCCAAACATATTCAATAGCGTAATTTTGTCATGACGCCACCTCCGTGTCTTTAAAATCATGTATTACCATCATTGTAATTGTACTGTTCACTTGCTCGCTAAGTATCATATCTGACTCATCTATCCTTCTCCCATCACACCTCTTGTTATTTTTTTTTCATTCTCACTTACATTTATTTGTTTCAAACTTAAATTATCATTGTCTAGTATTTCCTATATCATTGAGAATTAAAACCCTTGGTTCGACATCACTATCTTGCCTAGTATTTCCTCGTCATTTGACTTCATCTTGAGAATTCTCTTATCATCGCAATAATCACCATGGTAAAATTATTAAGTTCTCAACCATTGTTCCCGATAGAGATGATCCGTACTCATCACTAGCAAAAAAATGACCAAGTGTTGGTTTATATATTTGTTGAATACCTCAATTTCCAATGACGATTTAAGATCCTAATTTTGAGACTATCAAGATTCAATGAGCACCCACATTCCATTCGCTCTAGTAGGAGATCTATTCATGGAAATTTGTTCCCACTCTTGGAGAAGGTTTTGAAACTTGGGCCTAATATTTCTATCATTTCATTGAATCACAAAAATATGAAATTGCCAAGTCTCTGCGGGGAGGGGCGGCTTAAAACTTAGAATAAGAAGATTCCATCAGGTTAAGTTTTGAGCTTTGCATCAAACGGGCAGGGGCTGCGTATCTTCTGCCTTTTCATGCTCCTTGTTCAACATCTGCGAGAAAAAAAGGATAACATGGCATTGGGAGTTTTACAGAATCCCACTGGATAACTAGACAGTGCTGTGGGCGTGTACCTTGTTGTTTATCAAGTTGTGAAGGGCTATTACACTCCGGATAAGTGACGACAGGTAGATCACCAGCATCATGTCGTTCGTTTTCACTGTTAATGATAAAAGTCATGTGGAAGAAGAAAAAAAACAGCCTCTAAGGGCAAACGAGAGCTAAAATGCTCACCTGAAAATGCCTTTATCAACTCATTTAAGTTCAGGTTGGGCAGCAAATTGAACACATCCTACATCGAGGGAGCGAGATCATTGAATTGCATGGGGGGTTTCCTCACCCCAAGAAGCTAAGAAATTTAAGGTGGCCAGACCGGTTTCTCACCTGTAGATGATACAATATCTCATGATTCAAAGGGAGCTTTCCGTCGATTACAAGGTCCAAATAGCCACGAATGTCACGGAGGCGGGCATCCAGACCCTTCAAAGCTGTCAGCTTTGCGGTGACCTGTTGATTGAATGCCCGGAAGATCAAAGGTTTCTTCTTGGGACTGTTGCAACAATGAAAAAAAAACACACAGAAATAAAAGGCAAACCTCTGTCGCAAGAGTACTGATCGTTGTGTCCTTGACGTCTCTTAGCAAATGCTCCACACCTATATTGAAAGCATTTGGTCAGTGAGGAATGACTGCCCAGAAAGGACGATAGTATGTAAGGTAAGGGGATGAGTCGATAGAAGGAATAGACCATAGACAAAGTAATAATATTCTAATAAGATTCTACATAGAACCTATCATGAAAAGAAGAGACGCCATTCAGCATGTGAGACCATTCAGGCTCATGCTGGTTTGAATCCATAAAAGGCAGGAGCGGGCAGCCTACAAATAAAGGAAGACGGATATTGACCAGGCCATTGATCAATTTCTCGATTCTCAAGGCAGGAGGGTCAGCTTCCGGGCGGAGCAGGGAGGTTCTCCTGATCTCGCACCGTTGGAGAGGAGTCAATACAACTCCATCTCATACCTTGTTACTCTCTTTTGGATCTAGTTTGACACTGAATTCTTGGACGGTTTAACTACGTTAAGTTCTTAACAGATTCCTTCAACATCATAAGAAAAAGAGGAGCACAAAAAGATGCCAAAAACGATTCGCATGACCAATGTTTACAACGCCACAAAAAGTAATAATTAGACATTTTCTTCGACTTTTTGCACCACAAAAAATGGATGGCTAACTAATTTCTTCAGCATGTTACCCATCAAGTTCAAACTAAAAATGCCATGAAAGAAAAAAACACACTTGGACAAAGTACTACGGGGAATGGATAACTTACCGATTTCTTCGACCTCATGAGCAGCAATCTCTGATGGCACGTGAACGAACACCTTTTGGCTTTTTTGCGTCGCATTCTGAATCATGTCCATATGTTATTTATCAGGCCTTGTCGTCATGCCATCCACAATACAAGAGGTTCAAAGATTACTACCTCTTTGACCTCTTCAACAGCACAGTACGCCTTCGTCGGTAGACCTAGCTCCTTTGGTTGCACGTCAATTATCACCAACACAGGATTTGGAACATCACTGGAGAAATGATTTCAGAAACATGAAATGGCCACGTAATCTGGCGAGCATAACCAATGAACTGATAAAATGAATTTCAACAACCGGACATGTGTATCTTCTCTAGTTATTGAAAAACTCTAGAGGTTTATGGGCGACAAATACAATATTAAGAACTAGTCAACACATATTTCGAGGAGAAAACATTGGAAATCTAGTTTTTTGATAAATTTAAAAAAATCGATAAGTCAGCACATGAGAAAATAACTTACTCGTAAAATAAGGCATGAACGTCCAGATCATTCTCCCGCAACTTTGGGCCAGTGCTATACCAACCGACGACATGTTCCTTGGCTGAAGGTCAGCACCAGAAAATTATAAGAGACTTATTCATGGTTTAGTAGAAATAGGAATAGAAGAATACCGTTTATCCTTTTAAACATTGAAAACATAGATTCGTGGTAATTGTGATCAAGAAACCAAATGGTGGGATCCTTGTCGTCTTCCTCAAAAGGAACTGCAAATCATAAGAGAAAAAGAGGCGTATGTTATTCACAAGAAAGAAGAAGGAAATTAAAATAAAAAAAGTAAAACCTCTGATAAAACAAGTCAATATTACAATGGGGGGAATTAAAGAGCACAAAGGCGTACATTAATATGTAATGATCAATATGTAAAATGACTATGTGCGCCTATGATAGATATTGAACAATTAGTCAAAAGTACTTCTTTTGAAATGTCAAGAACAGAGTTAGTATGGAGAATCAAAGATGGTTGTGCCACCCTGCATACAGGATGAATGGCGAAAATTAAATGACACAAATCCAACGTACAAGCCAAATCACATATTTTGACGAGTTGAGCCGGATTAGATGTGAGAACAATATCTCCATCCACCTTCAATCCCAAATAACCACTTCTTGATACCCGATCAACAGCTACTCCCAGTTATTTATAGCAATCAGTTTCCCCCCTTTATCATTTGAACTCGGACGTACACCCGAGTTCTCACATGATGAGTTGTATATGCGTTTCTTCTCGCCATGATAAGTCCGCGGTCGGGCCTTATCAAAAGCTTCTACGATCAGGATTTTAAAAAAAACATCTACGATCAGGATTTGTTAAACCGCCATCAACATTTTCTGAAGAAAACTGCCATAAAAAGAATGTAGTCAATTCTTTCAAAAGAATGTAGTCAATTTCCAAATTCAAATGAATAAAAATACTCTCGAATGACAAAATGGAAGCGGCAAAGTAGGTTTTAGCAGTCTTGCTACGGTAAAGAGTACAAAAAAATTGTATACAAAGGAATGTGAAAAACAAACTAGTTAAAATACCACAAAAAATAATGCCGATGAAGACTCACGAGTAGAATGAACCCCCCGGTTCAAACAGAAAAGTGTTTCAATCCAGGTATTTCATAACATGAAGAGCACTTTACTAGTAGAGATTTGCTTCTACACTTCTTTCATAAAACAAAAACCCACCACGCTACGTTGCTGAAACGGAAATTATGTAGACTGCGAGCTGGAACGCACTTGTAACTGCATCCATTTACCCCGAGAAGATGCCAATAAACGTTGTCGCTTACCTTAAAGAAGTTTTATTGCCAACGGTTTTGCATAGATCTTCAAGTCCAAAGTAGAAAGAAATAAATAGAAAGGAAAGCTATAGATCAGACGATAGTGTCAAGGGGATGTCGATCACGCAAAAGACAGGACGAAGGACAGTACAAGGTCTCCTAGTTGCACGAAGAGAATGCATCGTTGAGGAAAGAGCATCCTCTGGAAGCCAATTCAATCCCTAATTTCCATGAACCTACCTGTTATTCCCGACTGCTAGATCACCGTGAACGACAATGACCCAATTTAAACTCCAAGTCAGCGTACGAATCCTAGCCCCTCGACTGTATCTCAGCTTTTTCCTACAATACTTGGTTCAATTCTCTCCCCCAAACAAGAGACGGGTGGACGCAGAAACGAGAAGTTATACAATATCTCCCCTAGAACTAGACCCAGAACGCAAGTTTCTTCAGGCCAAATGCAATAGAAACCAACCTGTTCGACCTGGAAATTCCACTGCCGGATCGAGGCACGGAACGGAAAAAGGTAAGAAGTAAAGAGGAAAAACGCACCCGCGTAGCTGTTGGTGACATCGACGGTTCCCCTGGAAGAACTTCCGAGAAGCACACCAACAACGCGCTTGCGGGTGTCCCTGGCGACGCGATTGTAGTGGTCGACGACGCTCAGGAGCACAAGCGGGTGCACGACGACCCTCTCCACCGGCGTCGCGGAGATCTGCTGGGCCTTCACCACGTCCATCTCCTTGAAGGCTCTCCCGAGAAGGGCTTTCCGTCGAAGATCGATCCTGGGTCTGAAGACTCTCTACTCCCAGGGAAAACTTGGGCAAGAAGAAGGAATTTTTCTCTCATTTTTCTCGTATTTATTCAAGTTGGGTGATGGGTCTTTTCCCAATGTAAAGAGGGTGCCCTCAAGACTCAATTTTTAGAGGTGGGGAGGGGTTCCGCTCGCGTTCCACTCTTTGGGGGCGTCGATGAACAGCTTCGACCGCAATGGCTCGGGGCGGCCGGGAGGAAGAAAGCCCGGTGGACCCAGAGGAGAGGAGGACGAAGAAGAGGAAGAGGAGGAAGAGGGGGCTGAAGGAGATGGCCTCGCCGCTTGGGAGCGCGCCTACGCCGACGAGCGTTCGTGGGAATCTCTCCAGGAGGACGAGTCGGGCCTTCTCCGGCCCATCGACACCAAGACTCTCCAGCACGCCCAGTACCGCCGCCGCCTCCTCCTCCGCACAGCCACTGGCGCCGCCCGTATCCAACGGGGTCTCATCCGGTATCTGTACGTTGTCCTCGACTTCTCCAGGGTATTTCCATCAGCCTTTCACTCTTGCCCACCATCTCCCCCGCCCTTCATCGCCGTCGTCAACACCGCGATGTGAACTGCAGGCTGCATCCGAGACCGATTACCGCCCAAGCCGAATGGCCGTCGTCGCCAAGTGCGCGGAGGGGTTCATCCGAGAGTTCTTCGATCAGAATCCGCTGAGCCACATCGGCCTCGTGGCGATGAAGGATGGGGTCGCCTACCGCCTGACCGAGCTCGGGGGCAGCCCCGAATCGCAGATCAAAGCGCTCTTGGGAAAATTGGAGTGCTCCGGAGACCCTTCGCTGCAGAATGCGCTGGATCTCGTCCACGGCTTTCTGTCCCGGGCCCCCTCGTTCGGTCACCGGGAAGTCCTGTTTTTGTACTCCGCTCTCAGCACCTGCGACCCGGGAAACATCATGGAGACCATCGACGGCTGCAAGAAGGCTAAGATTCGGTGCTCCGTCATCGGCCTTTCGGCAGAGATTTACATCTGCAAACATCTTTGTCAGGAAACGGGAGGAACTTACACCGTAGCATTGGATGAGGCTCATCTCAAGGAGCTGCTTCAGGAACACGCGCCTCCCCCTCCTGCCATTGCAGAGTATGCCACTGCCAATTTGATCAAGATGGGTTTTCCTCAGAGAGGATCCGAGACGGGATTCGCCATCTGTTCTTGCCACAAGGAGCTCAAGATTGGCGGCGGCTACACCTGCCCTCGATGTTTTGCCCGGGTGTGCGAGCTCCCCACCGAGTGCAACATCTGCGGATTGACCCTCGTTTCTTCTCCACATCTGGCCAGATCTTATCATCATCTATTTCCCGTCCTGCCATTCGACGAAGTATCTGTCGGACCGCCTCAGAGTGCCTTCAAGAAATCGGTCAAAACATGCTTTGGCTGTCAGCAGGACATCTCTGATTTCGGCAAGTATTCCAATTATTAGTCCTGGTCTGGTTTTGAGATTCAGTTTTTCCCAAATGTCCCTACTTTGATGATACGGAACTGATTGCATTCCCATCAGAATCATATCTTTCTTCCGCTAGGACATGCATGATGATTGGGGGAGACCTCACCCATCAAATCTTAACCAATAGACTTAGATCCACAGAGAAGGAATATCTTGGATATGAAGTGGATTTCATCATTCCTATGGCATGCAACTTAAAAGGGTCCTCATTTCATCATTCCTATTTTCTTCAAAAAAAAATTCGTCATTCCTATGCAGGAAGCAAGCCCAGCCTTTACGTTTGCTGCCCCAGTTGCAAACAGCATTTTTGCCTCGACTGCGATATTTACATACATGAGAGCCTGCACAATTGTCCTGGCTGCGAGAGTCGGAAGCAATCTATTTTGTCATGAGTTTTATCCCAGGTATGATGTTGATGATCATCGTCATCATTATATCAATATCATCTCGTTTGGGAATTGGCCCACCACCTACACGTGTTCTTATAACTATCATTTTCAGTGTTGACTTCGCAGGCAGGGGGTAGCTTGATGATCGGCAGGTGCAAGTAAATGAGTGGGATTTCTAAACTCGGAAGCAAAACACGGACAAGTCCTCGTGATCCTTGATTCAATGCACCTTGGCCTTTCTTCTGATCATGCAGCATTACAAGATCATACCCAAGGTTTCTTCTTTTTATCTCGGTGAAAATCATGTTTGAATTCATGAGAAAGTGGACTTTGGCATACGATTCCTTCAATATACGAAGCATGTGATTCATAAAACAGTATACATTTAAAATACATCCCTGTTTCATTTGCATATGAGAAGCATTCGACAGTCGATGTTCAAAAATAATAAACTCACTTTACCTGTCACGTAGGATTTTTACAAGTTGAAGTGCAGGTTGATGGAAAGCTGGTATTTTCATCGATTCGAGTGCTTTCAATGAAGTGTTGGAAGTTATGTGATGTATCGGCTCCAAGCTTAAAAAGGATTATGTCATAACTACCTGTGCCAATCCTCACCGCCACAGGATCTAATAATGTTTTATTATTTTGTGAAGAAACCATGCATGTTAAATAGTTTTCAAATTACTTCAGTATTTTACGAGTCAGTTCCATTGACTACTATCTTAAATGCTCAAGGAAGAATCCACACCATATGCGTGTTCTTTTTCATGAGATTTGTTGGACGATATTTTTTTTTGTTGGACGATATTGTCTTCAACTATGAGACTTTAATGATGCAAATCTGGAAAAGGTTATAATTGTTATAGATTTTTCTTTATTTTTTCAATTTTTCTGCTTTTTAAATCGGAGTCCCCCTAGCTGTGTAGATTTCATCGGGATATTGAGTAAACATACTACGAAGGCTTTGAGTCAGTTTCACTTGTCTTCCATTGAAGTATTTCATACATTGCGAGTGGCAATTTAAATTATTCCTTTAATTTAGTGAACAAGGCACATGTCCCCTTTGACTTAATTAGCACTAATCAAAACAAGCACAGTAACGTACCTCTTCGTCACTTTTTTTTTTCTTCGCCATCTTGATGATAATGAGGCCCACTTGAAGATATTATATGAACTAGTAGAAAGTACATGGAAGGTTTTGAAATCCAGTCATGAGAAAGTTTCAAAAAAAATAAAAATAAGGGCAGTCTAATGGTATTTTTAGTGTTTCTGTCGAAATTTAGAACTTTTTGATTTTGTTGAATTTTGAACGAGTTCTTCAATATTTAGGGTTATTGAGTATTTGTTAGCTCTTTTGGAATTTCAATGGAGGAAAACAAAGTAACTACAATGCTCAACGGCAGCCGAAACGAGTGTAGATAAATTTTTTTTACACTTGCCTTGCCAGAAGAAACGAAAAGTTGACATTGAACTCTACTCTATAGCATGTCTTGCATAAGAGGCCGCAATTGGATTACTTATATTAGTGATAATATATGTAAATGTATCAGAAGTAGGGCTCGGTACTCTTCAGTGTCATCGACCATCAATGACGTTGATGATGACAAAGACATTGATGAATGTTAGGGTGGTTTATGATGACACTGATGAGGTTTTGTGACTTCGATCAGGTGTCAACATTGTTAAAAAACTTGTCAATTGTCCTAGTTGTCGATGCCAATTATGAGAAGTATGGACAGTTAGTGATGACAAGAATAACACCTGTTGATGACGACAATGTCATTAGCAAACTGTCAATCAGGATCAACATAAACCCTAATTGCTAGGCTTAGAGTAAGTGAATCGTCTTTTGAGCTTTTGTTCGTATCTCTTACAAGATGTATGAATTTGAAAATTAAAAAAGTAAAATATTAAACACAACACATCAATAAGTATTAAAATTAGTACAGTTTCACAGATGATAAATCAGCCCTAACTTGTCAGCAATATATAATTCGCAGCATCTTTCAAAAGAAATATAATTCGTAGTCTTACGCGAGATAGACGGCAAAGTTTAGAATTTATGCTTTGCAGAAAAACAGTATGCAATAAATTTCGCGAAACATACTACGATTAATCGAACTGTTCTTGATTTCACTCAAATCCGTCCCTCAAAACTCCAATTCAAGACTTATGTCATGCATACTTCTTCATAATTCTCCCTTTCTGATGACGATTCACAAATATTTCAACAAATACGAACATAGCATGAGGGATTGGATAGTAAGTGTGCAATATCTGTCAAATAATTTTCCTGCATTAGAAATAGTGTCAAGAATTGCTAAAGATGACTAAGAATGGAGAAAAAAAAGTGTTCTCAGGCTTAAATTTGTACATCGCTCTGAAGCAACATTTTTCAATATGAAAAAAGAACCACGAACTATGATAGAACAATTTTCTACATAGAGATGGGGTATAAAAATAAAATTATCTGGGGAGAGACAATAGATTTTTTAAAATTCCGGAAGGAAGATTCAGGGAGACAGGGGAGGGTTGGGAGGTATAAATATGAATAAATTTTTAAAAGATAGCCTAGAAACGGTTCAGAGACTATAAGAAGAAATATGAGAGGTATAGTGTAAAAATGTGATGAGAGAGATAAAAACAACGGAGAAAGAGACTACAGATGAAGATATCTAATGATTTATACATAAAAGTATACATTTTCTGAAAAATGAAAATTGAATATAAATAGAATGATAGAACAAAGGGAAAAATAAACAAAATCTATGATTCTAGTATAATAAACTACTAAAAAATATGGCAAGATTTTTAGTAGTGTATTTTGTCTGAATACGTTAGCCTTAAATATGAAGTATTCTAACATGATAGCCCATATTTATGGATATCCACGTTGAGTGTGTTATTTAAATGCTTCATGAAAATAAATATTGGGTGAAAAAAATACCAGTATCATAATGATTAAAAATGCATCAGTATACAAAAATATTAAGCTAAATTTTTTAATTTCATTTCATAAAATTTAAAATTGTGATTTAGTCACCTGCATGTATTAAAGATTTTCGCATCCATGGACATGCTATTTATTATGTCACAAATAAAGAAATGAAAAAAGGAATGACCATCAAAATCTTAGTAATCATCTGAATTTATATTCAGATTTCCAATCTGTTGGGTTCTAAGGCCTTGAATGAGATGAAACTTAGTCGATTAAACTATAGAAATATTAAGATAGAATCTTATTAGCATTTAAAAATTAACAATCAAATCATGGGTGCGCATTTCAAATCCCTGATTCCTCAATTCCTTGCGGGAGCGGGTTGTGCTCTTCGTGTTTCCAGCCTATATACAATTCCACACAATCTCTGGTACATTGAATATCATCCTTCATTTATGTGTGTCCCCTGAATGGTCTTCTAGCACCACTTCACTGCTCTAATTGCATCAGGAGTGGAGAGGAACAAAGGGGAGAAGGAGAAGAAGAGTGGGCACCTGAATAATTCAGGCCTGATTGAATTTCATTCAGGGCCTTATTATTTTCATACTTTCTGGAAATGTTTTCAAAAAACCCTTAAATTTTAAGTATATTTTTTGATGTGCAAAAGACCATTTGTCTCCAACCCTCTAGGCCCATGTAATTGTCTTATTAACGCCTTCGGTAGCCCAACAACCTTTATTGCAATTCCAAATGAATTATGTATATGTCATCATATATACACATTAAACACACATTAATTCAACTTAGTCATATAGGTCAAGTTTCTAGCCTGTGTGTTACCAAGCTACTCCTTGTTCTCGAGAAGATACAAATGTGCGGATTGACTTGTTTCTAGAACATTTCTATCATTATTTACGGTGTATGTATATTACGTGACCCACTTAATGCGCTTAGGATGAATTGGATTTTGGTCAACCATCAAAGTATCAAACCCGAAATAGTGGTACTGGTTAGCACTAATATGTTAAAAAAATTAGATAACTGTTCAAAAAAATTCTGCTGCCTTTTCCAAGGACCACATTGCATTATCTTCCTCGAGTTGTCTCCTTTTATACCAAGGGTCTAAAATCTCATATTGAACACCCAATCTATTTGAGAGTGTAATTCTGATTTTTTGGATTTAATGGTATTTTTAAATATTTTTTCAAGATCATATCCTGAAAAAACAATAATTTTATGACCTGAAATATATTTTTTATAAATATATTGACATTATATTTATAGAGATATTAATTTTCTAAGTCATAATATGGATTGATTATATTTTTACAACTTAGGATTTATTTTATACATATTAATTAGATTTCTGGTCTTTAAATAACATGCCTCGTCATGTGTCGTCATTTGTTTCAATTCAATGGTAACCAATCAAGAGATGCAGCAATGATTAGCTGCATTAATCATTACGGAAATTTGTAAATATGGCATTAAAAATTGCAATTCCAGAATGCTCAACCAGTGATTGACACTTTTTTTATCGAAGGAATGACACAGACTAATTTAAAAAGATCAAAATTAAAATTGTGATAAATACAATGAAAATATTGAGAGAATAATTAAAAAGACGACAGTTTCCGTCCTACACATGGGATTTACATGTACTACCACAATCAATTAGGTGCTAACATGGTACGGAAGAATGTGATGCCATGTCACGCAATGATTGTACATCTCTTAGCCTTTTATGATGCAAATGACACACAAAATTCATTTAATAAAAAAATAAAAAAGAGAGAAAGTGGTGATATACTCGTGGTGATGTGCTTCCACGTCACACAATGATTACATAACAAAAAAATGACTTTTCATGTTCTTTCTCTATGTAGGGACACATGTCACCCTCAAAGTTGCATTTGTAGAAGACGAGGGATCAGTGCCAATCATTAAATGAAAGAATATTTAAGATTCCAAAAGTTAATGGAAAATAAGGAATGACATTGCAAATGACAAGGAGAGAAAAAATGGACAACCAGATTTTTCCGAATTTAACGGTTGATTTTATGATCCAGAAGGGTGGTTGAGTTGAAATTTTGAGGGTTGCTTTCTCTTCAACCCCTCTTTCCATACTTGCCCTCCAATCTATAAATAGAGGTATGTATCTCAGACAAAATTATCCTCAAACTTTGTTTCCTACATTTGTGGGTTGATTGAATGGTAGTGATTTTGTGGGATGATTGAAAGGTAGTGATGTCCATCAAGCATGATCTTGGTGTATTGGGTGTGTGATAAGAGGCAACGTATAAGAGGAGGAGTTTACCTGCACTAAAAAATCGTCACGATCCTGATGGAATGTAAGGATCTACCGTAAGGATCTACCGTAAGGATCTACATTGGTTCTTCTTGGCACCATTGTTAGGTTACAACCATTTCACATTTCTGTTCCATCATCACATTATGTCTTTATACCCTTCAATCTTGCCTTGCACACCACCATCTCTTTGTCATCTCACCTATCATCCCCCTTACACAATTCATTATTTCTGTCATAACACCCCAGTTTATTTACGTTCTTATCTCATTATCGTCACTCCATTCTCATCCTCATTCTCATTCTCATTCGTACATGTAATATCATTATCTACTCTCTATGATAATAATATTAATTCTATAAGTATTTAACACCTTATCAACTTACATTTTATTGTCTCTTGATCCCATATTGTATACGTATCTTGCCTCATCTCATCAATCGCTATTTAAAGAATATTAAATCCTTCATTACCCTTCCATGCGGAGACAACCAGACTCATCACTAGCTAAAATTCAACGAAGTGAGCACTTATTTATATTTTTATTGATTAAACTCAAAAATACCAAGGACGAATTAAAACCCTAATTTTGAGTTTATCACCCCCTAATCTTTGCCACAAAACTTTTGGTTAAACTAATCCTTTAGTGTTAGTAATAAAATCTCTTCTAACAGGAGATAAAGTTATCTGCCCCCAAATTTTCCATTCTTTATTTCCATTTCAAACTTGTTATTGCCGTTCAGGCGCACTATTAGGAAGGGAAGCGGAGCAAGCAAATGCAGTCGATGGCACCAGGCACTAGAAATTCCTTTGGATGCTTGTCTATGGTGATTCTGCTACCCCCTTCGTGGTTCATACCAAGAAAAACTCATAGCGATAATTAGGGTGGGGTGTGTGGATTGACGACCCGTCATCTCATTATCTGTTCTGTCCCTTTAGCCGCGTGTAGAATCGGGGCGTGGGGGCCGCCGAAAAACCGCCAGTAGCCTTCCCAGCAACGCCCACGTTTACTTCACCGCGCGGGCGGAGCGTGACGTTCCATCCGCCTGCGCCCACTATCAGCAGAAGCGGCGGATCTCGTCCGCGCTCTCGCCCAGGAAGAAGGAACCCCACAACAACATTGCGTTAGTTCTTTCGTGCTCTTCCGTGCGCAATCCCGTCCGTCCCCCCTGTCGTGGGTCACCTACTGGGTTTGTGATTTGTGAGGCTAATCCGCGGTTGTGTCTTGACTTATGGGGTTTGTGGTAGCGCTGGAACGACGTTAAGACAGTGACATCGGCAAGAGGCTTTGCGACTTCTCCCCCACCTGGGTGTTATTTTCGCCGCGGCTACTCGGGGATCGAGGTCCCTTCTCCGCAATTTCACGGGCTTGTTCGAAAAACGGACGGTACTGGAAGGCGATATCTTGGAAGGAAGAACACCGTGTTACGGCGCTGAGTAGCTGCGTCCATGTGTCAATCGCCTGGACGGTGCATTGAGGAAAATCTAGGTTTCCGCTGGAGGTGAGAACTTGAGTCGTTTTCACGGAAATTTTGCAAATTTCTGCCGGCGATGATGATCCTGTTTGGAAAATAATTCTCCGGGGCCGAATAGGAATCGTTCGGTAGATCAGCGGGGCGAATGATCCAGTTTTCGTTGGCTTCTCTCCCCATTGATCTAACGGATTGGCTTTTTGAACGGCAAATCAGAGATTCACACTTTTTGTTTGTTTCTTCTTATCTCGTGAAAGGTATGAAGATATTTGCTTTCTCTGCGCTGATTTGTTGTTGAAGTTTTATTCGTGCGCCTTCAAAGGAATGAACTTTCTACTCATCAAAAAATTCTATACAAACGAATTCGATGTAAAGGGTTTTAATTTAGGATACGGTGTGTTTGAGCACCTTCTTGAGAAATGAAAGTTTTAATTTTTTTAGTCTGCTTTTCGACTCGCAGGTCCATGTCCCATTGTTTGAACTTGAATTTCTCTGGATTTTCTGCCCCATAGTGGCTCAAGTCGACTACGTTTACCCCGCTACATAAAATGAGAACCGTTTTTCAAATGTGCGTATTTCTCTGTCATATTTGATGAACGAGTTGTATTGGTCGATCATAAAAGTCCTTTATTTTCTGTCCGAGACCCTAACAATAGTTCGCAAGATGTATGGAATCGGATTCTTTTAACATTGGTGTTGTCCCACTATACTCTTCAGAACCCATGTTTCGCAGTTTATAATAGACGTTATTCTTCTTCAAAAAAATAAATAATAGACGTTATTCGATTGAGGGGATTTGGTATGATACTTATGAGATCGATGAGATTGATGTTAAAAAAATTTCTTCTTAGAACTTATGGAGTTTCCTTCACGACCTCCAAAGTTTTAGACGCAGCTGATTGTCCAATCGATCGAGGTGCTGATTAGAAGAAGTCAGGGATTCACAGACTCTCTTTAAGTTGCCATGTCAAACTTTGTGTTTTATCTGCCACTATATTAGGCTTGACTGCAATCTATCAGGCGAGTGTGTGGTGTACAGTAAGGAATACAACAAGAGAAGAACAAAAAGGAAAAGTACAACATGTTTTTCTGTTTCATGAACAGCGGAATATGCATTTTCAGGATCAAATTAATCCGTCTTTCCTGCAATCGGTCTGCGTCGGTTCGGTGATGCATAGAAGGTGAACAAGCACCAACATGAAGGCGCCTCCGTGTAAGATCATAAGTATGATTTAGATTTATAAATAGTTCAAAAAAAATGATTTAGATTTATAACGAACCAATCAATCCTCTGACACAATCTCGGATCGAGGCCGCGAGAAGTATGTTTTCCCGTATCATTATTAACGAAAAACATCATTTTTTGGTTCTCTACACGATTCAGTGAAATCTAATAAAGTGATTTTTTTAAAGAAAAAATCTAATAAATTTATGAACCTAGCATTTGCGTTCGCTATGTTTAACCCGGGAACTCAGTTTCCCTGCAAGCGTCTTCCTCTAGCCTTTTGTTTTTTGTTCTTTTTCGTGCTGATGTTGACTTCTTTTTCTCCCCTCTCCCGGGTATATTTGCCAGTCAACTTTGAGAATGGCGAGCATCATCCTAGGAATTTTCAACGTCCTCAAGCCAATGAACAGTCGACTGTTGATTGATCTGATCAAGAGAACGTGACCTTCGTCGTCGCCCTGCTCGGTCAATCTGCAGATGGAATCCAACGCAGAGCAAACGTTAGAAAAGAAAAATCTGGACATTGACATCTCCACATCGGGGAATTTGAAGGCTTCCCGGAGCGAGACCCACTCTTCAAGAAGGGCTGCTGCGAGAAAGGGAGACATTTCAGCTTGTTCTCTGTCTCCCGCGGTGGGTCCTTTGGATTCCGCACATAACAAGAAATGGGTGTGCCAGAATTTGGCCTGCAAAGCCGTCCTATCCCTGGAGGAGGCATTCTGTAAGAGGTGCTCTTGCTGCATTTGCCACCAATTCGATGACAACAAGGATCCCACGCTTTGGCTTGTGTGTGGATCTGAATCCCAAGATCTCGATTCGTGCGGGATGTCATGCCATGTGGAGTGTGCCATTCAACGTCAGAAAGCGGGCGTCGTGAATCTTGGGGAGTCGCTGCAGATTGATGGGAGTTACTGCTGTGCTTCTTGCGGGAAGGTCTCCAGTATACTTGGGTATGTTCTTCCATTTTCATCTTCTTCTTCCATTTTCATCTTTCTCTTTGTGAAAAAAAACACTCCAGCCGACGCTTGGAAAAAGGATTTTGTGATTCTCATCAAATGCTTAACGTACATGCAGCCTCTGGAAGAAACAACTTGTGTTGGCTAGGGATGCACGGCGGGTGGACATTCTCTGCCACCGTATTTCGCTGAGCTTCAGGCTCTTGGACGGCACTTCACGTTTCAAGACTCTCCATGAAGTGGTGAGCGAGGCGAAAGAGAAGCTCGAAACCGAAGTGGGTCCGGTGGACGGCGTCTCGGCAAAGATGGCTCGGGGCATCGTGAGCAGGCTTTCCGTAGCGGGCGACGTACTGAAGCTCTGCTCTCTCGGGATTGACAAGGCCGACGAATGGCTGAGCTCTGCCGCGTCATGCCCTCTTCCAAATGGCGCTACCGTGCAAAGTACCAACAGTCTCAACCCGAGTTCGTTCCCAGTCGAACTTTTAATTTCTTTTTTTTTAACAAAAAAAAAGACTTTTGGTGTTGTCGCAGGCGACTCTCTCCCTGCCGCATGCCGGTTCCAGTTCGAGGATATAACGTCAACCACGGTGGTGATCGCGCTCAAGGACGTGAGCCCGTCGGATGGCAGAAGTGTCGAGGGGTATAAGCTGTGGTACGGCGAGAGCAGGGAGCGAGGAGGAGCGGAGATGGAGCCGGTCGTGTTCCCGAGAAGCCAGAAGAGGATCCTCGTCTCTAACCTGCGGCCGTGCACGGAGTACGCGTTCAAGGTAATCTCGTTCTGGGAGTGGGGTGATCTGGGCCACTCGGAGTCCAAGTGCTTCACCCGGAGCGTGGAGGTGCTCCGTAAACAACTCAGCGCAGGCGGCTCGTCTGGGTCGAAGAGGGAAGAGGAGACAGCCAAGTCTTGGGCGCCCTCGTCTGCCGGCGGTTTCAAGGTTCGGGACCTCGGGAAGATACTGCGCCTGGCTTGGGTCCAGGAGCGCGGCGGGGCCGTCGAATTCTGCGGCGATTCCGGCGAGGGAGGGGAGGACGGCGGGCCGTCGTCGCCGTCGGGATTCGCCCCCTGCGGCCTCAACCTGGGAGTGCTGTCGGCGCTCGGGATGAACCCCGAGCTGCTCGCCGCGCTGGGCTGCTCCGAGGCGGGCGAAGGCTCAGCGGATCGCAAGAGCGGCGGCACAAGCGAGGATTCTCACAACTGGGACGACGACGGCGACGATGACGTCGGGGCTCGGCGGCGGCGGCGGCGAGCGGAGGAAGAGACGGAGTTTGAAGGGGGCAGCACCCTGGTGGACGGCTCGCCGCCCTGGCCGTCGTGCGAGGGAAGGCTCGACGAGCGCTACGAAGACTGCGTGAAGGTCCTGCGGTGGCTGGAGTGCGAGGGGCACGTCGGCAGGGACTTCCGGATGAAGTTTTTGACTTGGTTCAGCCTGCGCTCGACCGAGCGGGAGCGCCGGGTGGTGCACACGTACGTGGACACCCTCGTCGACGACCCCGCCTCCCTGGCCGGGCAGCTCCTCGACTCCTTTTCAGGCATCGTCGCATGCAAGCGCCCGCGGAACCATGGCTCCTGCGACGCCTTGTGCGCTGCTCCCCATCTCTGACCACCCAACCTCGCTCTCAGCCAATCAACCATCTGTCCCGCTGTTGCTGCCGCCGATGATGCTGATGATGATGATAGCTATGGTTATGATGGTCACCATTATGAATTTATGATGGGTGCGACGCCGCCTGGTCGCCTTCCTTAGGTTGCTGGTGTTCTCAAATTGCTTTGCTCTATGTATTCAATTTTTTTTTGTATTACCCGTCAGAGGGATTCGATAGAGAATCGATTTAAGTCAAATATTTAATCTCTCTTCGTCTGTCGTCCTCTCTACTCAATCCGAGCGAGGTCTTCTGTTGAAGGGAGGACGTGTTTGGTAATGAATGAGGTTTCCATTTCATTCGTACTAATTGAGGAAGATGTTTTGTTTGACCTTTCCTGGAATGTGAAGTCGATTCAGATTGAGGCTGTTGATTAAAATGGGTATAAGGCCTGTAGCCGAAGCATGATTAAGTGGACATCAAAGTTGCACTAACATCTTCAAATTACGAAGATGACGATGAAGCTGCCCGAGGTCTCCGCGACTTTTCCCAGAAAATTTGATGATTACAGATGTCAGAAACCTTTACTCGGGGGATTAGTTATGTCGTCCCGAGAAATATTCGAAGTCAAAACATTTGGGTTTAATCAGTATTCTTCTGTTCAGGATGTAATGAAATCTTTTGAGAAAACATTCATTTGGAGAACATGAAAAGGTCTTACCTTTGCGCTTCTAATGTATGCATGATGATCTCAATCTACCAGACCCTTTCCATTGTCAGTGGGTTATAGATATAGTTGAGTAATGGCATATTAAGCGTCCAAATATGTTAAAACTCGTTCTCGCCAAAACAGATGAACTTAAATAGACTTTCTTGTCTCATTACGTCATAAGAGAATGTTCTTGTATTTTCACAAGGTAATGCCAATTCCTGAAACAAGGGCGATGTTAATAAAAAGGTACCAAAATGCACAAAATAGTGGGTTACCAAAATGCTAATGATTTATTTATTCATTAAAGTCTGAACTACATAGCGTCCAAATGCAACATATTGGTCAATAAAATAAGCTAAAGCATTAAATTTATAACCATTAATTTATAAAATAATCATTGTATCGTTAAATTTTGGAACGATCTAGGAGAAACCAAGAAACTCACTAAAAGTAAATGCATGGTGTAGAAGCGGAAACTGAGAAAGGAGAACCCTTTGAACAAAACAAAATTCGTCAATCTTCTCATTATCTAGGGTTACTATACACAAAGTCAGAATAGAAGAGAGAAAAAGACATACATCCCTTAATGGGCAAATAGAGAGATAATAGTAATAGGAAATATGGCAACGACCATATTTCCTCAAACTGTAGACCCACGTGAGTATCACATGCGGGCCCTCGTTAACACTCTCCCCCAAGCGAAGGAATGTATATTATTCCTTCCCTATTTGGAGACAAGTGACTCGTGGAGATCTTGTGGTAGGCTTTTAGTCAGGAGATCAGCAAGTTGTAGCTTTGTAGGGACATTGCTAATCTCCATGACTTTTGGCTACAATTTTTCCTTGATGAAATGTGGGTTGATCTCGATTTGCTTGGTACGATTGTGATGCACAAGATCATGAGCATGACTGATAACTGACTTTTCGCAACGAAGTATGATAGGCCCCTCGAGTGGACGCTTCAAGTCAGAGAGAATGCCACGAATCCAGAGTGCTTCGCACATGCCCTTGACAAGAGCTCTGAATTCGGCTTCACTGCTGGAGAGTGAGACCAACTTTTTTTCTTGCTACGCCATGTAACTAAATTCCCACAAAGAAGGGAACAGTAGCTAGTAGTAGATCTGCGGTCCACCTGCAAGCCAGCATAATCGGAGTCCCTGTAAATCTCTAGAGAAACAGACTGATCTCGATGGAAGGTGAGACTAAGTCCGATAGTCCCCTTCAAATACCGAAGAACCTTGTGAGCTGCCTGTAAGAGATAAATTTTAGGGCAATGCATAAACTGGCTTAGAAGATTCACAGAGTAAGAAATATTGGTCTGGTGTGCGCATGGTATAGTAATTTACCAATAAGCCTTTAGTAGGCGAATTGGTTGGTCGTAGGTTCATTTTAATCTTATTTAAGTTTTAAGTTAACATCCAAAGAAGTGGCAAGAAGTTGACACTGAAGATGGTTAGTCTCATTCAAGAGATCATTAATATACTTCTGATGCGAGAGTGTGATCCCACCTGGAGAGGGCGCAACCTCGATACCTAGAAAATATTTCTCTATGTCCAAGTTCTTGATGTCAAATTGAGCTTGGAGTTGTTTCCCTAAGGTAGTGATAACATGCATTTTTACTACCTTATATTATCATATGTACATGTTTATATGTATTAAATTACTCATATATGCATGTCGTCAAGCTTAAAATGATTAAATCTATTTTTAGAATGAATTTCTGTATTTTCTGCATTTTTTGGGATTTTTCTAACCATATATTCTAAAAGAATATAATTTTTTAAGACAGAATATGATTTTTTGGAATTCTTTTTGACATTAAATTTGGAAAGATATTTTTTCTGAGTCAAAAAATATATATTTAGATGTATTATTGGGCTTTCATTTTAATTACTATGGATTTTTAATGTTTTAAGCCCTTTAATTTGTGCCGCCAGGTGTCATAGTGCTTTATGATGATTGGTGCCAGCCAATCATCAGCTGAGTTAATGATTGGCGTCAGCCAATCATTAACTAGGCAATCATCACTTTGTGATTCACGAAGCGATGATTGCATTTATGCCTAACGAAAAGTTCTTTGGCTTTTTTAATGTGCAGGATGACATGGACGAATAAAAAAGGAAGCCTTTTAGCAATAAATGCTATGTGGACCGAGGATCAAAAGACAAAAATACACTTTTTTGTTCTCTCTTTTGATTCTGACGGTGCTGACATGATGCATGCAACACGCCGCCACATCAGCGCGAATCTTCTCTCACTTTTTCTTTATTTGTTTTTTTTCTTTTATCTTTTGTCTTTTTCTCCTTTTTGTCATTTCATTCTCTTAGGTGTACGTGGCATGGGAAACGACGAGTGCTTGCGGAATACAAAGTGGCACAGAAGCCATAGCGATTGGAATATTCAACAGAAATTGATGGCGATGATGAGGATAGAGAAATTAATGGCTAGGATTTCTCCAACTTCAAACAACCATAACTTTTGATCTACAGCCCCGATTTAGTTGAAATTTTCAGCATTGCTTCATCTTCCCCTGCTCTTCTATCCATACCCTCTAATCTATAAATAGAGGCCTGGATCATTATAAAATTTATCTTGGACTTGCTTCCTACTTTTATGGGCTGATTGAAAGATAGTGAGTTTTGAGATCCATCAAGAATGTTCTTGGTGTCCTGAGTGTGTGGGAAGAAGCATTGGAGAAGAGGGGGAGCTTACTGGCACTCATAAATCACTGTGATCCTGGCAGAACGTAAGGATCTAAGGTAAGTGTCTTTGCCTGAAGTTGTTTCTTTCCCGTCACTATAGTTAACATGATTAGGGTTTATAATCGTACTTGCACTCTCATTTACTCTCTTTCTCATCCCTTCGTCCTTGCCACCGTACCACTCCCAATTCGTCCTTGCCCCTCTTACCATCATCCATCATCATGTCCATCACGTGCATTTACTCTTTTATTTTAGTTAAAATTGACTTGTAACTTACATATTTTTTATCACTATCACTAGCTCAGTCCTCAAATCTTGTTTCTGTTGATCCTCTCGTTGATCACCACTAGTCTAATGAAGTAATCCTTAATCATCTTTCCCTGTGGAGATGATCCGTACTCATCACTAATTACGTATTTTAAGTATGGTTAAATATATTTTTATTGAATAATCTCAATCGCCAACGATAAATTTCAACCTAGTAATGATAAAATCCAACATACACAATAAGAATTACCACACTTCCTGGTGATGTATGATAATAAAATAGGGTATGTCACCATTACTGTGTTGGTAAACAAAACTTTTCATGAACAGAGTGAATCATTCAAACCAAGCTCGAGGTGACAGTTTAAAAACGTAAAGTGCCTTTATTAAATGAAATAGGTGTCCATTTTTTAGATTCTACCTAGGAGGTGAATTCATATGCACTTCTTCATTCAAATTCCCATGTAAAAAAGCATTTTTAACATCATATTGAAATAAATTCCAGTTTTTGTTTGCAGCTAGAGATATTAGAACATGTACAGTGTTCATTTTGGCTTCTAGAGCTAAGGTTTATGGATAATCTACATCATATTTCTAGGTATATCCCTGAGCAAAAATTCTCACTTTGTACCGTTTAAGGTTGCCATCAGCACGATACTTGACAGTATTAACCCATCGGCAACCGATAAGATTTCTTACCATGTGGAAGTATGGTTTTGTCCCATGTATGATTGGCATGTAAAGCTGCCATTTCGTCATCCATGGCCTGCTTCCGCTGAGATTGAATGAGTGCTTACAAGATTGACCATGGAAGTGTAATTTGTTGAAGATTTACTAGGAACATTTTATGCTTAGGGGTTTAAGAAGATCTACTAACATTTTCACACGTTAGTAGATTGCATAAAGGAAAAGGTGTGGTCGGGCACAAAAGAGAATCTAATGGTTTGAACTCAGAGTATGATCAATAAGAAAATGATTTTCCTCAAGTTGTGAGGCAACTGGTTTTCCTTTAAGACGTCTCTGAGTGAAGTGATGATGATTCCTGGCCGTGATCGTGGAATAGAGGATGTGTTGAGTTCTAGAGTCCTAGATCTGGATGAAGAAATTAAAACGACACACAACTGAAAACTTTAGTGAAATCGTACGACATCGATAAAACTATGAAACGATGTACCTTTGCACAGATCACATTCGTGATTTCTTGGATCCCAGAGTGAGACGAGTTGAGCTGCTCAAGTGTGCAGCCTCTAGGCGTATCCACACAATCCTCATCACGTCGAATCTCCTCTTTCTCATTGACAAGCCCTGTACTACCTCCATCGTTGTTACTTTGTTCCGATCGCATCGAGCATGGAGAGGGGGTGTGGGGAGAAGGGAGAAAAAGGGGAAGGCCCCTGAACAATTTTAGCATAGGTGAATTTTGTTCAAGGCCTTTCCCTATTTATACTAAGTGGGTATTTTTCATAAAATCTCCAAAACTTAATTATATCTTTTGACGTCCTAAAGACCATTTGCGTGTGACCCTCTAGGCCCATGTATCAGTCTAGTTAACGACTCCAGCAGCCCAATAACTTTTATTGGTCTTCCCAATTATTTAATTATATCAACATATAGATTAACAAATGTCCAATCAATTTAGCCCAATCGATAGGTCGAGTCTCCAACACCTGGGGTGCCAAGCTACACCTCGTGATCTAGAAGATACGAAGGAGTGTGTATCGACTCACTCATGGAACCTCTTCATCATCGGTTACCGTGTATGTATAATCCATCATCCACTTGACGCTCCTCGGCTGACTTACGGTATGGTCAAGTGACAAATCCTAAGCGGTTATCCAAGTTAGTACTGATCATTCAGAAATCATCGGAGTGCTCTTCTTCGATATTTTACTGCCTTGGCCAAGGACTTCATCCCATCGTCTTCCTTGAGCTCTCACCTCTTATACCGAGGGCGGACGATCCCATCTTGACCACTCAATTGTCTTTGTGAACTTCTTGATGTACCCAAACTAAGACCATTTAGAATCCCATGATTAGAGACTTGTTGGCCATAGTCAAAGCATATGCATTTCTCTTTGGAGCTTTTCCATACATGTTGTAGTTTCAACGATTGTTTTTCCCTCTTCAGAAGTAATACCCAACCTCCTTCCTCATTCTGACATTGATGGCAGTGTCCTTAAAATTTAACTTATGTTCGCGGTTGAAGAGTTGCGAGCAAACTATCTCAAATTCAAGTTGTAGCCCCTTAAGATAGCGGTGGCCTTCATCACGTAGTACATACTCCCTATCCATAGAATTATTTGGAGAGAGTCGGTATAAGTCAATTTCTTTTTATAAAGCTTTAATTTTATTGGGATGTTCCAACGCGGTCCACTATTCTTGAAGGAGATGCCGGGATCAATCTACCAAATCAGCAATTCTTTATTCATCTTCACATTTGGAAAAATGCTTTTGTACAATATCCCATACTGCTTTAATAGTTTTGAAATAAATATAAGCTTGTTTTATTTTTGGCAGCATTGAATCTAAGATCCAACTAAATAAGACATCCTCCTCACACTGCCATTTCATGCATGATTTGGTTGTGGGATCAGGTGCATTGTTTGTCAAGTGGTATAGTTGGCCTCGACGGCAAAAAATGTTCTGAACATATCGTGTCCATAGGTAGAGGTTATGGCCAGTAAAGAGTTTACGAGGTGGTATTTGGGGAAGATGTGAATACCATTTTCCCTCCAAATGCATAACACTGTGTGTTGAGCCAGTAGTGGCACCGCTCATCGTTTCCTCCCTTGCCATTAGCAATCGCGTTCCTCACCAAAAAGGATATAAACTCGTCTACTTCAAGATTCCAATGCAATGACAACCTAGTGAGAAATAAGAAAGACGGCCAAGGAGGATTCGGAACTTGAAACTGAGATTGAGATCAAGAGCATCTCGTTCTAGGTTGCAAGAGTTACCAAACCAATAAACAGAAATGATCGCCTCTGGGCCACAGATCAGTGGTTAATTTGTTGTTGATCAAGCGTCAAATGCTGGCTCATGTTGGGAAGCTTGAAGAACTTCGATCTCAACAACAATGCCCATCCCATTTATCCGAGGCTCCGATACCATGTAAAAGTGGAAGATGAGAAAGGAGAACCCTTTGAACAAAACAAAATTTTTCACTCTTCTCATTGTCTAGGGTTACTATATACAAATTCAGTCTAGAAGACAGAAAAAGACAGTACATCCCTTAATACGAAAATAGAGAGATAAAAGTAATAGGAAATATGGCAACGGCCATATTTCCTCAAACTGTGGAACCACGTGAGTGTCACATGCCGGCCCCCCGTTAACACATGGTATATCATAGATCACATTCTATAAATTTTAGGCACCAATCCATCCTAATGGTTCAACTGAGCATATGATTTCAAACATGAATTAATATAATGGGAAACAGTTGTAGAAAACGAACGGTTACCATAACAGACATTTTGAATTTCTTTTTTTTGAAAACTGTGGCTAATAATCACTCGCTCCTCCCATCCAGTCTGTTGTACCACTCGCTCCTGTTGTCATGCATCATAATTGAAGATAATCTCTTTCCTTGAATAGAATGAGAATAGGGGAAAATAGAAAGAGAGAAAGATGAAGGTCTTGAATACTTGTATTTTCCCTAAAGAGACAAGATTACACCGATGAAACATTTTATAGCCATGTTGGAAAACTGAGCATAACGTCGACATTACAACGGCTACATTAGCGTGTAATCTTGATCGTTAAGATCATGACTGTTAACTCAGATTACTATTCGTATGAATGCGGGGTACGTGTTTACAGGCGGTTGGCGTGTTCGGTTGAGATGTCGAGTTGACCAGCTCTCTTACACTCCCCGTCAAGTGCAACGGCAGAGGCAACGTAGCGACATTAAGCTCGGTCAAAAGTTGGGTCAACCAGGCTTTGGGAATTGGTTTTCTTAAGGTGTCGGCTAGTGGAGCTTCCTTGGGCACAAATTTGATCTGAAGATTTTTGCAAGCCACTTGCTCCTGAACAAACTAGTAGTCAATCTTGATGTGCTTGGTGTGAGCATGGAAGATGGGATTTGCTACTAGGTAAGTGGCGCCAAGATTATTTCACTAGAGGATAGGAGGTGAATGAGGAAGAAGATGAAACTCTTTAAGAAGGTATCGAATCCCGAGAACTTCAGTAGCACAATTTGCCATGGCTTTGTATTCGGCTTCAGCACTAGAGCGAGCAACAGTTGGCAGCTTTTTGGTGCCAAGGTAAATGGGGAAGCACTAATGGAGTGTCGATCATTATGATCATCAGCCCGATCTGCATCCTTGAAAGAATTGAGAGTTAAGTCAGAAGTGTTGTGAAGAAGCAAACCGGAGGAAATGCTTCCTTTGAGATGCTAAAGTAGGTGGTTTAGAGCTTGCGTATCAGCTGAGGTGGGAGAGTGCATTTTCTGATATGACCAGTTGATAGCAAAGGCGATATCAGGGTGTGTGAGAGTGAGGCATTGAAGAGCTCCAACCAATTATCGACAGAGCGTGATGTTGACCACGGTAGAATAAGAGCAGAGAGAGGAGGTTTATGCATAGGGCGTAGGCAAAGGTTTGCACGAGGTCATGTGAGAACGCTGAAGAAGAGAGACAATGTATTGGGATTGAGAGAGGGTGTATCCATTAGTGTGGTGGATGAGTTGAATGATCAGAAAATAATGAGCAGGGCATGATTCCTTGAGAGTAAAGTTGGACTGGAGATGTTGGACGAGTTAACTAATGACCAAAGAGATGGGAGAAATGAGTAAGATGTCATCATAGATTTGGAACCACATAAAGCAAGAAGGAGAAGAGAGGATACGAGCTTGTGAAACCAAGTGCAAGGGGATTGTTTAAGGCAATAAAGAGATTTATAGAGTTGACAGACATGAGTGGGATTAGTGGAGTTGTGAAAACTAGACAATTAATCCATGTAAATAGTTTCCTGTAGGTCACCGTGTAGAAAGGCGTTGGAGACATCTGATTGATGAACACATCAATGATAAGTAGCAGCTAACGAGAGAAGAATATGAATGGTGGTATGTTTAATGAGGGGGATGAAGGTATCCGTGAAGTCAGAACCTTCTTGCTAATTCTAGCCCTCAGCAACTAACCATGTCTTGTACTTATCGATAGAGATGGATGGGATATACTTTATTTGGTATACACATTTTCATCCAATGGCATTCAAGTTAGGATTGCGGGAATCAAGGATCCATGCTTGATTGAGCATCAAGGCACGATACTCCTCAGCCATGGAAGCAATCCATTTGGAGTTTGTGGACACAGCCTTAAATGAGGTGGGTTGTGGCCATAAGACCAGTAGGGAGGGGTTATTTGATTGAGGAAAAACTGAGTTTCTTGGAGAGAGAGTTGAGGGGAGGAGGAGATTTTTAGGGAGTTGAAGGAAGGGTGTGGCATAGTTTAATTTTCAAGAAAATGCCAGGGGATGGTGTATGGTCTAGGGTGGGAGGAAGATCAGGATGAGTAGTGGGAAGATCCTAAAATTGAAGCATGATAGAGGAGGGAGGTGAGGCAGGCAATGCAGAGGGAGAAGGGAAAGCTGGTGAAGCCACTGGTGATGGAGGAGAGATGGAAGAGGAGGGATTAGCCATGGAAGATGGACAAGGAGTAGGCATAGGGAATGGAGTAGAGATAAGATCGATAGTGTAAGAAACAAGAAAAGGTCAGAGAAGCCCAGGGCCAGTGAAGGAAGGTTCATGGAGAAAAGGAAAAATAGTTTCATTAAATATAACATGCCGAGAAATATAAATTTTACTTGTGCGTAATGAGAGACAACAATAACCCGAATGAAAAGAACTATAGCCTAGAAGGACGCACTGCTCAAAACGTGGGTCAAGTTTATGGTGAGAATATGGGTGTAAGTAGGGTTAGCAAAGACGGCCAAAAGTTCTGAAGAAGGTGAATTCAGGATTGACCATGAATAAAATTTCATAAGGTGATTTGTTTCAAGAACATAGGAAGGCACCTGATTAATAAGAAACACAACAGTAGCAACAGCTTCATGCCAAAACTTTTTGGGCATGTGTGTTGTGTGAAGCAGGGAGAGCAGTTTCAATGAGATGTATGTGCTTTTGTTCTACTGTACCATTCTGTTCAGGAGTATGAGGGCTGGATACTTGATGAACACTGTTGGTAGATTTAAGATAGGTGTGGAGAGCTTGGTATTATATACCCTAATCAAATTGAAGGTGCTTTATGCATGTGTTGAATTGATTTTCAACTCTATGTTGAAAAATTTTAAATGTGTCAAGCAATATCATTTTTGTGTTTAAGGGGATAAAGCGATGTGAATATGCTGAAATCATTGATGAAGAGAATGTAATACAAAAAACCAGAGTGCGAGATAATAGGAGCAGGACCTCGAAGGTCGGAATGAATAAGCTCTAATGCATTGTAGAGCGATGATTAGTCAAAGAGAAAGACAATTTATGAGATTTGGAAACGTTGCAAGAGTCACACAAAGTTTTGAAATGATGATGAGTGGCTGGCAAACCAAATATAGTACTAATTGATTGCAAAGTATGAAATTGGGGATACCCAAGCCAAGCGTGCCAAACGTCAACTGCTGGATTTTCACCAAGAAATAAAGCCTTGGCAGATACAAACGGCTTCAAGTAGTTGAGGTTGTGCTTAACTATTCCTCGAAGAAAGATTTGATGTGTGACCTTGTCCTTCGCAAGATATTAAGAATTGTGAAATTCAACATAGACATCATTATCATTGGTGAATTTATGGATGGGACAAGAGATCTTTGGTAATGCCTAGAACACGGAGGATACCCTTTTAAAAAATAGATTATTGCGAGATGTGGAAATTTTGGATGAACGAATAGAAAAAAATTCAAACCTGGGTTGTTACCGATATGCAGTTGATCATGGCCATGGTTTTTGTGATGCTGAGCTAAGTTATGTTGATCGGCGGTGGTGTGGTGTGTTGCGCCACTATCAGGACACCAGGCGGTATTTTCAGTAGAGGAGGAGTTGTAGGCTTGATCCAGAGCAGAATCTCGAGAGTGGCTTCCAAGTTGGAAAGTTCTTTCTGCGATTCAGGACATTATCGTGCATGATGACCGGATTGAGAATATAGTAGACATCGAGGTTGGAAACGTTGATTTCATCCTCGTCTGCTACCTTGAGGTTGATTAAAGCCTCGAGGGTAACTGTAATCTTTTCGTTGAAAATAAGTTGACTGTATGCCTGATGGCACTTGAACCATGTGGACATGAACATTGTGTGCTATAGGAGGGAAGGAATCATTTCTCCTTGTTAACTTAATGAAGGCATCATGAGCTCTAAGATTTATCACAATCTCGTCAAAAGTGAGATGCCCGATATTGGCACTAAAGCTCACAGAGAATTGAGTGTAGGCAGATCTAAGGGCCTGTAAGAAAGTACAAGTGATTGATGAATCATTAACTGGTTGCCCAACTTGTGCTATGGCCTCAATTACTGACTTAAAATGTTCTTCATCAATGCTCATTGAGCCATTCTTCATGTTTTGGTACTGGTGTTGAAGTTCCATGGCGCGTATTTGATTCCATCCAGAAAATATGATTTCCAGCTTTTCTCAAACTTTGCGAGTTGGCTTGGCTTTGGAGATTTGTGAATTACAAATTCAGAAATGGTTTGGTGGAGAAATCCCATTCGTTGTTGCTCTATCCTCCACCATCACTTTCAGGGCTGTCAACGATGTTTCCCTGATCGTTTGAATTGGAGATTGGAGGATGGAATTCTTTGATAAACTTCATAAGATCATACCCGTTGAGAAGAGGCAACATAGCGCTTTTCCACGTCTGGTAGTTTTCACAATTGAGTTTCAAATTAACCATGGTTCGAGTTAAGATTACCGCTGGGACTTGGCCAACAATAGCCATGGGAAATTTTTTGGAGAATTGAAAAACGAGGGATGTCACAGAAGAGGAAGATTTTATAATTTATATCATGGCTCTGATACCATGAAGAGAATCACTTTCCTTGAGAAGAATGAGAGAATAATGAATAAAATAGAAAGAGAGAAAGATGAAAGTATTGAATACTCGTTGTCTTTTCCCTTAACAAACAAGAATACATCGATGATAAATTTTATAGCCATGTTGTAACACCGAGCTTGATGTAGCCGTTATAGCGACTACATTAGCATGTAATCCTGACTGTTAGGATCATGACGATTAGCTCAGATTATTATTTGCATGAGTGTGGGGTACATTTTCACAGATGGTTGTGTGTTCAGTTGAGATGCTGAGTTGGATGACTCTCTTAAAATAATCACTAAAATTTCAATTACTATAATCAAGATCAATCCAACCTCAAGGTCCCAAAGGGTTGAAAATAATATTTGATGACTACTATTTAAGTCTAAATGTGATTTGAAAGAAAATAAAAAATATTATTTCAAGAAGTAATACTGTAATGGAGTTTTCATGTGCATGCAACTCAAAAAATAGACTAAATCCTTGATAATAAATAGACTAAAGTAGTGTGTATCTATTTACTAAGATTTTAGAAATTATATCAAAAGAATGTATGTTGGATAAGTGGTGATAGAAATCAACACTCGTTCATGTTATTACATAATATTTTCACGATTAATATCCTTTAGATAGAGCCTCAAGTTCTCACTTTACCTCGATTCAATGTCTAAACCCCCAAGGAATTAACGTTATGAGAGACGGAAAAAATCTAAAAAAATCAAAAGATCTTACTATTATTGAGTTTCAGATGTAATCCTCCTTGTCCTTTACAACCTTGAGATGTATCCTTTGCTTCTCTTTCAACCACTAGTGACCTTTAATGGATGCTCTTCCTTATATACTTATTATTTGTTCCTGTTTTAACATATTGGTTCAACTATTAATACCTACCAGTATGTTAGCTGAGAAATAATTCAAATTGAAACAATTAAAGCTTATTCAGTAAATCTGTGTTTCAATATTTTTTTATTCTTATCTTACTTTTAAACAAAAACTGATAAAAATATCATTCTTTATCTATGTTGAGAATCATTCAATCCATATTCCATATTCTTTTTCTATGTTCATTATTTTCCATCTCAATCATATTAGACCTGTCTAAGGTTTCCAGTAAAAAATATTTTCCTTGAGTAGAGTACTTTATGGTTCTCAAATTCTCCTAATCCCAATTTTATTCCTCTAAATGCATCCCAACCTACATGTCAAAAAATATTGTGTTTATAATTTTTTTATTGAGAAAAAATATGTAGTTAAAATAAAAAATAATTAAAATTTAAGTATTAACTACTGATTCTATTCAAATAATTCTCAAGAACTTTATTTGAATAATTCAACATGGATATTTCCGAATTCTAATTATAGTCAACCTAAATCACAATATACATCTTTAAAATATGAAATCAATCTTGGCTTCTATATCTTTATTGTCATATCACTATTTGAATATTTATCAGTCAGCACTCCTTTAAATTTAATATTAATTCGAATTTAAATATGAAGATGAAAAAAAATCCCTTAAGTGATTCAAGTATATACCTTCTTCGTATTTATTTTTTGTATTTATTTTCTATTTTACCTAGTCCTTCTGTCATAATGTTCGGGATATTGGTATCTTACTTGAGAATAAATATTGAAAATATAAATATTATAGAAATAAACTATAGATTAATTGGATTTTAAATAAATTTCCAGGCATCCAAAAATTAGTCGTGACATATGAACAATAAAATTAATTCAATCGTGAAAATAAAAGATAATTTTATGGAGTTAAGCCAAAATTTTCAAGAATCCAGTTTTGATCTTGATGTTCTTATTCAGGTTGTAAATTTTTCCAATATACCTGTATGGTTCTTTCACCGAGCTATATGAAAAAAATGATCATAAAGTTTAAACAGTGTTGTATACATTTTTTAATGCAAAGTTAATTTATTATTTGGCCTCAGATTTTTTGAGATTCCACGCATTCTCATTGACAAAGGACATTTTTTCAAAGTCATGTCAGAGATGTATTTTCTACAACCATAATGAAAATTTTATAAATCATTTGAAAGATGGGAAAAACATTGAAAGTGTAATCAGCATTCAATATATTCATATTGTTCTAATAAATACCAATTTAAATTTCATAATGATTAATTTACCCTTAAAATTTTCTATCACAGTTTTTTGGAGAATCCACATTTCGTTAGATTATGAAAATGTTAGTTTTAAATAACTTTTATATTTAATTTATGGAAGGGGGTTTACCATTTATGAAGTAAACCAATGTTTAACATATGTTCAACCCACAGGAAAACCCTTTTATATCCTATAAGATTTCATGAAGAATAAATTTTAGTATATTACTTTGGATGTATTGATGATTCTGATGAATATTTATAAAGTTGATTCATTGCATGTTTACAACAAGGATTGGATCAGTATTGAATATGCGTGTACTAAATCAAATCCATTTTGAGAAATTGATATCTAATTTCCATTTTGAGAAATTAGTATCATGTAGTAAATAAAGAAATCAACTTTGAAATGGAATCTAGTGAACGGATTAAGTTAGAATTTAATTTATTTGGTTACAAAAAATGAAGTTTTGATGTTCATTAAAAATCTTTAAAATGTAAGAGTTTTTCCTATTTTCTAAAAAATGGAATTTATTACTCAACATGTTAGTGTATATATTTATGGATAAAATGGATTATTTCTTTTATATGGAAGAATAATTCAAGAAAAATATTTTTATTTGGGAAATCACTCCTTGTTTTGAAACTTGTTTGTAAATTTCAGGTTTTAACTTATGACTCATTGAATCTTTCCATTTTTTTAATGAATTAATTTGCTATTTGAAAATATTTTATTTGAAAACTAAAGGGGATCAACTATGTCACCTAGTTTTTGTGTGCTGTCTTAATTAAGAACCGTGAATAGGTTTCTCAGTTATGTACATCAATCTATTTTTATCTTCCAGAATAAGATAGAGAGCACTTAAAATTTGAGATCCATTGATATTCAGGGTAAAGGGTGAGTGGAGAAAAAAACATATAAATGCAAAAATATAATTATAATGACAGTTGAATAAAGTTAATAATTTATTAAAGTCAAGTAGGTTTTAATTGAATAAAAGTATACAAAATCGGTCATTTTCATAACAAATGGCAGAATTGAAATTGATGTTTATAGATTCAAATTTAAATGGAGAAATATGGAATGGATACATTGATATAAGACAAGTAAGACTTATAAAAGTTTACATCTATATCGATGTTGTGAAAATTGATAAGAAAAGAATTTATGAGCAACTTAAAAAAGTGAGATTAAATTTAGCATAGAGATGATTAAAAAATTAACTTGATTTGAAAATCATATTTAATAATAATTTTTAATAACATGTTGATTTTTTAGATTTGATCAGAAGTTTATCTCTAGTGTATCAAGTATAAAACATTCATTCATTAGCTGGTAGATAGTTTTAATACCGGTTGTGTGAGCCAGCGGCACACTTATGATTTCAGATTAAAATTATAACTACTTCAATTTTTTCCCGTATTTATAGGTCTAAAGGCTTGGAGGCCTAGCATTTTGAAAGGAATTGCTAAAAGGGATACTTTAAATAGAGTATATTTAAAAAAACACCAGATATTGAACTATCCTAGATAAATATAAAACACTCATATTGATCCTCAACTTCTAAATCTTCATTCACATAATGTATATCTCCTTAGAAAATAAATCTATATGTGTATCATAAATTAATGGAAACCCTAATTCAACATTCCTCAATAATTTTTTCAAACCTAAAATGAAACACCATATCTTAATGAGGCACGATATTCTTACACTAGTAATATTATTACCATCTATTATTAATTTATTCACCGAGTAATATCACGTGTGTAAAGAGTGAACCGGAATGAACAACAATTATATGGTTCAAAATAGTTCAATTTGATGTACAAATTTAAAATTTTTAAATCATTATATTATGTGCATGTGTTTCGATTAATATAGAAATATGAGCTTATTGATTTGGTAAAGTTAACTCGTTAATGCTAATTTATTGATTTATTTTTTAAATTAAAACTACTATATATTTTATTTAGGAGAACTGAACGAGACTCTTCTTAATTGAATCCAGTACACTGAGAATTATTCCTAGTATTAGCGGATGTCTTCTAATTTTCTTGAAGTTCCAGTTGGTGGTTTATTAAATTATATCACTAACCATATAATTCCAAGAATTCTTAATATGAGCATTTATTAATTTATTTCCCCCAAAATCAGCTATTTTACAAACTTTTTTAATTGTTAAAGACATTTTTCATCTGATGAAAATATTAATCTACATAATTAGATAATTGATGATTTGGCTCATTTTATTATGATTGTCTAGCTTATTTTCTTGGGGAAATCTTTATGCATATTCATATTCATTACACATGATTTACTCACCGTGATTGTGGGGCTTGATTGTATCATTTATCTCTTTGTGATGACTACACCCAGAAAAAGTTTTGAAATTTGTTTGTGATTTATATAAACATTTACTTAAATTATATAATGAAATTGTGCCCTAGCTTTGGATAAGGGCATCGGCTTTGCGCAAATCTAAAAAGCGTTGGAGAGGGAAAATAAGGATCGAATTCACTGATAAACGTTTATGATATTTTGATCTTGTTCTTACACCACTGACAAACCAGAATTTAGGTTAAATAAGTCATTGTAAGACTCTGATTTATGCAAAAATATTTATAATATTTTCCGTAGACTAGGGTAAGGGTTGAATACACAAGGATAAGGTAATGTGAGACTAAAATTCATTTCAAATACATTGTAAAATAATTATTTTAGGTGATTTATATTTTTCTGGATTTTAAGTATTTTATAATAGGAAAATCAATGCCATAAATGAAAGCTAGCCAAACTATTTAAAATAAATGAAATACATGTTTATTTTGTTTTAGATAACTTATACTAATTAAATATACTTTTTAGGAATTACTGGGGATTTTTTAGGGCAAGAAATAAGATTTAACGTTGAAGAAAAGTTTCACTGTATTTTGTTGGCATATGCGCACTACTGGTTGGGTAGTATTCTGAAAATGCTCTAGCTTTTGTTACATGTAAAATGTTTCTATGCCGTTTGATACGTTGGAAAGATTCAAGTCTAGGTTATCCATTTAAATATTTACCTATAGAAAAAGGTGAGAAAAATTCAAATCAAGCCTTCATCAGATCACACAAATCTTGTTGTCACTTCACCCAATGGGCCAAGTGGTGCTCTTTCTCCCTAATCTTGATTATCCTTGAAGTCCCTTTCTCCACACTCTTGTGGAAAAAAGGCCGATCAAAGAAAACTGATTCAGTTTGACAACAAGTTGGGAGCGTAAATCTAATATGAGGTACAAAGGGAGGGAAGAATAAATAGAAGTGCCCTAACTCTCCCAACCATTGGATGTAATTGCAAGGGTTTGGAGGGCTAGGATTTCTTGATTTCAAGCCTGTATCCACGTTCCCTCCTTCCCATTTTTAAAAATAGGACTTTCAAATTCAAATTGTGGATTACTTGTACAATTATTGCCTTTAGTTGACCTATTCTTTAAGGATGTTTAAACGGGCTTGTTATGTATTGGGCTTCCTCTTCGTATCTATTATATGATATAAGTTTCTACTTTCCTCCCATGTATCTCAAATTCACCATTGTATTTACATAAGTCTTGTTTTCCAAATAAAACTCCAAGAAGATGTGAGAAATCCATATTTATGAAATTGACTCTAAGGAGTCAAGTGGGGTTAGTCTAAAAAATCAATAAAATATATGAAATTGAGCCCAGGAAAATAAATCATAAATTTCTTATTTTATACTTAAAAATGGTGGATAATATTAATGCAAATACAAATATATGTGGTAAAAATGAAGTATAAAAGCATAATTTTATTGGTGTAATTTGATTTTATCAAGAACAAGTGAATTATTTGAAGGGAATTACTTTTGGGATTTCTTCGTACCAGTATGAGGGTGAAAGAATAAATTTTGGTGCTATATAGGAAGAGGAAATTATGAAAAGGCTTTCTGAACAGTAAAATTCAAATATTATTGGCAATGTAATGGAATTTATTAAGTGCATTAAACATTTTTGTGAAACATTAGTCAAAATGAAACACACAAGGAGCGTTAATAAATGCCTTTTCTTATGACTAAAGATAAAATGAAGGAGATTTTTTTATTACGTTTCCCTAATTTAGGAGCTAGTAAGGTCTATATATCATAAGGAACATTTTAAATTACATTTTATTTTGGGTTCATTTTATAAATGCAACATTCAATGTAGATGTGAAGAAATAATACATCATAGTATGGATAATAGCTTGCACAAAAGAGAGAATATATGTGAAAAATTTTGCAACTAAAAGTGCAATATTATTGGACTACTTCTAAGGTTGGGTTATATTTTATTGGATATGATTATAATTTTAATTGTAAAATTTTGAATTTATATTTATATAGAAATCATGGAAAATGATAACGAAAGAGGATTGAAAGGCACATTTGGATCTCAAAATCTTCTTATATTGTGTTAGCTAGTGGAGGAGATTTCCATCTGATATTAGAAGTGAAGGACTTCACCATACTCTCTATGGAAGCTTAAGGGGCTAAGGATAATGGGATGTGAGAATACAAAAGATAAACCTTGAAGAAGGCGATTAATGTGAGTGTGACCCATCGTAAGGCCCCAAAGTATGCGGCGTTCTTACATAAAGGCTTGTGTGCTAAATGTTAAGGACATGTCTGTATACTTGAACTTAGAATATGAGATTGAGTTCATACGCGGGGACACCGCATGTATCATGGGCGGTGATGCACAAACATGATCTTTTAAGCCAATGCCCACTAGGTGCTTGCGCTAGTCGACACGCAAGCGCATCGGATCTAGGCAGGCGAAACATTCAGGCCATAGGCGCTGTATGCTCACACCACCAAGGACACGCGGGCAGAAGCGCAGTATGTTGCATGTGCACGGATCCTACAGGTTGTGCAGTAGAGGTGCGTATTCTGAATGCGGGGACTGCATGGATGTGCGGGCATGGGCGCTAAGTGCCATTCACCTACGCTGCACATGATGGGAGCGGGGCACAAGACATTCCACCATGAGACTAAGACATTTGTGCGGAGAGTGCTGAGATGGCTGTGTGGCACAAGGTAGTTTTGTGGCATGCAGCAATAGGCTTGTGTCACCGAGCACAGTAGTGCCAATGCTGACCAATTGTGGAGGTGTCGGTGCTGGTGCAGGTGATGCGTGGAGCATCAAGGCTGAAACAGACTGGCGAATGCGCCGAGAACCATGACCCACGGGCGAGCGTCACTCGTCCTAGGGCCATGCATGTAGCAACAGTGCCGGCAAGAACGCGCGCGGGGCTGTGGGCCTCAAGGCACATGAACACCACTATCGAAAGTGCACATTGTGCCATGTCTCATTCCTTTGGTATTATCACTAGTCTTCCCTCGTGTAATGGCTATGACCTCTGATGTAATACTTTTCCTTATAGTATAGTTTCCCATTTGATGCTAAGACCCTAGTCCTATCCGCTCTCATTAGCCCCCAAGCAATCTAATGTACTTCCAAGAGACTTTCGTTACACAAGCAGAGGTTGCTCAACGTTTCTGCCCACGCGTTGTGGCCATCATGCGTTCAATCAGAGCATTGTTCTTAGCTCCATATTTAACTGCATGATACCTACTGATAGAGTTGAGGCTAATAGGTACAGGTGAAAAAAAGCGATTTGAGGCTAGTTTTTGGTCGTCTGATATATGCCTGATATCCAATAATGGAGAACCGAAATCCAATATCTGGATGAAATCGCGACGGCTTCAGATACCAGATATAAACAATCGTACATATCTTGAATATCCATCCAATACCAAATAGCATGGGGAATACCATATGGGTTAGTACATGGCAGATATAAGTACTGATTATCATATTTGATATCTTAATATCAGATATCAATAAAATAACATCCTTATATAGATACTCAACATAAAATATCAGATTAAAACATAAGCATCCATCGTTGCATATGGAAAAAGGAAAATTTAATAACAATAAAAATGTACTCAAGAAATAAATCGAATTAAAAAACAATGTGCTCTACCCTCCATGCACTATATAGAGATAGGCCTCAGAGGCTGAGGAATGGGGGTTATTTTAGGCTGCCAGACTAATTAGTAATTGATACTATATTAATCAGGTGAGTATTCCCTTATTTAGATTGCAGTAAATGTGTAAATTATGTATATATTGATGAAATTCATAAATACATAGCATCTATACTAAAAATGAGGATATATAACTAATTACACGCTTAGATGTTTCAGAGTAAAATAATACTTTATTTAAAATATATTTCTTTTTACATGTCGAATATGAAAAAATGATATCCAAATGCATCATCCAATCCTCAACTAAGATGGATGCCGATATCAAGACTAATTATGTGGTTTGGATAGAGGCAAACACGGATATCAGAATAGCCCATTTGCGATATCCAATTCAAAATCCACCACAATATCGTCATGTGGCATCGGCCTGGTAACATGCAAACACTATTTGAGGTCCCTTGGGAATATAATGCAGGGACGCGGACGGGACGGCTTTTCGTCCCCGTACGAAAAAACCATTCCGTCTGAGGAAACCAGACAAATTTTGGGAGGAAAATTCATCCCGAGGACCATCGAACGGGATGGTTTTCGTCCCGTGGGATGAAAAAAATTGTCCGTCTGGAGGCTCTGCATGATGGACGGACGAATATAGACGGAAAACCATTGGATTCACATCCGATGGTTGAGATGTTGCCACGTGACCTCGCTGTGACAGTTTGCATCAAAGTCCAATATATTAAAAATATAAATATATATATATATATATATATTTGTCCAGGACGAATTTTAGGACGAAAATTCATCCTGGGATGACGGGACGGAACGAAAACCGTCCCTAGATTATTGGAGGGGGCGGTTTTTTTGTCGGTGGATGAAAAACCGTCCCGTCCTTCGTCCCTACGCTGACATTGGATGTAGGATGGGACGAATTTTGTCCCGAACCATCCACGTCCCGTCCCGTCCACATCCCTGCACTATACTTGGGAATAGAGAGCATCCCTTAGGAGGAATATGGTGAGAGATAATACAGAGAAGAAATGATGTTTTTAATGACAATATAAAGAAGAGAGAGCGTCCCATGTAAGGTGTACAGTGAAAATGATGATGTTTTCACCATTTTTTAGCATGAGCAGAGAGAAGAGAGTGATATGAATTATATATATTGTACCCTTACAATTTAATTTGGTCAAACCAAAGGTTCATGCTAAAATTGATAAAAAAATGGCCTGTCAAAGGAGGTAGACCAATAGTCTTGGGCCATTCCAGTCCAACTGAGGTCAAACTGAGGTATTTCTTATCTATAACATTTTTACTTAATTCAAGTTTAAACAATAATTGAAATAGCCTGAATTTTGATAACTTCTTTCCCTTGTATTCATCCATTAATTCATATTTTCTCACCAAAATCTTTCAAATATTGAAGGATAGCCTTAATATTCATAACATACAAGGCTCATGCAAATCAGCTGTCTAAGTAAAATACTAAACTTTGTGTTTAAATCAAGATGAAGTCATCTTTTTCCTAAACAACTGAATCAGGACATTTTCTGTAAACTAATCCCCAAAGTTGATTCACAGATAAACTGATTCGTAAGTTGTGTGATCCTTTCGTTCAGAAGTTTTGATGAAATGTTGAATCTTTGTGATCTGTAATACTTTCCTTGGCATACTCATATGATTATCAAACATAGATAATAAATTTGTGTGCAGAATCGAATACATAAACTTTGAGGGGACAAAACCCAAGGCTATAACAGAAATGTGATAGCTTATAACGTTTACACATTTATCTGGTAGTGCATTCAACTATTGGGTTGGGCTCACCCAAGTCCTGAAGCGCAAAGACAGTCAAGAGGCCCAATGTCATCCACTTTTCAGTCCGTCGGATCGTTATCAGGGCATCTCTGCCGTTCAAGCAGTCATCAGGATGTCCTGGACAAACCCTTAAATACTTCCCTGCGCTCCTCGTCGTGAACGGTGTAGAACCCTAGCTCTCGTTCGCGGCTGCCGGCGCTCACAGCAGAGCGGTCGTCCTCTCGATTCCCCATCCTCGTCATCTCTCGCTTCAGAAATGCCGCCCAAGTTCGATCCATCGCAGGTCGTCGACGTCTTCGTCCGCGTCACCGGTGGCGAGGTCGGGGCTGCGAGTTCTTTGGCTCCCAAAATCGGTCCCCTCGGTCTCTCCCCGAAGAAAATCGGTGAAGATATTGCCAAGGAGACGGCCAAGGAGTGGAAGGGTCTCCGCGTTACCGTCAAGCTCACCGTGCAGAATCGTCAGGCCAAGGTCACCGTCGTGCCGTCTGCGGCAGCTCTCGTAATCAAGGCCCTCAAGGAGCCCGAGCGCGACCGTAAGAAGGTCAAGAACATCAAGCACAATGGAAACATCTCCCTCGACGACGTCATCGAGATCGCTCGGATTATGCGGCCGAGGTCGATGGCCAAAGATCTCAGGGGTACTGTGAAGGAGATCCTCGGCACCTGCGTCTCCGTCGGATGCACCGTGGACGGCAAGGACCCCAAGGACCTTCAGAACGAGATCGACGAAGGGGAGGTCGACGTACCCCTGAACTAGGAACGACGACGACAACGAGTTACTGGTATTTGTTGTTCAAACTTTTTATTCCCGTGCTTATGATAGGTTGCCTCCTTTCTCCGCGCTATCTATTCTCCCTTTTGATTTTCTCTGTCCCAGAGAGTGGTAAGAACATCAAAAAGAATTTTGTGATGTTTAATTCATTTTTGGTCCACCCTTCTTGATCATTCACCATCTAGATGGTAACGCATTATGTGGTTTGACCATCCGTCTATCGCCTTATTTTTTGTTGCCTTCTGGTTCGGTGGAAGTATCTATTTAGCTAATTATTTACCCTGTTGAGTTCATTCTCAGTCGTGAACGTTTTGGTTTCCTCGATTACCGGTAGCGCAAACTTGCAAGAGGCGGGTTCTGCTGCATAATTTCAGATCTTCTGCCTACAACATTTTTTTATTGCGTTGATAACAAACGATGTTACGTGGTTACATTGAACTGTGAGAGTGATAGGATTCTTTCTGGTCGCGTAGTTTATCTGTTGAATGATGGTTCATCAGATGCTAACACATTTTGAGTCGTAAGACGCTGTCTTATCTTATGACTTAACTCTTACGAATCGTGTATCTAATTATTCTCCTCCCAAAAAGATTTGTAGATTTATAGGCATTTTTTATTATGAATTTATTATTCGTCAATGCGGAATCTCTAGGTATTTTTTTGGGGCCTAAGTGTCACTAAGGTCAGTGATCGACAATACTACATTTTACCATCTAGTGAACCTTATTTTTGATCGTGTAGTGGTATTTATCTAGCGGTTTTTCCCCAGTTCTTCGTGGGGTTATCGATGATAAACTTCTCTCCTTCTTTTGCCACATGCTTCCTTTCGTTTGGTAATACTTCTCGTGCCTCGATTCATCCAATTGGTACATTGACAATGGATTGGTTAAAGCAGACAAGCTAACTCTTTCCAAAAGCGTTTATGGAATCTTAATCTGGGGTGGTAGCTCAAATGTTCATTATTAAAAGTTGATTTCCGTTCGATTTAATCAACAAATCTTGAAAATTGGTCAGCGAAATTCAAGGCCGTTTTACTAGTTACCTAATGACATATGTTTAAGTAACGTATATCTGGTCTTTCGAAAATCTACGTGGCTTTGGTTCCTTGATATCTGGTCTTGAAACCATATTAAAATTCCGAATAAGGAGAATTTCCTTTTTCCTTTGTACCAAATATCGAGATGCCTCTTCGTTGATGCGAGACAGATTCTTATTATTTGAAATAATTTACATAATAGGAAATTTCTGATTCTTTGGAATTTAAGATTTTTCTTTTGTGCATATTACTCATATCATTTATCTACTGAATTTTTTGAATCATTTGGTTTATAACGCCAAGAAATATTGCAAATGCATTTTGAACTTTCTGTTGTCATGTTTAGTAACACACTTTAATTCTCTTTCAACCAAAATTTGAGAAGATACTCTTATCGTTTAGAATCAATTTTCTATCATTTGAAATATATAAAATTTGCTGGAAATACCTAGAGTCCCTCCTGTGCCACCCTAAGACCTAGAAACCCTCTAGTACCACCTCAATACATAGAAGGCCAAAACGTGACTTGCGCAAGGACGTGATAGTCAATGGTAAGAGGACTAAAATTGGAAGTCAATGTCCGGAAAGTTTACAAAAAAGATGTCGCTAACTTGAGGAAGAATAAAAAGGATTCTATCAAATATCGGTTTTTTTAATCTGAATTTTAATCTAGCTCGTTTTAATTAAAAAACAACAAAGATTTTACCTTTCCAACCTAGAGCCGCAAACTTGTGCCCCGGATCAAGTTGAAAGATTGTGAAGTACCTCACTCTTCACTTTTGGAATATTCAGACATGTTGGCAATAATTGTGTACCTGCATAAACTTCGAAATAGTAATTGCTTATGAAAATATTTCAAGTTTAATATTCTTATCAACTATGAAATGGTGATAATGAATATTTTGTATGAAATGACACCTTTTGGCCATCTATGGGGCAATAAGTAAGGGTTTAACTGCACGTTGGATATCTTGAGATTATCCAATAGAGATGTAAACCTATACTCTCTTAGTAATCTTAGCTAGTGATGAGTACAGATTGTCTCCACAAGGTGCAATGATTAAAGATTTAATATGCTTAATATAGTGCTTACTTATATGAGATGAGAAACTTATTAATAACAAAATCGCATGTATGGTGTAGGGACGTGGACCGTTTGGTTTTTTCGTCCTGTCCCTGAGTGTCAAACAAATTTTAGGACTGAAAATCGCCCATCAGATGGTGGGACGGGACGATTTTTGTCTTGTGGGACGAAAAATTCATCAGTACGATAGGCCTGGACTGTGGACGGACAAATTTGGATGGTAAAAATTAGGGAAATAATTATTTCATCCCCGACAAAAATGTAAGGATTATGAATTAAAATAAAATTCCTACTTCAAGGTAACTATTTTTTTATTAGAATTGAGTTCATTTCCATTTTAATTAATCAAATTTATTTGGGGGTTTAATAAATCAACATTAATTATAGATATGTAGAGATATTATGTGTCTAGGTTCAATTTCGATTTCTGAATTATAGATATGGTGAAATTACTTCTAGCATGGTTGATGGTAATAAGAAATTATACTAAAACGTATAATTATATTGCGCGACCTATTAAAATATTATGTTCACGGGTTCAACTTTGATTACATAAATCAACAAATATGGAAAACCAATACCTAATTAAGGTAAATTAGTCAATCAGAGTATGTAAAGAAATATAAAAATGGCACACTTTTAATTTTTCTGTTGGGTTCTAGAGGCTTTGATCTGGATGAACAAATCAAAATGATGCACAGCGGAAGCTTTTTGCGAATCGAACGGCATCAACAAAAAACATTGAACGAAGTACCTTTGCACGAATCTCATTCATGATTTCTTCGATCCCGGAGCGAGACGAGTCAAGCTGCTCAAGTGTGCAGACTCTAGATGTATCCACGCGGTCCTCGGCACGTCGAATCTCCTCCTTCTCGTCGACGAGCCCCGTTCTTTCTCCTTCGGCGTCGTTACGTCGTCCCGATCACATCAAGGATGGAAAGGGGTTGTGGGGAGAGTGGAGAAGAAGGGGAAAGGCTCCTGAATAATTCTGGCCTGGGTGAATTTCGTTCAGGGCCTTCCCCTATTTATACTAAGTGGGTATTTTTCATAAAAACCCCTAAAACTTAAGTATATCTTCCGACGTCCAAAAGACCATTTGCGTGTGACCCTCTAAGCCCATGTATCAGTCTTGTTAACGACTCCAACAACCCAATAACCTTTACTGGCCATCCCAATTAATTAACTATATCAAGATATAGATTAACTAATGTTGGATCGATTTAAGCCCAATCGATAGGTCGAGTCTCCAACATGCGGGGTGCAAAGCTACACCTTGTGCTTTAGAAGATACAAAGAAGCGTGTATCGACTTACTCAGGGAACCTCTTCATCATCGGTTATCGTGTATGTATGATCCATCATCCACTTGACGCTCCTTGGATGAATTAGGGTATGGTCAACTGTCAAACCCTAATCGGTCATCCGAGTTAGTACTGATGCATTCGAAAATCATCGGAGAACTCTTCTCCGATATTTCATTGCCTTGGCCAAGGACTTCATCGCATCATCTTCCTTGAGTTGTCATCTCTTATACCGAGGGTGGACGATCCCATCTTGACCACTCAATCGCCTTCGTGTACTTCTTGATGCACCCGAACTAAGACCGTTTAGAAACCCATGATTAGAGACTCGTTGGCCATAGCCAAAGTACAACCGTCCGTCCACAAGACGTCTTTGGTGTCTCAGGTCTAAGGACCACTTACACAACCGTGACGTGAATCAACCTGATTGACAGTTCGGTATAATACCATTCAGGGATTTGTACGGATCAATTCAGTGAACTCTTTCCACTAAAGAGCACCCACTATCTATCCTTAGTGTCGCCACACTAATTGCTACGGGACCAGCCATACTCATCATATGAGTGAGCTAGATAGTGCTATTCTATCCGGATACTTCAATGTCCTTCTTGCGTATCTTTTGAATAGGAATGTTTAGAACACATGCTTAAAGACTAGTGATCTCCGTATTACGATATCATCATAATTCACTAAGTCTGATCATGTATTCATGGACTTCATTACACGCATCACACGTGCACTATAATGAATATGTTCTATTAATGAATATGGAACGAGATGTGGAATGTGTGATTGGCTTGCCGGCCACATATATTTCCATCATTTTCAACTTAAAATAATTTGTGGACATCAACTCAAATGTTCAACAAGTATTTTATGTATTTCAGTACAATGGAAATAGACAAACAATACGACGCAGAAGGGAACAGAAAATCTTGCTGAATATTTCAAATTTAAGTATCTTCAGTACGAGGTCGGTAAGTACCGTAGCCGCACCGTAGTTGCACCGTAGCCGCCTCCCCCACAACTTAAGGCTGGCCACTTCCTGAAGGTAAATAGAGTGATCGATGTGAGTTTTAATTGATTGTCCAATAAGAACAAAGATACATCTCAAAATTTATCTCAACCAAAATATATCTCAACGGTTCCGAATGTGTTCATCGGAGGGAAGCACATCGGTGGATGCGACAGTAAGCACCGTTGACCCCGCATGTTCTTAAGTGCTTGGATTATTGACTTTGGCTCATCTTGTTACGTTGACTTTGACTTGTTTGTAGCTTTGACCGCCATACACAGTGGGGGGAAGCTTGTGCCCTTGTTGGACAACCAAAATATATCTCAACGGTTCCGAATGTGTTGACCGAATCTGGCGCCCTTATCAGTCCACCAGCTTAGAGAAACAAGTACGATATCTTGTTTTCCTCCTATTTATATGAATAAAGCTTGATGATGCGTTCTTTCTACGGATTTTCTGTAGTTCTATTGGAGGTTGTTCATTGCAAGGAAAACTGGGTAATTTATTTGGGCCATAAATTCATGCTGGAATATCTCAACTAAAACTCACATTTCATGGAGTCATGCTGGAATATCTCAACTATTTGAGAAATAAGACACATCGACATATCTCAACTAATTTTTCACAAAAAATTAAACAAAACCTCGTTTGTCTTAATCCTTGGATTCGAATTTTTTGAACGACCCATCTTGATGTTTATGAAACCGTTGATACAGAAAACCATCTATTCATCTTCATTGCTAAAATTTGAAGAACAAAATCTGAGTCAAGTTTTTCATAAACTATGTTTTTAGCCAAGAAATACAGCATTTATCTTGATCAATATATTACCGGAAGGAAATTCCACTGCTCTAAACCGTAAGAGGTCAAGAATAATCAGTACATGTCACCGAAAAAATTCGGAGAGCAAAAACTGAGTCAAGTTTATCTTAGTCTTTATTTTTTGAGTCAGAATATAATTTTTTGGAATTTCTCAACAAAAATTTCATAAATATTTTATTTTTTAAAGTCAAAAATATTTTTTTTGGGCTTTTATTTTATTTGTGAATTCAGAACATATTTTCAGACCTTTATGTTAACGATGCCACATGCCATTATTCCATTTGTCAAACAGCTACCACTTAGAGTTCGGGATAATGATTGGAGTCAACTAATCGTTAAGTCCATTTAATGATTGGTGACAGTCAATCATTCAGCTATGCCGTTATGGCATTGCGATAAGCTACAAAAAATGCTTAAGTGGACTTCGAAAAATAAGCTACTAAAAATAAGACCATTGAGCAAGCATTTAAGTATTGATTTCTTTTTATCTTTCAACTGGTCAATAATGATGACCACACTGATGGCACCACGTGTACACATAAGCACTCATGTACACGTGGCACACTTCTGCCATTTTCTGATAGGATGTCAAAGAAAATGTGATGACATGGCAGTTTTGCTTATTTATTTTATTCCTTTTTGTCTCTATTTTGTCCTTTTACCCTATAGGTGCATTTGGTGGCTTTGAAAGGCGCGAGAGTGGTAGATGAGGCGACAAGGAATCTCAACAATTTTACAGATTTAGTAAAATGGAAAATGGAAAAAGAGGAAGCATCAACAACGATGACGAGGGGACATAAAAAATCAAGGGCTAGGTTTCTTTGTCTCTCCCTCCTCTTTCTATCCATACCCTCCGATCTAAAGACAATGGATTGTATCAATGTGAAATTCATCCTCGAGCTTGCGTCATACTCAGGTGGGTTGATTGAAAGATAGTTAGTTTTTGAGATCCATCAAATGTGTTCTTGGTGCCGTGGGTGTGGTGTAAGGGCACGTTGGCCCACCGTAAGAGGTCAAGTTCCACGGCCAACTGCCGAGTCGGCTCTTCATGCCTTGAGTGCTTTTTTTATGATTGGCAAACACAACAAAAATTGCGTGTTGATTTCCCTGCATTCTAATCTGAATTATTAATTGTAATCCAGCCAAAAAGTGACATGTGTACTGCTTTCTTGATTTCCAACTTGCATTGATTGTGATTTTAATCCCTCCATTTTTTATTAGCCCATGACTTCTTTCTCTAGATTTAAAATCACATTATTGCCATTTAAATTGCGAATTTTTTATGTGTGCATGTCGTCATACATTATAAAAAAGAAAAAGATGTCAGAAATGATTGGTCAGTAATGAGTCTTTATTCGTGATGCATTAATGAAAGTTTTGAAAAAAATCTGCAAAGCCATCATTAGCTGGAGTCATCATTGGGTGAAACTAATAATAAGGCTCAATCTAAATGTATTGGATTTCAACATGTAGAGAAGTGTGCAAAAATCCATGAAAAATTTGAAATCTCTTCAAAGAATTCTAGAAAATATATTTTTACTCATAATATTTAATAAAATAAAATTTTTATTTTACTATATATATATATCAACTTAAAATATATAATGTAACTTAATATATATTGTTGAAAAATATAATGTTATAAAATTTTAGAAAAATATTAACCAACTTAGAAAATTATTTTGTTTACAGATATGATAGCATAAAATTCTACCAAAATACTTTAAAATTTAGAAAAAAATAAAATATCATTTTAAAATAGATTTAATAATTTCATGATTGATTGCACACATATAGTTATTATTGTGAAAATAATGTAAATTATGATGTTAATATAATGCTAATCATGTTATCAATAGGAAAACATACTTTTGGTGGCCCATGTCCTTGGTGAGAAAGGGTATGACGGTAAGCCATGGTTGCCACGCCAATCGGAATCGATAAAGCGTGTATCGTTTAGAGATTAGATTCTAAAATACCACGAAATGATGTGAATTTAATACAGATGATTTTGAGAAATTTTAGACGAGACGTACTACAGAAGACGAGAGTGAAAGATCAATTAGACGTTATGTGACGGGTTTAGTCACGAACAAGCTCCCAATGACCCATGTGAGCAGATCGAAAGACTACTAGTGGGGAATGATTTCGTCCAGGAGCGTCCAGACCACCAAGTAATCGTTCAGACCTGACACCGTCAAGGAATTATCCTAACTCATAAAAAAATAGCTTACCCTATCATACGCTCAACTTCACTCAAAGCAATGAGACAAGCAAGTTCAGCACGGATGGAAGTAATCGTACTGCGTATAGAGGGAAGAAGAGTGTGACCCGAGGGTTCGGTGTCAAAATGCCTTGCGCTTATAATGCACGGCGTATCGTGTTGAGGTCGGCCAGAAGAGAACCACTAATTGCAGCAACGGTGGAATGAGAGCGGCGAACGGTCAGATGCGGTTCCGTGGCATATCATCCACCAGCCTTTCCTCCAATAGTTCGTGATCAACGACCCAGGTTTTACACGACTAATAGCACTAGAGGGTTCGGAGACCAAATCGGTCGCAATGAACACTCGGGGATGGGGATATAGCTCGGGGAAGCAAATAGGCGGACGATGGTCTACCAGCAGGTGCGGTTTTGGCGTCGGTGAAATGCCTGAGGAGCGTGCAGATTGGTGCTGGTCGGCAAACACAGTGGAGTACTTCAGCAATCAACTAGTGGTCCGAATGGCAAGGGAAATTGGCCTGGCGTATAATCAACATTGACGATCGGAGTAATGAATGAAGATCAGAGTCGCCGAGTCAGAGTAAACGACGGAATAACGAACAGAGTCGACGTCAGGCAACCTTAACGGTGGATCATGAGTACCCAAGGAGGGGAGGTCAGTGAAGCGATCCAAAATGATATTCTTATAGGACTGATCGATCGACGGCGGACAACACGGCCGCAAGGAGATAACGATCGAAATTTGCCAAGGCTTCTTCTTCCGATCAATAGGAACGATGGAACACCGCCGGATTCAACAGAATGTTGGGTTTCTTCTGGTCTTCTAGCAAAGTTACACGAACGAACAATCTTTCTCCCACGAGAGGAAGGATAACTGACAACAGAGAAAATCCAAACAACAAACGGGATCTGGAGTCAAGACACTCAAGCCTGAATCGTACAATCACGGTCAGCGTCTCCCACAAAGAAACCCAATCGAAGGCCTCCTACTCTTCCCAGCAACAGAGGACACAAATTTCCTTTCTGCCTCTTCAACAATTCACTCTTCTTCTCTTTTCAAGAACAAAACATCACGGTAGAAAAAAAAAAAGTAACTGTCAAGGTGAACAACTGACTTCTTCCCTCCACGTCTGCTCTTCCCTTCTTATATTGGGGAAGTGGCAGTTGTGGGAAGGGGGGGGGGGGAGGGGGAAGGTGGCCCTATTGGGCCCTATTGGGCCCTCTCCCTCTTAAGGGGAGCCTAACGGGCTACCCTTAAGAGGATTCTTTAGGGGAGTAGAAACCCAACAAGGTTGTCTTCCCCTAAAAAGGACACTAAGCAAATTCAAATAAGGAAACAATTCAGGAGGCCGGTACTCGCACCCTGATAATTCAAAGACAAAGAAAAGAAAGAAAGAACATAAAGATACACGACGCAAAGCGATAAGACGATGTCGGTTCTCAAGCTTGGTAGTGAAATTGTAGATTCTTCACGTCTGCTCGGGCTTCGCGACGTGGTTGGCGACGGATCGGGGCGTGGTTGACGGGATGGTCCTCCATCACTACCAAGTTGCTTCATGAAACTAAGACTGTCATAGGCTATAGGAAGACTGAGAGGTCACCAGGGCTAATCCGTAATAAGGACCGAAATGGCTGCTAGGGTTGGCTGCGATGGTAGCCTCTAGGTCTGGCTGCGGCAGAGGTAGGACCATCCACATCATATAATACCTAAGGTCTTCCATGACCATGCAGCGCACATGGATGTGCTCGATGTCCTCAGCTTCACCTCCGAGGTAGACATGGTTCAAACCGTGCGAGCTGATTGCGCACCGCACCGCCCACCGCGCAGGGTCGGTGCGGTGCGAAAATCGGACGATGTGCGAAAATCGGTCGTCCCCTCCCCCCCCCTGCCCCGCCTCGCGCCGCCCCCCCCTCCCCCCCCCCCGCCCCGCAGCGCCGCCCCCCTCTCCCCCCCCGCCCCCCCTGCCCCGCAGCGCCGCCGTCCTCTCCACCCCCCTGCCCCGCCGCGCCTTCTCCTCCCCGGCCCCCGAGGGTCTGTAATTCTGACCCTCCCGGGGAAGAGGGCCAGAAAAAAACATCCCCAGAAGGTTCTCCTCCGTAAGGAACCCCATTCGAGCGGGCCATGCAGGCCGTCTCCACGAGGGCGTCTGCCGCCAGCTTCAGACGCGTCTGGAAATGGCGTCGACATCGCCACCCAGGCGGAGAGGAAGCGGAAGGCCCTTGTTCTGTGTTGTCTCATCTCGTGCTCTCTCACACCGGGGCCGACGCCCGCGAGCTCTACGAGGCGCTGCCCTCCCGCCTGGTAGCCGGGCAGAGCCTTTCTGCCGACATCGTCGACAGCGTGCTGAAGCGGCTGTGGAACGACGGCCCGAAGGCCTTGCTCTTCTTCCGCGCCCTCCTGCTGCATCACCCAAGCTACAGGCCCGCAGCCTCCAGCTTCGACCTCGCGCTCGACCTAGCAGCGCGCCTCCGCGACCCCCACGCCATCTGCCGTCTCCTTGAGCTGCGGGAGAGGCTCGGGCTGGCGCCGTCTCGCCGGACCTTCTCCATTCTGATGGAGCGGGAGGCGGCGGCGGGGAAGCCCGACGCCGCGGTGCGGCTGTTCCTCTCGATGCACCGGCACGGGTGCCGGCAGGACCTGGCGGCCTTCAACACGCTCCTCGACGTGCTGTGCAAGTCCCGACGCGTGACCAAGGCGGCCCGCCTCTTCGGGGCGCTCCGTGGACGGTTCTGCCCCGACGCGGTCTCCTACAACATCCTGGCCGACGGGTGGTGCAGGCTCAAGCGCGTGGATCGAGCAGTGGAGCTTCTGGCCGGCATGGTGCGCGAGGGGGTGCAGCCCACGGTGTCCACGTACAACATCCTGCTCAAGGGCTTCTTCCTCGCAGGGCAGGCGCAGCGGGCGAGGGAGCTCTTCCGAGAGATGGAGAGGAGATCGGCCTCCGGCGGGTGCCGCCCTGACGTGGTGACCTACACGACGCTGCTGCACGGGCTGGGCCTCGATGGAGACACGAGCAGGGCCCGGAAGCTGTTCGGAGAAATGGCCAAGCGGGGCTGCCTCCCCACCGTGGTCACCTACAACGCCCTGATCCGGGTCGTCCGCGACAAGGAGACGGTGGGCGACGCCCTCGCTGTGGTGGATGAGATGTTGGCGAAGGGTTGTGTCCCGAACGCCGTCACCTGCAACTTGGTGGTGCGGGGGCTCTGCCGCGCTGGGACGGCCGGTGAGGCGGCGGGTTTCTTGGACCGGATGCGGCGCGAGGGCTGCGAGCCGAGCGCGCAGACGTACAACATTCTGATCCGTCACCGGTGCGACGCGGGGGAGGCGGAGGAGGGGCTGCGCATCCTCCGGGCCATGGCGGCCGGGGAGGAGGGCCGGTGTCTGCCGGACCGGGACACGTACCGCCTGCTGATCCGGGCCATGTTCTCGAGGAGGAGGGTTGAGGACATGGCTACGGCGGGGCGTCTGCTCGTGGACATGGCGGCGCGTGGCTTCATGCCGCCGAGACAGACCGTGCACTGCGTCCTCGACGGCCTCGTGGTCACTGGCCGTCAGACACTCGCCAGGGAGATCCTTCGGGCCCTCGGCGACCAAGGGGGGCGGCTCATCAGGGAGCTCCACCTCCGGTGAGAACGCAACACGCTGCCCATGTCGGATATTCTTCACCCATCGCTGCTAAGGGCTATGTATATAATCTTTTTCTTGTTGATGCATTAACACGGGCTATGTATGTCAACTTCAAATTCTATATTCCAGTGATCCAGATTGATCCATTCCTAGACTGATCCATCGGGGGGGAGGGGTTGACAAAAAAAAAACCGGTAGGTCAGTGTGTCATGAGAGAGAGAGAGAAGAGCATGCGAGAGAGAGAGAGAAGAGCACTAGAGAGAAAAAGAAAGAGGGAAGGTCATCTTGTGCGTGTGTCATCTAGGCCCTTGTATTCATCTAGCTATTAACTTCAATGGCCCAATAACCTTTATTGGGACTTTTAGTAATTACTTATATCATTTATGGATTAATTAATCAATGTACTCTATCACATATGGTTGATTTGATTAATCAATGGTCTACTTGATTTATCGATTTAAACTAATCGATTCATTAAGTTTTCGGCTTGTGGGGTGCTAAGCTACACCTCATGTTTTAAAAGATACAAAGGAACATGGTAACTCTTCTATGGAACCTTGATATTATCAATTAATTTGTATGTGTAATCATGTATCCGCTTAACACTCTTAGGAAAACTGTGGGTATACTCAACTGTCAAACCCTAATCAGCCATCTCGTCGTCTTCCTTGAGTGTCTCGTCTTATATTGAGAGCGAAGAATTCCATCGATAACTTGCAATTTATAATGTAAAATTGATCAATATTACATACATACATGTGTTCTTCTAGCCATAATTGCATGTTATCATAATTAAATTGTTATTAATGGCTCGTGCTATAATTTCATGATTGTTTTTAACTTTTTTTTACATGACATTTGACCTTAGTGCATTGAAGAAATATTTTTCTGCAGGGCATAAAATACTTGCCTAGATGTCTTTACAGCTTTTACTACTTTTTCTGGATTTTTTAAATATTTTTTTATAATTTTTTGACGATTATATAGCGAAGAAATAATTATTAGAATTTAAAGAATATATTTTACGATATAGTTGGCATTTTAAAAAGGAATTTTCAGTTAAATCACGTGGTATCCACATCATTCTCCCGAAATTTGGGTGAATGATTGGATGCGCCAAATAAGCATTTTATTGGCTTATTATGACATCACAGTGTGTGATGTCATAATGAGAAAATTATTACCTTGATGATACCTAGTACGGACGTCGAGGAGAAAAGGTAAACCTGTCTTTTTGTCCTTTTGAAATATTCCATGTAATGAATACACGCAGAGAATCGACAGTCACGTGCAATAAATGCACACAGAGAATTGATTCCCCGTACATTTATTTAAAATTTTGAAAAAGAGAACTTTTATTACTATTTTATGGGAATGAGAATAGGCGACGTGGAGGCCAACTAGCCATTCAAAAAACATTGCGAACAATAAATGATTGAGCGGTTTGGAAGGGCATAAAAACATGACAGCATGCAATCCTACGGGGGAGAAAACAAGGCGACGAATCAGAAAACAACATTTTTTAACTGCATGGAGAATAAAGAAATGATCTAACAGCTTAGATTGATAACCAGAAAATGGCAATATCTTGAGATTTAACTGTCCGATTGTACCCAAATTTGGAGGGTAGGTTTGTCTTTTCACCCTCTACGATCCATAAGGCTGGATGATAAATCAGAGGTTGGGAAAAAGGGGAAAATCATTGAGGAAGTTCACTTCCAAATTTTTTGGCCAGGAAATACACTGGATTTGCTTCTTAAGTCGACAAAAATTGTTTCGAGAATAAAAGTTGTTAGTTTCTTCTTCACTATTTGAACTTCTTCTTGAATGATTTCAAAATGCCAAGGCATGGGCAAAATGTACATGCCTTTGGAGATGATTTTAATGGTGATCAGCATTGAAATTTGATTTTTATTCAAGATATGACTTAATATTCTTAGTTCTACATTGATTCTCATCTCATATTGCATCTTAGATCCTTATATTAGAGTCGAATTTCATCTATAATTCATTTTCCCCTAATAATTTCCACTTTCTCTCTCGAGGTTAGCTCGCCTAATTTCTCTCCATAGGTCTAAAATTTTTTCATTGGAAAATTCAATTCAACATCTAAAATACCTAAATCCAAAATTACATTAAAAAATCCTCCATCTTCAAGCCCATTGCAAAATCCATTTCTTGCTTATTAATTTCCAATTTTAATACATAAAAAATTGTTTTGAAAAATCATCTTGATTTGAATCTTGGTAATCCAAATTACTTTGACACAAGAATCAAAATTATCCTCTCCAGAGTGTTCTGACCGAAAATGTTAAGATCACTATAAAGATTTTATTTACTTTTGAGAAGTTACAAAACAAAATTAAATACAACCAAGGCCCATTAAGTACAAAAATTAAATCATTCTTGAATTAATTCATAAAAATTAGGATAAAAATTCTTGAGAAGTGCCTCTCTGTGTTTAGACCCCTCATCTTATACTTTCTATATTTTGAAAAAAAGAATTTTATAGGTTTATTGCATAAGCTTAAATCCAAAAGACGCATTTAAACTTGAATTTAATCACACCTATTTTAGGCTTATCACCCATCTTGACTGCTTAATAATGTTGGGTTCTAGAGGCTTTGATCTGGATGAACAAATCAAAATGATGCGCAACGGAAGCTTTTTGCGAATCGAACGGCATCAACAAAAAACATTGAACGAAGTACCTTTGCACGAATCTCATTCGTGATTTCTTCGATCCCGGAGCGAGACGAGTCAAGCTGCTCAAGTGTGCAGACTCTAGATGTATCCACGCGGTCCTCGGCACGTCGAATCTCCTCCTTCTCGTCGACGAGCCCCGTTCTTTCTCCTTCGGCGTCGTTACGTCGTCCCGATCACATCAAGGATGGAAAGGGGTTGTGGGGAGAGTGGAGAAGAAGGGGAAAGGCTCCTGAATAATTCTGGCCTGGGTGAATTTCGTTCAGGGCCTTCCCCTATTTATACTAAGTGGGCCTTCCCCTACCTTTGCACGAATCTCATTCGTGATTTCTTCGATCCCGGAGCGAGACGAGTCAAGCTGCTCAAGTGTGCAGACTCTAGATGTATCCACGCGGTCCTCGGCACGTCGAATCTCCTCCTTCTCGTCGACGAGCCCCGTTCTTTCTCCTTCGGCGTCGTTACGTCGTCCCGATCACATCAAGGATGGAAAGGGGTTGTGGGGAGAGTGGAGAAGAAGGGGAAAGGCTCCTGAATAATTCTGGCCTGGGTGAATTTCGTTCAGGGCCTTCCCCTATTTATACTAAGTGGGTATTTTTCATAAAAACCCCTAAAACTTAAGTATATCTTCCGACGTCCAAAAGACCATTTGCGTGTGACCCTCTAAGCCCATGTATCAGTCTTGTTAACGACTCCAACAACCCAATAACCTTTACTGGCCATCCCAATTAATTAACTATATCAAGATATAGATTAACTAATGTTGGATCGATTTAAGCCCAATCGATAGGTCGAGTCTCCAACATGCGGGGTGCAAAGCTACACCTTGTGCTTTAGAAGATACAAAGAAGCGTGTATCGACTTACTCAGGGAACCTCTTCATCATCGGTTATCGTGTATGTATGATCCATCATCCACTTGACGCTCCTTGGATGAATTAGGGTATGGTCAACTGTCAAACCCTAATCGGTCATCCGAGTTAGTACTGATGCATTCGAAAATCATCGGAGAACTCTTCTCCGATATTTCATTGCCTTGGCCAAGGACTTCATCGCATCATCTTCCTTGAGTTGTCATCTCTTATACCGAGGGTGGACGATCCCATCTTGACCACTCAATCGCCGTGTACTTCTTGATGCACCCGAACTAAGACCGTTTAGAAACCCATGATTAGAGACTCGTTGGCCATAGCCAAAGTACAACCGTCCGTCCACAAGACGTCTTTGGTGTCTCAGGTCTAAGGACCACTTACACAACCGTGACGTGAATCAACCTGATTGACAGTTCGGTATAATACCATTCAGGGATTTGTACGGATCAATTCAGTGAACTCTTTCCACTAAAGAGCACCCACTATCTATCCTTAGTGTCGCCACACTAATTGCTACGGGACCAGCCATACTCATCATATGAGTGAGCTAGATAGTGCTATTCTATCCGGATACTTCAATGTCCTTCTTGCGTATCTTTTGAATAGGAATGTTTAGAACACATGCTTAAAGACTAGTGATCTCCGTATTACGATATCATCATAATTCACTAAGTCTGATCATGTATTCATGGACTTCATTACACGCATCACACGTGCACTATAATGAATATGTTCTATTAATGAATATGGAACGAGATGTGGAATGTGTGATTGGCTTGCCGGCCACATATATTTCCATCAGTTAATTCACTAGGCAGAAATGAATGGAATTTATATATCACATATTGTTTTTAATTTTCTTAATATGGGATTAACAAGTTATTTTTAAGTTTCAGCTTCACGCAAGCTGGGTCAATAAGAAAATAAATTCATCATAGCCCAATGGCCTGAGATGTAAATAAAGGCCACATGAAGTTGTTCAAGCTTTGAGGTAACCTATCTAGATGCCCCCAGCATAATAGGCTGACTTATAAATGTCAACATAGTCTCAACCCTCTGATTTTCTAAGGAAGATCAGAGCGTCAAATTATATCTGACTTCCTTTTCGCTTGTTAGCTTTCACTCACATGCTTCAGATTTGTTAGCAAACATATTAGAGGGCCGTGTGAAAAACATACTAGAGTGCCAGATGCTAAGGAAGTGGTTGATGGGGCAAGCTAACTAGGATGGGCTACAACAAATGAAGAAAAGGTTCCATGGCTGTGACTTAAATAGCAGTAGTTGGACCCATCTTGTGGAGATCTGAGAGCCAAGGGATAAACCCATCTTTCTCCATCACTTGGATGTCGTCCTTGTCAGATGGCTAGTGGAAGTCGGTGACATGATGCCACAATCTGGTCCAAAAGCCATGGAAATGCCATAGGATAGGGGTTCATGAAATCCAGCATTGATAGGATCCTCTCAATCATTTAAAGCCTCAATTTGTTCCCAATATGCCCATCTTTGTCACATTAAATAAGGTGATACTGAGGACTATTTCATAGGTGATAGAGAGCAGGAGGAGGGGTAATGACAACTCTCTGCTATCTGAAAGGTCTTAAATAAGATCAAAGAGGGTTCCGCTCATGACAGAATTGTGCCATCAAGGCTGAGAAGAGTAGGCAAGGCACACCAAGGTTGGGGGTAACAATCAGCAACCCCATCCAACTATTTGAATCATGGCATTATGAAAGTTCAGAACACCAATTGAAGTATTTATTAACAGTTTTATCCCATCCATTTGAAGTAAAATCATTTAGAGTGAGCAATAGAAACCGAGTGTTCTATTTAATTTGGTATATTGGCCTCTTTGGGGCATTTTTACAAACACCTACCAGGCACTGACCATTTTATCTAAACCTTTATTATATCAATTTTGAAAATATATCTTATTTCCTATCAATTTGAATATTCATATAAACATAAATAAACCATATCATATTACTATATATGCCCCAAATCATACACTAATATAAATAATACCGTTATTAATCATTCCTATTGATGTCGGATGTCGTTGATGGTGTCGTCCGATGGGTAAGTCACTATGTGAATGTAACAACATGATGCGATGAAACCTTAGATGAGTGTACATGCAGGTCCAACTTGTGGGACATTGCCAAGTTCTGAGCTCCGGAGCGGGCGACGGAGGACGATAATGCTGACCTTCTGACCCTCGTCGGAGCGACGACGGTGACTACGACGTCGAACGGAATAAATCCATTGGGGCTCGCACGTAATGGACGGACTCGGCCCATGTCTAGGATCACTCGACTCATATTTTTCTTAGTAATCTCTCACCGACCTAGCCGGAGTGCGGTGGAGCACAGTCGACAATGTACTGTAAGAAGTACTATAACTGATGAGCAAGAGAATGGCATACCTCATCGGTGGCGGCGATTGTTGTTGAATAATTCATCGGTGCATGGGCCAGCTTGAGCAGTAACAATGGAGAAGTGCCGGAAAAGGGCTTGGAATAGCTTGATAGGCGGCCGAGGTGCATGCTGGAGCGAGGATCAGGAGAGAGGATGATGATGAGAGGAGGGTTGCTATGAGGCAGCTCGAGCAAATGTTTGAAGTCAGCGGCCACAACGTTGGCGCCAAAATCGCACGCAACGAAGACTACGTCGTGGGCTATGGTCTTCGGTGCAGATTTCATGAAGGCGCACACCATCAAGAGTAATGATTGATGTCATCCGCGTCGCACGCCCTCGATGTAAAGGCCAGGTGAAGCTCCTTAGTTATCCTTTTCATTTTCTCATATCTCTCTCTCTCATGTTGTCTTTATCCATTTTCTTTCGTCCCATTTTTGTCATGTTTTGTCACATTGGTGACGTCTTTCATCCGTCCACGTTTCTCATCAAGGGAGAGGGTCCGTCTTATGACCCGCTCCCCTTACCCATCCCTCTTTCCCTCTTCTTTTCCCCCCCTTAATTTCCCTTGTGTGTGTGTGTTTCCCTTTTATTTGTAATGGGGGAAGCCCACTTATAAGGGCTCCTCAAAGGACTCTTATGGCCCATTAGGGGCCCATCCTTTCCCCCTTATAAGGGATGGTCTGAAGCAACACTTCTGCCATGCATCTGAAGCAACAGTTCCGCCGTGGCAGAATCTGCAGTAATTTTTGGCCCGGCAACTACATTTGCCGTGTGCCAAAAATTTCTGCTTCCCGCGTATCTGGCAACATGAAATCATTCCCCATTGTCATCGACTAGCTTGACCCTCCTCGTGTCGACTAAAGGGGCTAGCGATCACCGCCCGTGTGTTTGAGTGCAGAATCGATCGCCGGCGACCGGTGACCTTTCGATCGATCGAGAAGTCAGGCATTGCAGGAATTTCCATGAACTACAGTCCTCCCGGGGGGTGCATCGTGCACCCTCTTTGAGTGCAACGGCTCCTTCCCCCTGCGTGGATATTCTCGAGAAAACTGCGTGGATATTCTGACGGCGGTGGAAACTTCTCGAGAAAATACTGGACGGACAACACTTTTGACACCAAAGAGTTCAGGTGTACCTCGGCACCGTAGTGCATGAAGAGGTTGCGGGGAATTCAGATCGTGACAAGGCTGGGCGAATCTGGGCATTGAGTGGCCCACTGGATGAGGAAGATTCTGGCCATTCCGGGCGTTGAACGGCCCTGGTAGTGAGTAGATGTTGTTGTCGCAGAGTCAGGCGTAGGCGACTACCCGCGCGCGCGAAGCGCGCGTAGGGTGCGCAGAGCACACGGAGCGTGCGGAGAGCGTGAAGCGCTGCCGCATGCGCGGAGTGTGTGGAGGGCGCGCAGCGCACCTGGAGCGCGCGTAGCGTGCGCAGCTCGAAGTGTCAGACGACGACGACGACGACCGGCGTTCTGGGCCGCTCTAGGCGGTGGCCTAAGACTGCCTTGGGCAGTAGTGTGGGGCTGCCTAGGACGGCGGCCTTGGGCTGCCTTGGGCAGCAGCCTGGGGTGGCGGCCTTGGGCTGCCTTAGGCGGCAGCCTGGGGCGGCCTGGGCGGCCTTGGGTGGCCCTGTTGGGGCGGCCTAGGGCTGCTCGTGGGCGGCCCTGGCAGGGGCAGCCTGGGGCGGCCTTGAGGTGGCCCTGGCTGGGGCGGCCTGGGCGGTCTTGGGCGACCCTGTTGGGGCGGCCTAGGGCTGCTCGTGGGCGGCCCTGGTAGGGCCAGCCTGGGGCGGCCTTGGGCGGCCATGGCTGGGGCAGCCTGGGCGGCCTTGGGCGGCCCTGTTGGGGCGGCCTAGGGCAGCTCGTGGGCGGCCCTGTTAGGGGCGGCCTGGGCGGCCTCGGGCGGCCCTGTTGGGGTGGCCTGGCAGGGGCTGCCTGACAGGGGCAGCTTGGGCGGCCTAGGGACGACAGGTCTGAGAGAGAAAGAGAGAGAGAGAGATGAGATGAGGAAGAGTAAGAGATGGCCGATGACGACGACCGACGACGCTAGGGGGTGGTTGTGGCGGTGACGACGGAGGCGGCGGGTAGGGTTGAAGAAGGGATAAGGGGGGCGCTTGGGCAGTCCTCCAAGAAGAGTTAAACAAAAACTCGATTCTTGAATTATGACTTCCTAAGTCTTTCTTGAAAACAATGGCCTATATATAGGCCTTTGGAGGAAAGAGAAAATGACGAGAAATTAGAGACGAGAAATTAAAGACGTGCGTCGTGTCACGCCAAGGGGCAGTTGTGGATCTACCTCTGGCTTCGTGTCATGACGCGTGTAGGGACCTGCGCGGGTGGAGACGTGCTTGTCGACGGTTGTGGCGTGTTGACTTTGGTGTTGACTTCAGTTGACCGTGGCGGGTTGGCTTCTGTTGAATTCGCCGTTGGGTCCATAGTAGGCGTATTGACTCCGGTTGACCGTGGCGACGCGTTCGACGGTGATGTGTTGGCATCCTCGCGATCACCAAGACCACCTACCGTCATGTGCCTCAAGCGCTCAACCCAGTGCCGGACGGTGCAGCAATCCTTGTAGTCACTTGGCACTCGCCCTTAGTTCAACTGATTGTCCGCTGGTCACCCATACATTGCCGGCCACTGGATACCACTGCTTGCGATCCCCACTGCGTGACCCTGTTAGCATTTCCCCGCAATACAGAAACCCCCGCGCAGCCTGACACCGGGGCCGGCTCTTTGCAGCCCCCTCTGCACTCTCCTCCTCTGACCTTTACGAAGAGCTCCGGCACCATCCGCTGCACGTCGAGTTGCCGTGATCTCTCCGGCACCTCTTCATCAAACGCACTCCAAAACACCACCGAAGAAGATGAGATCCTGCACTACGAGCCACCACCTACGAGGTACGCCGTCCTCTCCCATCGCTCGTTTAATTATTCTCTTGCAATATTCTTTTGTCCCCTCTCTACCGCGCTCGGGATAGGTAGGTGAGAGAGGATAAACGAGAGATAACTATGATTGTGAGTGCCTTATCGGCATGGACGAGTACGTCCATTACGTGCGAGCCCAATGGGTTGAGTTCGTTCGGCCGTAGACATCATCGTCGCTCCGACGAGTTCGAGAGGTCACCATCACGGCGCTCGACGACTCCCGTCCCAGCTTGGAGCTTGGCACCTCCTTGAGTCGGAGCCTGCACGTAGGACACCAAGGGCACTCTGCATCACGTAGTTACATACCCGTTAGGGTAACCGTCGGACGACAAAACCGCCGTAATCTGATACATATCCCTTATCGACAATGAACAATCATATTCGGCGTCGACCAGACGATGTCCCCGATGACGTCCGACATTATTTCATTTGCTGCCAACTAGGCAAGATATGCAGTGGAGGCAGTAAATGTTGGCCGCATCAGCATTGACAGCTCTGAACGCCACAACTGTGGTATTTGCAGGATTCTTGCGATCAGAGGTTCTTAGATCTTCGGCCGTGTTTCCGCCAGGCGCGCGATGAGAGTCACAACCATGCGATCAGGCACAACATAGGGCGTGGAGTTTTTGTGAACCTCATTGCTTGCAGATTGACGGACAGGCCCACGCCAAGGGATGTCGATCGTGAATATCACACTTGTCAGTGTTGATAGATCCGTGGTGACCAAAACAAGTTCATGCGGCGATCGGGCTGGCCTTGTAGCGACAATGGTGAGTGCTCATGTGAAAACTCTCATGTTGACCAGGTGCAGTGGAGCCATGACATCGTGCAGATCCTATTGTGGTAGCGGTGGTTGGGGAATCACATGTGTGATCAAATGGGATGTGACTGGACCCTTTGCACGAGCACATGACAAGAAGAATGCATACATGCAGCCGTGGGAAATGGTCAATGACCGAGACCGCGGGTAGTCAACGAGTCACCGTGGCACACAGATCCGCAGCAGCGACGGCGACCTTGGTGATTAGCCACGGGATGGGAAAGATGGGGAGGGCAGTGGCCCCTTTCTTCTTCCCTGCTCCCTTCCACTTTCTTCTTCTTTATCCTCTTCTTCTTCTTCCTCTTCCTCTCCTTCTTCTTCCTGGGGTTGAGACCTGGATGAAAATAACTGCTACAAACAAGTTCCAAATCTAGAATAGAATGTGGCCCCATCATGGCCTTATAAAGGGCCATTATGGGCCCTTACAAGGAGTCTAGAAAGGGGGCCCAATAAGAGACCCCCCCCCGACCATTTACAACAAAACAAAAACAACATTAGATAAAATGACGTGAAATAAACGGTACAAATGGATACGAAAACACGGTGACTCAGACACATCACGACGAATAGGGTGCACTCGTCGTTATGAACACAAAACCGAAATTAAACGAACAAAAACAGATAAAATGCAAACACATGCGTAGACGTGCCCTACCCGGGGTATTTAAAACCGGGCGTCTTCACGAACGCTTTGGCATGCCATGGGCATGCCAGTCGGCCTGGACATGGACCGGCGGTGATGCTGATGACATCGAGGATGACTCCGATGATATTTTGTCGATGTCGTTTGGGCGCACTTCATCAGCTATCCTACCTTATCCCCTTCCTATGTTTCTAATTTCTTAAATGCTTATCAATTCATATTTTACATTCTCCATATCTGTCCTAATATTTAACTCCTATCCTATGTCCATAATATAATTCATCTGAATAATCTATTTATAATTAAATAATCTCTTTATTACTGTCATTAGTATTCTCTTCTTTTTGTTATTTATCTTTCCTCTTATATCATACTAAATAAAATAGTCATATTCACCAAAATATGACCTATGTATATCTATTATGTCCTATGTATAACCTAAATATCAGTTAGTATAAAAATCTTACCAAGTATATGTCCTGTTAAGCGAAGTATCCTTACTAATCTCTGCACCTTATTGCTAGGGATGGAGGATCGTCATCCGTCATTTGGTTTTCGTCATCCGTTTCCATTCTTGCGGATTGACGGATGATTGAATGGTTGTATTTCCATCATTCGTCATTAGTCATTCGTCATTTGTGACGAATGACGAATGATGAAAACTACTGACGAATGATGGGAATGACGAATGACTATATCGAATGACAAAAATGATAATGTATTCATTAGAAAGCATCAAAATGTGACGAATGCCAAGGAGGAGAGGAAGCCAACGGTGTTCGTTGATTCCTTGGGGTTGCATTGCTTCTAGCCTTCCAAATAAACATATTTTGATTTTTTCAAATTTATGCTATGACCCTGCTGAATTCTTAATCGCGGAGTTCTTACCATAGCGATAGAGATACAAAAAACTGAATTTGCACTTCTCTTCATACCACGACAATGCATGTGGCATTCAACACCACAATGGATGATACAGAGAGAGGGAGAGATGCAACGACCGTGGAGAGGGGGAGAGATGCTTCGAGGGGGGTGGGGAGGGGGGGGGGGGGGAGGGAGCGAGGGGGGGGGGCGGGATACGAAGATGGGGAGAGGGTTTCCGGTTGAAGAGGGGGCAAGGCGAGAGCGGCGAAGGGGAACACTCGGAGAAGAGGGGAGAGGGGGAAGAGCATCGATGGGGGGTTCGTGAGAAGAGAGGGGGGGGGGGGGGGGTTTGTTTTCCGTCATCTAGACGTCCGTTCCATTCCGTTTGCGTCAAAAGACGAATGACGGAACGGATGAATGACGGAAACCTTCAAATGATGAAAGGGTGACGAATGACGAAAATGACAGAATTTTTTCCAAAAAACGGATATCAGAACGGAATTCCGTTCCGATACGTTCCGTCCGTCCATTTTCGTCATTCGTTTCCATCCTCCATGCCTACTTATTGCTCTTATATCACGAATAAATATAATAAACATTATCATCAAAGCACCCATCTTAATATCTCTTTATGATATTAATATAAAGCAGTTTCATTATCCTAATTACCATATTGTTTTATAATTAATATTCAAAATTATTAGTTCTAATAGTATTATAATTAATATGTTATCTTATAAAAACCTTACCTCGACCTTTACCAATTTCCTCCAAAATCTTATTACTTATTTAGATCTTTTGGCTATATTCATTATTACTTCTTTATCCCGTACATTAGTCCACTGCATAACTAAGTTCTTTTATTAGTATCTGTTGAGGTTTTTGTGTTTTAATGTACACTAAATTACATTAATATCATGAATTTATAATTAAGAAACTAATTTATAATTAGAGCTTAAAATATTTTAAGATTATGTTTTTTAAATGTGTTAAAACTATAAAATAAACTAGAATAATCATAAAGTACTTGGGAGAATGAAAAATGTTTTTTAAAATTTCTGAAAATAGTTTTAAAGTATTAAAATGTTATTTTAATACTTTAAAATATTTTAAAAAGTCATTTCATATTTAACGTATGTTGAAATTATTTTCAGAAGCCTTAGAAATATTTTTAAATACTTTAAAAATATTATAAATATTTTCTGAATTTTTTAAACAATTAAAAGTATTTTAAATAGTTCAAAATTGACTTCTAAATAATTTTCTGGCATTTTAGTTCATTTAAGAAGGGCCCAATAAGGCCTAAATGGGCGGAGCTCATTAGCCTTAGTGGCGGACCCGACGGGCGGATTTAACCAGTTAAATCCGAGGTCGGGTCCGCTACTAAAGATTGAATTATAAATATATATATATATATATATATATATGGGGAGAACGAGATTTGAACCCAAGACCTCTGCCTCAGTAATGAAGCAATTTACCACTGCGCCAGAAGTCATCTCTTAGTGTAGAGATAAATTATTTATATATAATGTACTTTGGACCCGAAAAATCGAATTAGGAAATTTGATTTATTCCAAAGGTCGGGTCCGACGGTTGACTTTCCAAAATCATTTCTTATTTCTAAGAATTGTATTTTTTCCGACTTTTGAAATTCCTATATTAAACCTAACTACTTTAATTAGCATTAATTACTATAATTAATTTTTTAATTAAGGAAACTTTCTATAAAGCTTTGAAAAATCATAAAAAATTAATTACAGCTCCTTTTGAGCTCGAATTTTTTTTGAAATTCTCAGAAAATTACAATATACCCCTCTACCCCTATAAATACCACTTCAGAGCAAGGGTTGAGGTATCCCTTTTGAAAAGCATCTCTCTTGTGCTACTCTTGAAGAAGAAAGTGCTGCTTCTTGTGAAGTTTCTCCCCTGCAATCAGTGTGGCTGTGCTTCTCCATTGATAAGGGAAGTTTTTAATTTTCATCATTCATTTATTTACTGAATAGGGTGATAGTTTCCTCCACAATCATTGAGTTAGTGGTGATTTTTATGAGATTTTGTGAAGGATAGTGAAGGGATTGATATTATTTTTGAAAGTGATTAAGAGGAATTGATTTTTTGATCTTGAAAGTACTTATGAAACAGGTTTTCAGAATTTATCTTGATATTACATTTGAATCTTAGTTTGTTTGATCATTCATACATCATTGAGAGCGGTGATTGACCTTTGATCAATCACGGGGAGCGGTATATCGTTTCTTCCACTAATCTGAACAGGTGACGAAGATCAAGAAGGCAGGGAGGTGACGTTGGTGGCACCAAGGACGTGACTGTGACGAGGGAAGTGGACGTACGAGGAAGAGTTCGTGACGGTTTACCCGAAGGCGGTTCGGGGTTGAAGCTCGTGCACCAAAGAACGTGACGTGCCATCGGAAGACTCCTCTGCAGAAGCAACTCTGTAAGTTGGGTTAGGGTACCTTACAAGGGAGGATCCTTAGTAAGATTATCCTGAGTCCTAATTTGGACTCGAAGGGGGGCCTTGGATTGACTCGATCACTAAGCGGATCGAGGAACCAAGTAAATCTAAGTGTTCGAGAGAAAGAAGGTGAGTGTCAAATCAAGGAATCTTAAAAGCTAACTAGGTAAACAAAAAGAAGATAAGCTAATTCACCCCCCCCTTAGCTTCCAACAGTATCCATTATTCCTCTACATCCTAACTCAAGTATTTGATCTGCCTCTAAAGGACAGTCCATGTGAATATTACCTCACTCGCATTAGACTAGTTTCTGTGAGTTTATATAATTAAAATTTTTCTTATCTCAGGGGATTTAAATCTGCAATGACTTTAACATAACACCCTAATTTACTTTGTCATTTAATAAATGTGTCAGCTAATTTTGATTGAGTGGGGTAGGTGATAATTTGTTATTCACCAATTAGACAGAGTTATGGGCCTATAACATCCATTGGATGCCAAATTATTAGAAATGTAAGGGTTTCTTTGAAAAGGCCTCTTAACCATAAAATGACTCAAATTCATAAGTGAGATGAGTGCATTAAATTTTCTCCTCTAGTGGACACCCGTATCCATTTCCTTAAGAACTTCCCTTGCCAGTCCAACTGCAATGGTGGAAGATCCTATCATATCTTTGTTGTCATTAATAAAGAAGAAGATGAGGATATATGAAGTGTAGAGAGAAATTAAGATGTTTATAAAAAATAATTAAATAAGTCAAACTGTAGAATATTGGATACAATGTAAGGGGAGAAAATATTACAATATTCCAATATGAGAATCTCTCATTTGAGGTTCATCATATGATTAAGATGGGAAATTCTGGTAAGTATGATGAGCTCTGATGGGTTGAAGTGTTGGCGGTAGTTCTTCACATATTTGATCTCATCAAATAAGAGATGTGGCTATAAGTTGAGACTTTCGTATTTGAAAGAAAAATAAGAAGGTGTGACGATATCAGAGGTAATGTCCATTACTTTAAGGAGAGAGAGGAGCATCATAGGAGAGATCATTTATGTATGGAAAGGGTTCCCTTTTCCCTTTCTATTAATGTAATTGCATTACCTAATCTTGATAATCCTCTGTTAGATTATATCTTGACCAATCACTGGTTGCAATGTACTCTGCAAGCAATAGGCTTTGATCAACTTTGGCCACCAAATTTCAGTTGGGTTTTATTCCAAAAATCTAACGCAATATAATAAACTATTTATTTAAGTCCATTAATGAATTTTCTCTATATCTAGTTCCAATCAAATCTATTTTGTGAAAGGGTAAGAAAACCTTTATTTTACAAGGGCAAGTTTCTAAATAACAAGTGTATAACAATATAATACAACATAGTAAATGTCCTAAACGTGCCCTTATAAAATAAGGGTTTTGCTTAACCACAAGTAAAAGAGGTGTTCTCAATCGGCGAAGCCTCTAAAGCCTGAGGTGATCTCAATTGGCGATGCTTCTAGGTGTTCTCAATCGGCGAAGCCTCTAAGGTGTTCTCAATCAGCGAAGCCTCCATTGCCTTTTTCCCAAGGTGTTCTCAATCGGCGAAGCCTCCTTAGACTGAGCTGAGTAGTTCTCAATCGACGAAGCCTCCAAGTACTGAGCTTAGGATTTCTCAATCGACGGAGCTTCAAAGCCAATCCTTGCTCTCTCATTTATAATTTAAACTTTTCTAATATAATATATTTAAACTTATTACCTGTAACTCTAACTCCTGTACACCATTTTAGAATAAAATGGCTAATTTCCTCGTAAAAGAGCTGATTTTAGACTGTCATTATCAGTGTGTCTAAAATCCTGGTTCTAAGGGTTGTTTTGTTCTTACAGAACTCCACCTGTCTACCTATGATACGAGGGGGTACATGCTCTGATAACTCACTTATTATCTGTTCTCATAAATTTTTCTCTTTTATTTAACTTCTAATAAGTGCATTTTAGCTGTTATCTCATAACGTGATTAAAGTTAATTTGATTTTGAACTTTTAAAATTTATTTATTAAACAACATAAATATTCATTAAAAACTCTATGATTGGGTAAATACCATTTAATTCTTGTCAAATAAAACTCCAATATTGTTTAGATACGTATGGTACCAAAGACATGATTTAATACATTAAGTGTCCAGAAATGGTAAAAAATGTTAATAAATCATTCAGTATTGAACAAATCATACATAAGGGCATTAATGTTGTAGTTTTCCTTGGCTAATGAACTCTGATTAGCATAGTAATTCTCATCTCATGAGAGTTTCATGTTGAAATGCAAAGCCTTAAGCCATGGAACTCATGGACAAGTACCAAATTTCATCATGAAGATGAAGATACTATGTATCAACTTTCAAAGACAAGAAGAAGATATTATATTCATTTATTAACTTTCAAAGGTTTGAGTCATGAAATTGTACTATGGGTTTCAATGAGTGAACCCTTGCCAAAATGCATTAATTAAGTGTAGACCAGATGATTTTAGTGCTTCATGTACTTTTAAAGTTAATCAAAATGCTTAGGCGTTTTAAAATTATATAACTCATTCGATACTAGCCATCCACCTTTTTATAAGTTTTAAAATCATATATATCTTCAGTTGTATCCCCCCCTTCCTGAAATTCATTAAAAAAGCCAATAATTAACTTTTAAAAATCCTTTTAATTGGGTTCTGACATAATTTTTGAATATATATTTGGTCAGTATTTGATATTCGCGATCTTATTTGTTGTTTACGGCAACATCTAAGCTAAGACGTCGGAAAACTGAATAAGCAGAATATCAAATAGAAGAAAATAAGAGGAATAGGAGCTTGTCAGGCAAGATCAAAGTGTATAGTTGAAGAAAAACGGCAGCTGAGCGTGGTACGTAGAATCTTCAAATAATTTCATCAGTGACATATGTAATATCTCGGATTCTTTTGATTCCTTTCATCTATTCCCAATCAAACGACAGAACCTGTAGGAAGACATTTATTTGTCAAATCCGTTTTGAAATCATCATTTTATTCTCTATTTTGATACCATAACTTAGAACTTGGAAGACCGACGATCTGCTCCCGGGGTTTTCTTCTCGCATGAAGAGAGGGGAGCACTAGCCACTGCTCATCAAATCCTCGAGGCTGCGGACCTCTGGATCTCGCTGGAAGCGCCGGGTGTGGCCCCCCGGGCGTAGGAGGATATATCCTTTTGCCGGGATATACCGCAGCGAGCAGAGAGAGGGGAGGGAGGGAGGGAAAGGCCATCTCAAGATGCTGTCGGGGGCGTTCCGGAGGCGTCAGAGCGCCGTCCTGGGGATGCTGCTTTTCTGCGTCTCCTTGCTCTATCTTCGACTATGGATCCTGGACTACAGCTTTTCCGCCCAGGACCGGGAGTCTCTTCGGTGCAGTCTCCGAAGCCCGTCCCCCAAACATCCGTCTTTCTCGCTTCCTCTTTTCGGCGCATCTGTGCCTCTCTCTGCTGGAGAGCCCCCTACCGCCGCGAATTCTTGTTTCGTGGGCGCCGTTGGTCGATCGTCACGAATGATTATCCGGTTATCTCTTGCCCTCGCAGAAAGGAGTTCCATCGGGCGAGCACGGAAGCGATAGACGAATCCGCGCAGTGGAGGAGGAAATACGACGGCGAGGCCCAAAGAGCGAGGCAATCGGCGGCGAGACTGCTTCAGGCAAGGGCAACTCGCCATTCCATCACACGGCGCGGTTGCGTCCTTTTCCCTTGAAGCTCATTTTGTTTAATGGGTGCAGGCGAATGAAGATCTGGCTAACGCCACAAGGACCCTGGCGATGCTACAGCAGGTACGAAAGAATGAACCGTCAGGCCTCGGCTTGCCTTTCCTCGCCTGATCGATCCCTTCTTCTGTTACTGTTTTCATGTGTCTGTCCTCAGGAAAACGAAAGCCTGCGGGCGCAAGTGTCGTCGCTGAATCTGACGGTGGAGACCATGAGAAGGCGCGGCTGCGACCCGATCGCTGCAGCGAAACACAGTTGACTTCACAGGCAAGATGGCTCTGCAACGTTTCAATTTTATTTTTGTTTTTTTTTATTTTCCTCTTGTGGGAAGAAGAATAAGCCAAAAGGATCGAGCCGTGGAATGTGCACAGACAACAGTAAATGAAAACGGGATGATGAATATACAGTCACCGCGTTCAGGAAAACTTGAATCAGCGAGGAGATTCGATGGAGGGAGGGGCCGCGACCTTTCTTATCACCGAGACGACGACGCCATGGTCCAAAAGTTGAGGAGATAAGAGGGGGTGACGACGAACCAGCTCAAGAAGGCCATGGCCGTCGCCGTCTCGAACCTGCCGCAGTGGTTCTGCGCGCAGTTATTGAGGTCGTTGCTTATCAGCACCGTGATGCCCGCCGACGAACACGCCGCCGCGAATGTCAGCGTCGACGTTATCTGCAGCACCGACGCCACGATATTTGCATTACAAACTTTCAAACATATGCGGATTAATAAAAACACCATCTTTCAGTAGAGTCTGCTCAGTACTCACCCCATCACCGACCGTGAAGAAGCAAACGACGTGCGGGTTCCGCAGGCTGCGTTTGACAAAGAGCGCGTACATGTCCAAAAAAGCGAGCGAAAGACTCCATATGCACTGAAGAGTGACGGCTGCCACGAGATAACTGCCGCCATTGAAATCGCAGATAGATTAAAGTCCGTCACTAGGGGGATCGATCGATCGCACAAGACTATCGGGAGACGATGAAATCGACCATAATGATCCGATATTTACTGTTTGGGAAGCAACGAAAGAAAAACAGGAACAAAAGAAAACTAAGTTTTTCATGAAAAACAACAGCGGAAATACGTCAAATCGTGACAACGTGACAACCACATTTAGCAACATTTACAACACATGAGTTCATAACAAATCAATTAACTAATAATAATCATTCGGCTCCATTTCTACGTCATCGGAATGCACAAAACCTCCAGGCGAAAACGAGTCAAAGATCAGTGGCAAACAAACGCAATAAGCTACTTGCCGGTAGCCCACACCCTTCGGTAATTCCAGAACATCACACAAACCAACTCTATAATGTAGAACTCTTCTCATCCAAGAACCAAGCTCAAAGACAGCCCAATTTTGATATTAGTTCCAGGCAAGAAATATACAGACATCCAGCTGCCCTGATGTTAAGCTTCCTAATTATACTCTTCTTAATTGCGGCCAGGTTCTGCCATCTCAGTCTTTGCACAGAACCACGTTTAGCTTGGGTGACGTTTAGCTTATCTGTGCGCAATATTGTGCCCATCTCATTATGAAGGCAATCATATATTAGGAGGTTAAGACTGCATTAAGCATGATATATCCGTAAGAAAACGTCATCTCATTCTTCTGGAACACTACAGGGAGTACGAAACCGATAAGATATAAATCCTAGAATGAAAAAAACAGGGAATTCACATCAGAAGACAAGACTGAGCTAGGCGCATCGTTACTGCGTAATAATCCAGCACTCGATGCAGAATGGAGTGCGAGGAAAAGTACAGCCGAAAAATTTTACGAACTTATACTTCGCATCTAGCTCGAACAAATACAAGCAGATATCGGCTACCCAGATAGCACATAAACCACCTCCAGCCTACAGTCTAAGTATTTACAAGAACAATGTGGAACATGGATGCATCCTCCCAAAAGGAATCACACATGTTGGTGGTTAACAGCACATTATAGTTCTTAATACCGGGTCCTAGTGTTTCCGCATAAGGTTCACTGGCCCTGCATGCCCCCAATGATGAGGTCCTCGTAGTGTCTTAATTCAGCTATTGAGCAACCTGGGCACGCGCGGACGGGTTAAGGAAAAGCCCCATGCTATTGCATCAGAACAACGATGCGGCATGTGATCACTTAGAGAGTGAAGGGCCAGCAGCAGCGATATGGTAACAACAGGAAGTGGGTATGGCTTCTTCTTCGGGCTCAAATTTCCAGAGACTCAAAGGACCGAAAAAGTTTCGAGTGATTTCCGAAAGATGTTGCTTGCAGAAGGATGTTGATGTAACCTGACAGTTTTTGATGTCCACTAGTCTTTATTTGCGAGGCATGGGCCGAGAGACTACAAATTCGGAGTCTATTGAGTTTGGAGCCAAATGCCACGCAAAGAATTTCATCGAAATGTTCATGTTCATCGCTTGTCCATGACCTGGAGCATTCTAGCATACAAATGGAGACACGCAAACATGCAGATGGATGGATAGTCTCTTTCTTTTAAAGAGAACGTGCAAGTCCAAATTAAGGGAGATGAACAGTCCACTGGTCGAGAAAAAAGTGATGGACTATCTTTCGTTCAATCTGGGGTGCACCCACAACATCTGGCGGATCGAGGGGGTATCTTTCTAGAACTCACCAGCAAATAAATGCTCCGAGAAATGGCGTCAAGAAAAAAATAAGAACGGAGAGATAACTTACCAGAAAGCTGTGACGGAGGAGAAGTCGTTGGCGGAGGCCATGAAGCCGATCGCAGCCACCCCGAAGGCGAACTGGAGGAGGCGGAGGGCGAGGCCGCCGTGAGTCCCGGGCGTGCCCTGGATGTCCTTCATCCTCACCCTCGGCAGGTTTTCCGGATTGGCATCCGCCGGCGGCGACACTTCCACCGGATGGACCGCAGGCCGGCTGACGCTCATCTCTTCTACAAATCAATCATAAGAGATGGAGGACGCGCGACTCCCCACGGCTCTCGGATCTAAACTCGAAGACTGGGATCGATCCAGGCTGGGGGACGAGATGAAATACCCGATCAACCCAGAACTGGAAGAGGGGGGAGACGCGGACGAGAGCAACAGACGAAACCCTAGCGTGGGACGGTCACTGCACCATGCTCGGAGGGGAACTCCTTCCGATGTCGCGCGCGGCCGGAGAGAATTTCGGGCATCGGGCGGAGATCCAGCCAGACGAGAGAAGAGGGAGGGGATGGGGACGGACGGCGTCGGCTAACGAACGGGATAGGAAGGGCCGATTCTTTGATTCTTTCTTTCCCCGGGTGGGGGGAATATAAAAGGTGCCGGATTTAGAATATTACACAGGACTAATTAGACTGGTCAAACTATGGGGTTTGGCATCGAAAGGCCGCGGGCGGGCAAGTCCGCGCGCGCGGCCGGTGGTCCGATTCGCGTGGCCTCGAGCGGCCCACGCCTCAGACACGTGGCCTGCTGTTCAGCACCAGATTAAGGAGTCCGACGGGCGCGCTTGTCGGTCTCCCCGGGTTCGGACAACGGTCGCGCGTGTCAGTCTCCCCGGGTTCGGACAACGGTCGCGCGTGCCACAGCCGCGGTCAGATTCGGACAACTGTCGCGGTGGCCTGGTCCGGGCTGGCGTCGAAGAGAAGCTCCGCAAAGGTGCCCCCGCCGATGCCCTTGGCCAGTCTCCCCGGGTTCACCCACGCGCACCTCCTCCCCGCCTCCCCCTCCTCGGCCGCCAGCACCTGCACATTTTGGCGCCCCCAAATTTATTCCCCTCCCCCGACATATCCATGGGGCGAACCCATGGAATCCATCAAATCCCGGCCCCGCATAATCCAGCCATAGTTCCATCGACTTACCTTGACGAACGGGGCCAGATCAGACGGCATCAACAGCACATCTGGCGCCGCTGAGATCGCCAAGGCTTCCGGGGCCAGAGACAGATCCAGGGGGACTTCTGTCGACGGTGGATACAGAGGATAGAAGCTGTCCAATCATCGCCAAGACAAGTTTACGTCACAACTCCGCCGAGTTACCTGGAAGATGATAAGAGAGGGGGCCGAAAAGAGATGGGAAGACGGGGTCAGTAGCAGTTGATCACCTCCGTTGGGCGAGGACATGGTGGGCGAGTCGGCCCAGCCGGTCTCCGCCGGAAGTTTCCGGGGTAATCTGTGCAATCTCCTCGCTGCTCAGGTGTTTGAGGATGTCCACCGAGCAGCCGCCGACGACAACCTGATACATGGATATAACAGAATTGGTTATTTGCAATGAAGATTGACCGCAGCCATTGGCAACCCCGAGTAAACAGTCATTGATCGCGGGTGCCTTATTTCTTCAGTGCTGAGTAGCGTCATTTATATACAATTCGCGCACCTCATTGGCAGAAAAAACGCACGGATTCGAAAGACAGCTTATCTGCAAGACAAAGAGAAAACAAGATGAAAACAAGATACAAGAAGCAAGCAGGAACCTTCCGGTTTCTTTCAAAGCGAAACAAACATCGTTTACCTGGTTCTTGATTTCTTCGGGTGGGAAGATCTCGAAAGCAGGCTGGGCAGAGAACAAGGATAGCTTCAAATCAAAAGGAGAAATTCGGAGTACGACACAAAAGCAGATATAAAAATAAGGAAAATCGCGGAAAAAAGAGTGGAAAGGAGAAGCAGAAGTGGATTGTTTGGAAGGACCTGAGGAAAAACATGGTCGTGATTAGCATCACGCGTGGCTGGCAAAAGGACGACACGCACGGCCGAACCCATCAATTCGACATAGTCTTGGAGCTAAGTTGAAGAAACCAGTAAAATGAAACTGCTTTTGAAAAAACTCGGAAGCCAACTTTAGAAAAACTAAGCTCTCTCAAAGTAGAGTACAGACCCTCGAGATGATTTCCACTTTGAATATGTCGTCAAAACTCGTATTCGCAGTGCCATTTTTAATTTCCGGGTGTTCAGAATCAATGAAAGGCCCAATCTGTCAAGAGAACATAACCAGATCGGAGGTTCAGACTACACCTCGCAGGAATAAATAAGTTGGAGTTCTAATAACTAGCGCTGGAAGATCAGCTTACCAAGACAAGCAGTTGCGGGGATTTTCTGCTTGCATAAGCTAGTAGCTCGGCCAGGGGCTCAAACAGTAGATTGTCGCTGGTAGTAAAAGGACCGGCTGCCACAATCTAATTAATTTGCACAAGAGTAACGCGTATTAACTTCACTCCGAGGTCCAATCATGTCTACGTAGTTTAGATAAATCGTTCGTGAACCTTGGCCCAAGATTAAGAAAATTCGTGGGACTTTAACCAGGGCAGGTAAAGAATCATCAGTATTTCTGCCGGATTGAATGACAATCACAAAAAGGGATAAAAAAAACCTCAATAGATAGAATTGGAGAAAAAACACCCAGCGATATTCCATCTAAAAACCATAACCGATCGTGCAAAGAAATAATGCCATATCATTGGGCAACACATTGCGAAGGAGATGCAGATAAAGTCGGTAGCCATCACACAAAGGAATCTTCGTTTGGGGCGTACCAATGATAGGCGTCGTGAATTATCAATATGAGAGCCAGGCAGAGATTCCTGATCCATGGCTTGCTTTTTCGCAGAAGGTACATCGGAGGGGACACATGCAGGCAAGAAATCTATCACCTTGGACGCAATTAAACAATGACCACTCGGATTTACTCCCTCAACGCCAATGACCTTGAAGCGAAATTCGATGCCAACATAATTATACAAAAGGATCATCTAAACCTATCAGGTTACAGTTGATTATTCTGACAAAACTGGTTACCTGGCCTGGGAACACTGAATAGGTCTTTAATTTTTCAAGATCAAGTCGGATGCGCTGCCCACCCGATTGCTCCGCACTAGAATGATAACCAGTTTAAAGAGAGAATGAACCAAGACGATGGTCTTAATACGGATGTTGTCCATTACCTCCCTTGCAGCGAGACAGAATTCTTGTTCATACGGCCTTCTCCGTCGCAGCAGATCATACCGACAGTAAATATGTTTTTCTGCGATTAATTTAGATATGATTCATAGCAGCTCGTCGATAAACATCTTTTTAAAAAACTTATGCTTGAACGATTTCTGATTCCGATTGCTGAAAAGTAATTTCTTTTTCCTTGACTAGATGATTCATCAACCAATTAAAAATGTGTCGTCATGAACAGTTGGCCAAGAACTTTAGGAAACGTATTTTGGATTCGAATACGGGTCAATAATGAGATAGATGACATCGACAGATGTCGGATTCCAGGCAGGCTTGAAGCCATCCGTCTGGACCTGAATATTATAGGATTGTGGACAAGATCAAACCAAATAAATGATGCCCGGACAATATAGAAATGACCATTTGAAAAAAAAGGATGTTTACCTGGGAGGCCAACGTGGCATCTGTAGGCTCTCCGTGAAGCCCAGATGCAACGAAGTCAGAAATACCCTTCTTGATGCGGCTTTCAAGGGCGATAAACTACACAAGTAATGCACACAGTTAATTCATGCATAATCCTGAAACACATCACACCAGAGGCAAATACCTTATCCTCAATCTTGTCGTACATAAACCTGCAACCCGGCCTCGGCTCCGAACAGTGAATCTTCAACGTACACATGTCTGCCGGTTTGACCCTCCTTATCACAATATCCTCATCTTCTTCAATTTGTTCATTATGTCCATTCTCTGTATTCTGAGGATTCAAGCTAAATTGTGCCACAAATTTGTTGGTTCTTTGCCCAAAAGGAGTCAGTCGATTGCTGTTGGTGCTAGCTCGCTTGGATGAAGATCTCTCTTTCGCTTGAGAAGTTTCCATCGTATTGTCAGAATCGAGGTTTTGTGTCTCAGAAAGAAAAATTGGAGTACTAGGCAGATTCTCGTCTCCGACGATATCCTCATCTTTCACGAGTCTGCAAGGAAAGATGACATCTTAGATACCCCCCCTCTCCTTGTGACGAATGGTCACAGAAGTATTGATGGACTAAGTTTTGTCTTTCCATGTTAAATTTCTAAAGTAAAGAAAGTGAATTATTTAGCAGCGAACATACGTGTGCATATCATTACTAGAGTAAATATGCATGCCAGACTCCTCCCTGATCATGCTTTCCTTCTGTTCGTTCAGAATATGCGATTGAAAGCCACTCATATGCGCAGCTTCGACCGCAAGCCCAGACAACTGCCTGCAATGAAAACATGATTATACAAATAAGAACTGAAAACAATATCTACCGCAGGAAAAAATCCAACTCATCTATATTATGACATCTTTTTCTGAATGTTGGAGGGAGTTCAAAAGTAAACTGTTCGTTTCATGACCAAACTAATTCCTGCGAGAGAAATAAGGAAGAGACTAACGCGAGGATGAATTCATGATTTTAGACTAAGAAAGTTAAACGCTAATAATCACGGGGAAGGGGGAGGAAGCATTAAACAACGCCCTGTTTCGGAGTAAGGAGACCGTATTCATCCTCGATGCTATCCTGTCCCCGACTGAACAACGGATATTCCCCGCCCTATTGCGGCCCTCATTTTCGCTAGTTTGCTTCTCCCACCGAGAATACATAGCCAATCGCAGAGGCTGCAATCACAATGAATCATGGTCGAGGACTCGAATCATCATGCTAAATAGTTATCAATCTCCAACACTTTCCCCGTTTCTCCGTCACCGTCCACTATAATTAGTTGCTTTAATCTCCGATAAATTTGTTTTGTGGATATTTTGAAGCGTACCAATGGAAGATGTTGGCATTTATCAAAAGGACAACTTGCGTTCAGGGTCTAAAAAATCCAGAACGTAGGCTTGTTGTGCTGGTGTACGATTTGGAGGTGGAAGCCGATTCATTCTTTGTTCTCGACATGGAAACACATGGTTTTTCTTAACGGTTGCTTGAGGTTATAATGGGTTATTCTGCGATCTTGATTGCAGTTCCAGCAAAAACAATATTCGCACATTCGACAAACTCGATAATTGAAATGGCGGAAGTCTCTTCTGGTCCCCTGAAAAACGGGTGTTGGATAGAGTAGGTATTATTCGTCAGATCGGTTAATCATTCGAGCGGCCATGGTGTTTGGGTCGATGAGGAAGGAGAAAAATGTAGTGTGGGACGAATCGATGAAATGGAATTAATTGTACATGGAAGCAGGGGCGATGAAACTCACCTATTAAGGTAGTAGACCTCCCAGTGAGAGACGAGATCCGACGGACTGAGATTGTAGTTGATGCAGAACGCCAAACCTGAGAACAGATGCGAGAAACGAGCACCGAAGCGTTAGGCGGCCCCTTACATTCGAGGTGAGGATCACACGGGAAGGACGAAAAACACAGCGCTGCAAAAGGGAGGAGATGGGGGATTACATTGCTGAAGAACCTGGGCTTCATCGTCAAGAGAGAAGCCGCTTCTCTGGAACTCAGATTTAATCTCGTCTTCCATGCGAGGCGTCGACGCACAAGGCGAGATGCTCCTAAACTCTCCGTCTCCGTTGGCCCTTGCACCGTCCCTAAGAGAGGAGCCCCGGAGATTCCCTGGAAGAGGGCGGGAAATCGAAGGGAAAGAGAGGGAGTGATCGCGCGGGAACTCTGGGCTTTATTTATTTCCGAACTGGCATGACGCGGAGAGAGACGCCCAAGTTGCGAATCAGAAGTCAAGGAAAACCCAAATGGTGGGGACCTCCCTCTCCCTCGGACATGCTGCACCCCCACCCTCTCCCCCGTCGGCGACGAAGCTCGCGGCAGGTGGATCGCTCTCATGTCTCGTCCGGGAGGACGAGAGGGCTGCTCCGGCGGATCAAGAAAGCCGATAAACGCTCTTCGAGAAATAGCGCTTCGGCGATCGTCTCATGACTCCATCGGTTCCGCCGGATCGGTTGGCGGCGACTGATGGCGCGGAGAAACCTACATCTTGCCGCGGAGGCCGCTGCCGCCGCCTCCACCTCTTCCGCTCTCCGCTCTTCCAAATACGGCGGCATCCGTGCATCTCACGCTCAGCTCCTCAAGTCCGGAGCCGACATCTCTGGGGACGCTCTCCCCGCCGCACATCTCGTCTCCTCCTACTCTGCGCTCGGCCGCTTCTCGGACGCACTCCTCCTGCTGGACGAGAGCAAAGACCCCGACCCGTGGCGTCTCTCCAGCGTCGTCTCCTCCTTGTCCAAATCCGGCTCGCCCAGAGATGCCTCTGCTGCTCTGACTCTCTACCGCCGCATGCTCCGCGCCGGCTACCCGCCGAACAGCTTCCTACTCCCGAGCCTTCTCAAGGCCTGCGCCGCCCTACGATGGCATCGTGCGGGCGGGCAGCTCCACGCCCTCGCTTCTGTGTCCGGCTGTGTCTCGGAGGACCCTTTCGTCCAGACCTCTCTCGTTCACATGTACCTGCGTTGCGGTCGGGCGAACCATGCGCAGCGGGTGTTCGAGACGATGACCTCGCCGAGCGTGGTCTCGTGGAGCGCCATGATCGGCGGCTACGCTCGGACCGGCTGCCCCGCCGAGGCCCTGGATATTCTTGACCGGATGCGCGCCTCCGGAGTGGAGCCCAACGTCGCGACCTGGAACGGGATGATCGCGGGATTCGGCTCCAGCGGCCTCAGCCGGGAGTCGGCCCGCGCGCTCGAGGCGATGCACTTACAGGGCTTCACTCCCGACGGTGCCACCTTCTCCAGCGTGCTCCCCGCGTTGGCCCAGTTAGAGGACGCGCTCGCCGGAATGCAGGCCCACGCGTACATTTTCAAGCTCGGCCTCGCGTCAGCAGATGCCTGCGTGGTGAGCGCCCTGGTTGCCATGTACGGCAAGTGCCGGCTCGCGGACGAGATGGTTAGAGCGTTCGAAGACGGGACGGGTCGGAAGAGTGAGGCCGACGTGGGCTGCTGCAACGCGCTGGTGTCGGGCCTCTCGTTGAATAACCGGGCCGGCGAGGCTCTGCGCTGGTTCCGGGAGTTTGAGCGGGGGGGGCTGGAGCTGAACGTCGTCTCTTGGACGTCGATCGTGGCCTGCTGCGCCCAGAACGGGGAGGACGCGGCGGGGCTCGACCTCTTTGCGGAGATGCAAGCCGCGGGGGTGAGGCCCAACTCGGTCACCGTCTCCTGCGTCCTGCCGGCCTGCGCGAACACGGCCGCCCTCGGCCACGGCAAGTCCGTCCACGGCTTCTCTCTCCGCAACGGCATGACGGAGGGCGTGTACGTGCGCAGCTCCCTGGTGGACATGTACGCCAAGTGCGGGCGGATCGTAGACGCCCGCCGCGTGTTCGACGACCGCCCCCGCCCGCGGAACGTGGTCTCCTGGAACGCCATGCTGGGAGGCTACGCCGTGCACGGCAAGGCCAGGGAGGCGGCGCGGCTGTTCGAAGAGATGAGCGCCAGCGGGCAGCGGCCGGACGCGGTGACCTTCACGTGCCTTCTGGCCGCGTGCAGCCAGGCGGGGCTCACGGAGCGGGGGCTGGCGTACTTCGAGGCCATGTCCCGGGAGTACGGGGTCGCGCCCCGGATGGAGCACTACGCGTGCGTGGTCAGCATGCTCGGCCGCGCTGGCGATATGGAGCGCGCCCGCGCCCTGATCGGGGAGATGCCGATGGAGCCCGACGCCTGCGTGTGGGGGGCCCTCTTGGGCGCGTGTCGGCTCCATGGCAGCGTGGCGCTGGGGGAGATGGCCGCCCACAAGCTCTTCGAGCTGGAGCCACGCAATGTGGGTAACTACGTCCTTCTCTGCCACATCTACGCAGCCAAGGGCCTGCGGGGCGCGGTGGACGGGGTGAGGGACCGGATGAGGGCTCTGGGCCTGAGGAAGAACCCCGGCTGCAGCTGGATCGAGCTCAAGGAGGAGGGCGGGTTCCGAGTGCATGCCCTCCTGGCCGGGGACCGGTCGCACCCGCGGATGGGCCAGATCCTGGACAAGCTGGCCCGTCTGGGCGAGGAGATGAGCAGGCTGGGCCACAGCCCGAGCACGGAGCTGGTCCTGCAGGACGTGGAGGAGCAGGATAAGGAGCACATCCTCTGCGGCCACAGCGAGAAGCTGGCCGTGGCGCTGGGCCTCCTCAGCACCCCTCCCGGCACCCCGCTCCGCGTCATCAAGAACCTCCGCATCTGCGCCGACTGCCACGCCGCCATCAAGTTCATCTCCCTCGCCGAAAACCGCCAGATCTTCGTCCGCGACACCTACCGCTTCCACCACTTCCACGACGGCCGCTGCTCTTGCGGGGATTACTGGTAACCTGGGCGGCCTCCACCCCTATTTTGTCCCCCACTTACTTATTCTCAGCTCTGTCTCTCACTACGCTTGTACAGCCAGAAGAGGACGTGTTAATTTATCAGTCTATCCATGTACATCACCAGTCTACAATCTGCCGTGAGGCACTGGATGCAGCAGCAGTAGCGGGTGCTCCTGCTGCCCTGGGCTGCAGCAGCTTCATCATGAGGTAGAAGCGCGTGTCGGGGCTGATCCTGGGCGTCGGCCAATTCGCCTGCTCGGGGATCCTGATGGGCTTGTACCCCTGGCCCCTGTACAGCCTCACCGCGGCCTCGTTGGCCTCGTCACAGTGCAGGGCGATGGCCCTGCAGCCCCAGACCTGTGCCATGGCCTCCGCCTCCGCCACCAGTTGCTTGCCGATTCCCCGTCCCCTCGCCGACTCCCGAACGGCTACGTTCGATATGTACGCAATCCCCTTTCTAGCAGAGTATGGCGTCATCATCATCATCGTCGTCGTCGTCGTCGTAATTCATGCCGGGGAACAAAAAAAACCAGGGGGAACGAAAATTTTGTTAAATCAATACCACACCTTCTGGAGCGGAATGGACCTTTCCTAGGAAGGTAATCGGCCACCGTGTCGACCGTCAGGATTCCGGTGACAGATCCGCGGCGGAGGCCTTGAGCAAAGCCGACGCCTCGCAGGAAAGTGTAGCCGTCCATCGGTGCGGCGGCGACGGCGACAAGACAAGATCGCATGCATCCCGCGGGCACCGAATATCCGGCGAGCTGCGCCACGAAACGATTGACCCGTAGCGCCAGGTCCAGCGGAAATTGGTAGCCCGGAAAGAAGGAGCTGCAGTGCGTCTCCGCCACCTCCCAGCAATCCTCCAGACGCGCTTCGCGAACCACGACCTCGGGGCCCCCCGCGGGGAATCGGAGGTCGACGCTCCGGCTAGCCCGGCATGCTCCTGTCGTCCACCAATTTATCATAAGCAGAGGGAGTTTACACGCGAATTGCGAAGCATACACCGTGAAAGAGGTGGCCACCAAAAGAAAATCTCGCGAGCTGTCCCGGGCGCAACCAAGATAGTCAGTCCAAAACGGCGTTGCGTAAGAACGGGGGAAAGTCCGGGGTCAGGGGACTCGAATCTCTGTTCACAAGATTACCGAGACTCCATCGGATACTAGAAAAACCGTCGGGGAAAAGAGCAGATTGTAATTTAATCCATTACTTGAGCATGGGTGAGAAAGAAAGCCAATTGAAATCATAGATCCATCCCCTTTCAGGCTTTCACAATACGTGCGAAAGAAATCCTCCGACTTCCTGAAAAAAATCAAGAGCTTTCCTGATTTGGCGAATCGATCGCTGAGGGGGCTCTACCTCGTCTTCGCCTCGGCGTGCTGATGGAGTGGACGGCACTGGACATATCAGCAGCTTCGCGCCATTTGACGCCGCCAGGGAGGCGGGAGAACCAAGAACTTGGAGGGTTGAGAGATAGACTCTGGAGGCGAAAGGAGGGCCAATTGCGCGCCAAAGCAGAAGAACAACAAGACGAGAAATCGAGAGAGGTCGATCCCATTTCCCCTCCCGATTTCTGGCAGTCTTCTCTTTGCCCCGTCCCTCACCTCGGCATACCTTCTCTCTCCTCACTCTCCTCTCTCTCTCTCTCTCTCTCTCTCTCTCTCTCTCTCTCTCTCTCTCTCTCTCTTAGAGCAGTAGGAGATTCCATTCTGCCGGAATCCTACTTGTGGACGTCTCTATGGCCACATAAGATTTAATTGAGAAAATATCAAGGCCATCAAAAATTAATCTTGCTCGCAATTCTCCTTGTTTACTCAAGTGACGAGATAGCCCATGATCGGTTCACCTCACACAGTCACCTTGATGGAAATGTAACGGATGATGTGGTGGTGACAATGCAGGGGTAGTGACGGTGACGTGTAATGAGGTGTACGCGACGGTGACAGGATACCCTGGACGAATGACGTGACAAAATGTCCGTCACGGCTGACGGCCGTGACGTTGTTTTTATGCATTTTAATGAGGGTTGATTGCACGAAATGTCCCAAAAATTTTCAAAAATCTGAGATATATCCCGAACTATTTTTTTGGTACGGTATATCCCAAGCTCTCTAAGTAGGGTCCAACATATCCTGGTTATGACGTGGAATCCATCGTGGCTGCCAGGTGGAATCCAAATGACAGCCACGATGGATTCCACGTCATAACTGGGATTAACCCTTTTCTCTCTCTATCCTTGATCAAACCTAGTTGAGAGAGAGAGAGCGAGAGAGGCGTTCTTGAGAGAGAGAGCGAGAGAGAGAGGCGTTCTTGAGAGAGAGAGCGAGAGAGGCGTTCTTGAGAGAGAGAGCGAGAGAGAGAGAGGCATTCTAGAGAGAGAGATGTTCTAGAGAGAGAGAGATGTCGCCATGGTTCGAGCAATTCATCACGCATCATCATCCGTCCCATCACATTCGGGGTGTCATGTCCCCGACGCGCCGTTCCATATAAAGACGTGATGAGGACGTGACGAATGACGGTTTCTCTGTGACAATGACGTCTGGAAAATCTTTGGATGACGTGATTCGATGGTTGACAGAGAGATTCTGATGCGTGACCACATAGCCTAGTCTTTAAAATCATTGATTAAACTCTAACTCTAATTATAGTCAATTTATATTAAATTATATCATTTAATCTTGTAGGCTTGTTGGATGAACAACAAATGATAATTTTGGATGAACAGAACAGGATTGAATGGCCGTCCATTTCCATTATCTTTCCATCTAATTTGATTTCAATGAGATAATTGTAGGTCCCAAATCTTTATCATCACCATTCTAGATAGAAAGAGAGAGCTAACAAGAGAGGGCAAGAGAGAGAGAGATAAAGGAATCGTCACAACCATCTGAGATTACAATAGCTTATGATGTAACACGACCTGCCAGGATCGAGCGACTCGTGTTAACACCACAAGGAGTGGAGGGCAGAGCGATGGAGCGGCAACACGGGGCAGTCGCTTCGGCGGCGGTGATTGGGTGTGCCCGGCTTCGTTCTGCTATAAAGCGGCAAAGATAGGCGTCGGCGGTGCAGAGCGGCAGCTGTATATCCTATTGCAGCATGCACTTTGCAGCGGTAAACTAGCGGCGGCATGTCATCCAGCGATCGACTCCCCTGAAGCTTCTCTAGGAGACTAGAGTCGTGGGCATGTGGCGATGAACGATGCAGCGGCATAAGGCGGCTACACGTGACATATGGTGCAGCGGCATAAGGCGGCTGCTTCTACATTCTATCGGTGGACTAAGAAGGCTTAACTACGAAGGCTGTAACTAACATGGCTATAACTAAGAAGGCTGTTACTACGAGGGCTCTAACTAGCTAAGAATTGACGGAGGTGAGCATTGGAGGCGACGGGTCGTTTGACGACTACTCTTCTCAAAACTACTCTACGGATTCTAGGTGTGCATATGGCGCCAGTAGATACGGTGGCGCAGGTAGGCGCCGTTACGGGGTTTGAAAGCGAGCGCGATAAGAAGGATGGCGACGGCCACGGTTGGTCGCGGGCAGGCCATGGGTGTACGAGGACGGATGAGGGCAGTTGAGGTGATCGGAGATGGCCGAGGATGGGAGGGATGGCGGAGGAGATCGAAGGCGGATGTAGTGGGCGGAGGAGGATGTAGGAGTCCGAAGATGGCTGGCGGCGAGTGACGCGGCTGGAGGTGGCAGTCGCAATTGGACCATGACGGCAACGAGGTGGTTGGAGGTAGGAGACCATCGGAGGCCTAAACCGACCAGAGGCCGTTGGAAGTTGTCGGAGGAGGACGGAGGGCCTTGAGACCGTCGGAGGGTCGAAGGAGGGCAGAGACGGCTATTGGCGAACCGAGTGAGGCTGGAGGGGGCCAGACGCGGCGGGGGCATCCGGGTGGTCCAAGACGGCCAGAGGACTGAGGGCGGCGGGGGGCGGCTGGCGGGTGGGCAGCTAAGGTGACCATTGCAACCAGATCGACGGAAGCGGTCACGACAACCGTGGCGGCCGTGGCGGCAGTCATCGGACGAAGCGGCCAAGGCAGCCGTGGCGGCCGCACGCAGTTGAGGGCGCCCGGGCGGTCGTGGAGACCGTTGTGGCTGCGGCGGCCGTGATCGGCCGAGGGACCGTGACGGTGTGGCACAGGCGAGGTTGTCCATGACGGCCGGAGCAGCTACGGGAGGCCGTAGACGGCCATGGGTGCTCGGAGAATGCTCAAGCAGCCGTGGGCAACGGGAGACGACCTGAAGTTGCCGACGAGGCGGATGAGGGAGCCCCATGGTCGCCAAGGAGGCCAAGGCATGCGGAGGTAGCTGAGGGCGGCTGAAGGCAGCCGTCGGTGGCCGGAAATGACCGCTGCAACCTAAGGAGGCTGCGGCAGTCTCTGGTCGCTACTGACTCCTTACGCCGCTACTGACTCCTCCGCCGGAGATGACGACTAGGATGGCCGAGGGGATCCATTGCCGCCGAGGCGGCGAAGATGGCGGCACCGGCGAAGGCGGCGCCGGCGCTCCGGCGACGGGAACGGGAACGAGAAACCCTAACTGCCCCTTTCTTGAGGGCAATTTCGTAAATTCGCCAAACTTCCAAAAAACTCTCAAAAAACACTAAAAACTCTAAAATATTCTTCTAAAATGCCTAAAAACGAATAAGGGCTACATTTTGCAAAGCATTTTCAATTCCACTTGGTTCTTGGTTCTTTTTCTCCATACATGGGACAAACTTCCTTTTATAGGGAAGGAGGGAGCCCTAATCAGTTAGGGAAGTACAACCAAACAACCAAACAAACAAACAGAAAACAACAAACCAAAAAAATAGAAAGATAACTCCTTAAGGCCTGATGGTCCCCCATCATCCTCCCATGGTGGGGAAAGCTCAACCTTGTGACCAACTCAATGCCTCAAGGCTTTGATACCAACATGATGTAACACGACCTGCCAGGATCGAGCGGCTTGCGTAAATATCACAAGGAGTGGAGGGCAGTGCGGCGGAGCGGCAGCATGGGGCAGATGCTTCGACAACGGTGATTGGGTGGGCCCGGCTTCGTTCTGCTATCGAGCGGCAAAGATAGGTGATAACATGCTAATAAGAGTTGATAAAGTGCTAATTTCATCGTATTTTTTGGGAATTTAAAGCATAAAACATTTATTTTTAGCGCGTGTTATCATGATTTTAGGTTAAAATAATAAATTCCTTGAATTGCAGGCTAAATAACACTTTTCATCAATATTGTGGTCAATTTTTACGCAGCGAGTTAAGCGCATGCATAGCATGGGGCGGGTCTTCCAACCGTGCAAATTGCGCGTACAGGATGCGGTGTGCACAAAGGAAGGCCTGCCACATTAGCTAATAAGGATGTGTTGTACGCACTGCGTACGCATAAGAGACAAAACACAACGGAATCGAAAGAGCTGTTATTCCGATTCCGCGGTGATAAAAGAGGAAAATCGAGATTTAAATCTTCATTCTTGATTTTTTTTAGCTCGAGGATTGATTGCCTAGCCTCCTCGAAGACTCAAGATTCAACCAGGAAGGAGTTGGAGCTCGATTTGGTGAAGAAATTCGCAGATCCGTCGCCGCAATTTTCAGCAATTTCAAGTCAGATTCGTGGAAGATTTTCGGTGTTCATTGCTCGAAGTTCGCCCAGATCGATTCTCTGAGTATTCCAGGTGCCTCTAGGTTATCTATGCTTTAATTTTACTCTGTTATTTCGAACTTAATGATAGAAATTTGAGAATTCCGTGTGTTCGCCGTTAGTTTTCTAATTCTGATTTTAATCAATTTAATTTGTAGATTTTAGTTCGTTTTAAATTCATACATTCTAAGTCGATAATACACTTGCAATTTCGAATCAAACTCCCTCCTTGAATTGCATAAAATCGTGAGTAGAATTCACGACATCGTTCTCCTTGAATAAGCAAATCGTAACTTGTGTTCACGATTTGCTATTTGAGGATATATACACAATTTCGAATCAATTGGTATAAAATAAAATATAATAATAAAAATTCTGCTTAAACTTCTTAAATCCGTGAGAAATTAATCAAATAAAAATACAATTTACGAGAAAATACTATCTTAGGCATCCTAGTCCAGGAGAAGTTTGAATTAATCATTAGCAAAAAATTTGGTAACAACTATTGGGATCAATTTTCTTCTCTTATTCGTTTCTAATTGACTAAAAAGAAAATTTTAAAAATTATACTTAAGCCACTTCGTAGTGGATTAGTAGTAATTCTTACCAAGGAGTGCTAACTGATCATAAAATCTGTCAAAAGTAAAAGGAGCTTGGCTATTAAAACTTGAGTGCTACTCCCTAATTTGAGGAAAACTGAATTCACCGTCGCCTCCCTATGATCGACCCCTTACTCAAGTATTAAGGGATATATAAATTTAGTGATTAAGTTCGAAAAACTCCCTAAATAACGACATATAAACGTAATTTTTGAGCTTATCATTTGGCATTGTCGGTGTGGAGCGGCGGCTATATATCCTACTTCGCAGCGGTAAACTAGCGGCGGCATGTCATCCAACGATCGTCTCCCCTGAAGCTTCTCTAGGAGACCAGAGTGGTGGGCATGTGACGATGAACGGCGCAGCGGCATAAGGCGGCTGCATGTGACGGACGGTGCAACGGCATAAGGCGGCTGCTTCTACATTCTATCGACGGACTAAGAAGGATTAACTACAAAGGCTGTAACTAAGACATGCTTTAACTAACTGCGAACTGACGGACATGAGCATCGCCGGGTCGTCTGGCGAGTACTCTTCTCGAAACTACTCAAACGAACTCTAGGCGCGCATATGGCATGGGTGGACACTATGGCGCAGGTAGGCGCGGGTAAGGGCACCTGAGGGCGGTCGGGTCGGCTAAGGGCGAACGATGCAGTAGGGGGCAGCAGAGGTGATCAAAGACGAAGACGGTCGGGTCGGCTGAGGATGCCCGGGATGGACGAGGATGCCCGGGACAGTCGAGGACGGATGGGATGGAAAGGTGGAGGCCAAGAAGGCCGTAGAGGTGGAGGGCGGAAGAAGCGGCTGAGGGCCATGTGGTGACCGACAGCTGTCGAAGCGGTTGAGGCTGGCTAGAGGCGACCCGGGTCGGTCTGAGGGTGTCGAGGCGGTTGAGGCGGCCGAAGCAGGCGTAGTCGGCCGGAGGAAGCCGAAGGGGCTGTTGGAGGGGCTAGAGGCCGTCGGAGGGCCGGAGGCGGACTGGCGAACGGCGGTCGGACGCCTGAGGGCGGTCAGGCAGGGCGCTCGTGGTTGCCTGGCGGCGGTGGCGGCTGTGGCCTGCGCGGCGGCCGTGGAGATCGCGGCGTGGAAAACGTGGTAACCGCGGTAGCTGTAGAAGTCGAGGGTGAACCGAGGGATGACCCGGTTGCGATCGAGCAGTCGAGGGTGACCGACCATCCGAATGGTAGTCGTGCGGCGTGGCCGCCAAGACCGCCCGGCCAGCAGGGCGGTCTTGGCGGCTGTAGACGGTTGGGAGGCCGAAGGGGCGTCCAAAGGCGGCTCAGCAACCGACCGTGGTCGGCAGACGAGGGCGGATAGGTAGCCAGGGCGCTTGAGGGCAGCCTAGCTGGCGAAGAAGGCTCGGCAGCCAAACAGCCAGTCGATGGCGGCCGGGCGATTGGGCGATCGGGGCGACTGGCCTCGATAGGGCGGCCCTGACGGTCATTGGCCGCCGTAGGCCGTTGGAGGCGGCCGGGAGATCCGAAGGCGGCAGGGATTCTCGAGACTGCCTGAATGGGCCCGAAATGGCCGGGAATAACCAAGGTTGGCCGTCGGTAGCGGCCGGCCGCTGTGGACGGCGATTCGAGTTGATCGAGGGCCCGTGGCGACCGGAGAAGGGTCTGAGGGGAGTGACGAAGGCCAGAAACACCAAGGTAGATGGCCGAGGAAGTTTCTTGGCCGCCGAGGTGGCAGCGTTGGTGGCGTCGGCGAAGACGGCATCGGAGCTCCGGCGAAGACGACGAAAAATGTCCTAACAACATTTCTCGGTGGCATTTATGTAAATTTCTCGAACTTCCAAAAACAAAAAATAACTCTCGAAAATTCTTCTAAAAAAAATGCCTAAACTCAAAAAGACAAAGGGGCTACATTTTCTCAAATCTTTCAATTGCTCATGGTTCCTCTTACAATGGGCATCCTTCCCCTTTTTATAGGGGAAATTATGGGGCCCAAGCAAGGCAAACAAACAAACAAACAACAAACAAACATCAAACAAACAAACATAAAAGAAAAACAGAAAGATGCTTCCTTAAGGCAGGATGGTCCCCCATCACGCTGGCCCTGGCTGCTGGCTTGAGGCCTAATACTTGTGATGTTCCATAGCGGCCCAATAAGATCCCCCTTTTTTATCCTTTATATATATATTCCAATAATTGATGTAGGACAGATGAGGGTAAAGGTGACTGTAGAGATAAATAGGGTAACGACGGGTGGTGGGTGCTAGGAGGGTCGAACGGAGGGATAAAACAGACCACAAAAATCCACACGGTCGATTTTAGAGTTTAGAAACCGGTGAAAAAAAACTGGTGGTGCAGCTCCGATCCTCGTAGAGGGCGGGAGTACTGTCTTCACCCACCGCGACGATGCCGAAGCACCAAATTCAATATCCAAATTCGCGTCACGAGGAAATCTCACGATGAAGGAGATTTTAGGGAAAATTCAAACCAAATCAAATCTGAGGGCGGTGGAGACTTCTCGCGGAATACTGGACGAAAAAACACTTCAACACCAAAGAGTTCAGGTATACCTCAGCACCGTAGTGTGTGAAGAGGCTGCGGGAAATCCTGATTCATGACGATGCGGGACGATCCCGGGGGTTGACCGGCCCAATGGATGAAGGATTCTGGTCGATCCAAGCTTGCACGGACTGGCCAAGGGCGGATGGTCCGAGGTCAGTCCCGGAGCGGTCCTAGGACGGCGTGGGAGAGCGGCCAAGGGCAGCCTTGGAATGGCCCTTAGTGGGCCATCTGGAGCGGCCCTTGGGCGGCTTGGGAGGGTGGCCAAGGGGCGGCCTTGGGCAGCCCTGAGTGGGCACCTGGGCGGCCCTTGGGTGACCTTGAGTGGGCGGCTTGGACGGGCGGCCAAGAGGCAGCCTTGGGGCGGCCTTGAGTGGGCGGCCTTGGGGTGGCCTAGGAGGGCGGCCAAGGGGCAACCTTGGGGCGGCCCTGAATGGGCGGTCTGGGCGGCCCTTGGGCGGCCTGAGAGGACGGCCAAGGGGCGGCCTTGGGCGGCCCTGGGTGGGCGGCCTGGGCGGCCCTTGGGTGGCCTGAAAGGGCGGCCAAAGGGGTGGCCTTGAGCGGCCTGGGAGGGCGACCAAGGGGTGGCCTGGGAAGATGGAGAGAGAGAAGAGAGGCAAGAAAGAAGGAGAGAGAGAAGGAAAAGAGAGAAATGGAGAGGAGAGTGGCCGTCGATGCGACAAGGCAACGGCGGTAGTGGGGCAGCGGTGGTAGGGTTGGAGAAGGGTAAGGGAGGCTGGGCAGTCCTCCAAGAAGAGTTAGAAATAAGCTCGATTCCTGAATAATGACTACCTACTGTTTCTTGTAACAATGGCCTATACTTATAGGCCTTGTAGGAAAGAGAAAATACAACGTAACGACGAGAAATTTAAGATGAGAAATTAAAGACGAGAGACGTGCTTCGTGTCACGTCAAGGGCAGTTGTTGATCTGCCGTTGGCGACGTGTCATGATGTGTGAAGGAGCGTGCATGCGTGATGTCGGTGTGTTGACTTCGTCCAAAGGTGGTGGCAGCGTGTTCGTAGTGGCAACGTTGACTTTGGTTGACGAAGGTGACGCGTCCAATGTAAATGCATTGGCGTCCTCGCCATCAATAATATTTCCCTATCTCTTTCTTCAAATTTAATACAGTATTTTTCCTCGAAAACATTTCATAGACAAGATACTAAATAGAACATGAGAAAATTAGATAGGTGTTAAATGTATATTTAAACCATTAAAATATTTAAATAGTTTAATTTGCATAAAAATGACATCAAAATGCATTGTTTTTATCATTTGTTCTATTTAGTGCATAACATGCAATATTTCATAAAATAGGGCAAAATAGACATGAATTGATCCCAAAATGCTATTGAAATATGTATAATTACATGACATATAATTGGTCTATCAGCCCCCCAAGAAAATCGCTTGGAAATACCAAGAAAAAAGAAAAAGTTGATGAAGCTTTGTCGTCCTCAACCCTCAAACGCTTCCACAGAATGATGTTGCTTAATCTACTTCAACTTAGCCCCCAAAGCCTTCTTATTATGTCCCCCAAAGCCTTAACCTGAGTGATCAGAAAGATCTAGCAATAACAATATATTTCTGAATAATGTATTCTCCTCAACAGTACTTAGTATTGATGGCTACTCAGAATAGTATTTAAGACAATGATCAATTTTAAGTATTTCAACGAGAAAACTTTTATGTTAAGATTTTATTAATTGTTAGATAAATATTCAAAAATATAACTATGACTTCCCTTCAGTAATACCTCCTTGTTTTTTGTCGTTCTTTATTCAGTCCTTTTCTCATTCACGTTTTTCTTTGAATAAAATTCTCAATTCGCATTTGATCGTCGATGGTTAACATTCCAATAGATTTTTCAATCCTGCACCAAATGTAATGATTCTACGTGGAACGGTTTTGTAACACAATTTTGCACAATATTTATCACACGCAAAGTATTTAAAAAAATCCCAGAAACTCCAAAGATCAATCTTTCAATGTCCTTTGTTTACCGCTTGATTCCTCCATGTCCAAATTCAAACCCCTTTAACTCTTTCCAAACTCAACCAAATGATATGATTCAAATTTCTTTGGTTTTTTATGGATGTTAGAGACAATTCATATGTTGAAAAAAGCTCAGAATCAGTATAAAAAATATGCTAAAAGTAATGAACTTATCACAGGGTTGATTGATGTTATTTTGCAAAGTTTGGATGTGCGAAGTTTGTATCCCAGCCTTATTTTCTTTGAATCTTGACATACAATGCACAAAAAACCACAATTCCACATTATATGGACTTGGATTTATGTTATAAACAACTGATCTCTTAAAAGAATGCTCAAAAACTGCTTCAAAATTGCTCCAAGACTTGATAGATCTCTCTAGCTTTTGGGCTGCAATTTTCTAAGGGCAAGGAGAAGGGGGTTTGGAATTAGGGCTCAAAACTGCATATATGGACTTGGAAATCTGAAAGGGTATAATGATAATCTTTCAAAATTCCAACAGTCATATTCATTGATTATGATTAAGCAATATAAAATAATAATCATTTTAATTTTTATATTATAATTTTTCCATGAATTCAAGATACCTTTAAAGAGTTAAGAGAAAAAACTAGCAGTTATGCTAAGAACTTGAGATTTCAAATATTATTAAAATTTTATATATGTTTACCGCAACATTAAAACAAAGATACGACCATTGGATCATAGTATCTTGATGTAATTAATTTTCATTAAAGCATCAATAAATTCAGCTTTAAATGCTCAAAGGTAGTAATTAAGATTTTGAACAAGTTATTCAACATATCAAGTGAAGACAAATTTATACATATACCTGAATAGTGGTAAAAACTATGTTTATCTTCATGTCATAAAATTACAAATCCTAAAATACATGGTTTGACTTGTTCAGTGTATAGTAAAACTAAGTAACATTTTAATATATCTAAGACAACCATCACTTTCCTCATTTAATTTTTCTTTTTTTATTTTCTTTCATTAAACCCTATAATTCCGATTATTGTAGAAATGCACTTATGATGGCGGATCCATTGATTTGGGTCTGCGAAACCCAATCACTGTAAACCCAATTTAAATATTGGGATATATTTTTGAATTGTTAAGTTTTTTTTTGTATGTTTGAGATGAATCTGTCTCTCCCTCCCTCTCTCTCTCTGGCGGCTAGGGATGAACAGGTGGAGAAGCTCCATGATTGCCAGCTCAGTTGGAAGCTGACAGACTTGTTCATTGTATGGGCAAACTAAGTAACCTTTTAATATATCAAAGGCTCTTATTTTATCTTCACATACAATAAGCCAACTACTTGACTGAGGGCCTATTGTGCTTTGATCACAACCCATATTGAGGCATTCATCACTTTGAACATTCATCAAAACACACATCAAAGCATTCTGCTAAAAATACCCTTAAAGCTTAATCTTCATATGTATATTATTGAAAAATAAGAGCATAAAGATGACATATTTTAACCCAATTTATGATTTTTCTTATAAATGGGGATGAGAACTAATTTGGAGCGATATGAGAACCATCTAATTTGGGAAAATGACACTGATGATTGTCTATGTAGACAATGACCCTCATGGACAAGGATGGTGATTGTCATCAACAGGGACATCGGCAGTCAACAACAGAGACAAGGACAACCAACAATAGGGATCAGCATTGTCTGTGTTGAAAATAATTTTTAGGAAGAAATCCCAAGTGCTATGGTAGAAATGTGGATTATAACAACGCTGGCAAGAAAAATGTGACAAAATATAGAGATAGATACTGAGAACCTCCTTATGTCACCGACGTGACATCAACGTCCACGGCTCTTAGTACAGGGCACTGTCTTGGCGTGTGGTACAGTAAAGTAACTCCTCCTTGAACTCCCAAGTCAAGGGAGTAACCACCAAGAGAGAAAGAGAGAGATGGAGAGAAGTGTGGAAGAGACACGAAGAATAAACAGAAAATACCCTTGATGGCTGTAGTTCCTATTAGGGTTCAAAGGGGGTGAACACCCCTTTAAATAAGAGAGAAATGGGCCCCAAATGAGCATTGTCTGCGTCGATTCTTACACCCTCTCTCAGAGGGCTTAGACAGGGGGCTGAAAAATTCCCAACATTTTGTAGTAGTAATGAGCAACATCTGCGACAAGGAGAGGACCTTCGGCAAGGCAGTTGAAGACTCTCACTCTCTCTCTCCCTTAGTCTCTCTCTTTTTATCTCTATTACTCTCTATCAATGCTCTCTCTCTTGCCTCTCTTTGTGTTCTCAACTTCTTCCTTGTGCTCAACTTCTTGCTCTCTAACTCTGGCTCACAAGCTCACTCTCCCTTGTGCTCTCTCTTACTATCTCACTCACTTTCTCTCACTCTCTATAATGCTCATTCCTTTGTAATCTCTCTCTCTCTCTCTTGCTCGCTATGTCTTACTTTGTCTCAGTCTCTCACTTTGCCTCTCTCATTCTCTCTCTCATTATGTTACTCACTCTCTCACCTTGTCGCTGATGTGTTCTCTCTCTCTCTCTCTCTCTTTCTATGTGGTTTGGTCACTCTGTCGATCTCACTTGTGTGTCTGACTGGAACCTAGCTCTATCTCCCTTGAAAAATTACATAGAAATATTGTATCGGATACTAGAAAGGCATTTTCCAATATCCATTTGTTTCGATATCCGGATACCGGATTTCGGTTGCTACAGTGCCGATATCCATCTCGATGTTGGCATCCATCTCCATCTCAACGGGGCAGATGATGGTATCCGATATCGGATGCGGATATCGAAAACCGATATCCACATTGAATTATAATAAAAATAATATTAATTATTAAATATCTCCCACTTCGCATAGATTAACGTCGGCACAAGACTAACAGAAGAACTTTTTGATTGGTCACACATCTTGTTTATTTTATACAATCGAGTATTTTTAATTTCTTCCATATGGGATAACAGGATTCATGTTGTGTGTTAAACTCGGAATCGCTTTATCCCATATGGAAGGAAATACAACTCATTGTTTCTATTTATTGGATGGGGTCCTCATATGTTAAATGATGAATATATATAAGGGTCTTAAAATATAGCATTAATTGGTTTAAATGTTATGTTAACATTAAATGTTTTGTCGGACTCACTTAATTTATATAGAGAAACGTTTCTGATATCTTCCATGCGGGATAGCGGGATTCGGATTTTACATTAAACTTTGAATCCTGATATCCCATATGGAAGAAAAAAATGTTTTCATTCTATATATTAATAGAGATTGAGTATAAATCAAAACAGTACGACTTGTATTAAACTAACTTGTCGTATATGATATGAAGGTTATTTTTTTCGGTCGATACCGGATATCAATGTCCAGATATCGGTTCTGATATCCAGATATCAAAATCCGATATCCGGTATCCGATACCGGTATCGTCCTCACCCTCCCAATATCTGGTACTGATATTTGTCTACCACTCACAGTCAGATATCGTCCGATATCTGATATCCGGCACCGTCCCATTTTTTCCCGAATATCGGATATCGGTTGTCCCAAACTGGATATCGGACGGATATCGGTTGGGCAAACCCTAGCGTTGACAGATGCGCCACATGCTTCGATAGATGGGCCACATGCATCCAACATGGCCTCAATAGATGCGCCATGTGTGTCCAGGTAAGATCATGTGGAGTTAAACATTGATTTCGGCTTGCATGCAATGTGTGCGACCCTGCAACACAAACGACGGGCGTCGATGTTCAATGGTGCAGTATGCGGTCGATGGAATAGGGGTCGCGATTCTGCACAGTCGTATTGTGGCGGTCCGACATGGAACGCGAGGTCAGGAATGAACGATGCAAACTCATCCACCAGATTGCACGCGCGCAGCAGAGTACCAAGTGCACGATGACTTGGTGGCGGCGATCGACGATTTGTGTAGTGCAATTGCGAGTTGGGGGAGGGAAAGGTGAACGTTTCCCACACTTCTTCTTCCCTTCCTCTCTTTCTTCTTCCTTCGTCTCCTCTACTCTCCTTCCAGAATGATGTCAGACGTTGTCGATGATGTCATCTAGTAAGGTATCTAGATGATGTTCTAATACCAAAATGATGCTGAACGTCATCGGTGACGTCATTAGGTCGGGTATTGAGACGATGCTCTGATACCAATATGATGCTGCACGTCAACAAGGACATCACCCAATCAAGTTTTGAGACGATGCTCTGATACCAAATGAATGTCGGACGTCATAAAAAGCGTCGTCAACGGGTAATTTCATTAATGGGAGTGTAACTAGATGAGTGCAATGTCCTAGGCGGAGTGTAAGAGCAGGCCTAACTTGTGGGAATTTGCCGAGTCCCGAGCTCTGGGGCGGGTGACGTAAGACAATGATAGTGACCTTCTGACCCTCGTCAAAGTGACAATGGCGACTACGTCGTCAAATGGAATAATTCCCTTGGCACTCACACGTAACGGACAGGCTCGATCCACACCTAAGAAAATCACTTGAGACGTAGTTTTCTTGATAAGTTATCTCACCTAGACTAACCCGAGTGCGGTGGAGTGCAGTCGAAAGATTTATTGGAAGAGGGAGAGAATGAGAGAATCCTAAGAGAGAGAGTAGGATAGTAAGAGGGAGAATTTTCATATATACTATTGTTTTTGTAAGAGTATTAATTATGCATTTCATAATTTACATCTAAATATGTTAACTAGTTTGTAGTTTGTATGTATAAAAATATTATTACTACGTTTAAAGTAAATTGTCCACTTTTCATCAGCTAACTCGTCATAAACCATATATTTTTTATCATTCTGTCATTCAATTATCTATCTAATAGACATATGAATGATGGTGAAGCCTTTCTGTTCAGCCATTTACTCATTTTTCCATGTAATGGAGAATGAAGAATTCAGACAAAACCAATGACAATCCATTATTCATCCAACAAGCATACTCTATCTCCATATATAAAACACATTAATATTTAGATATCTCTCCTTCTCCATATGTCTATATCCTTCTCTCTAGTTCTCTCTATCTCTTTATTTCTGTAGCTAGTAAATGCCAAACCGATATCCATCCGTCATCCGATATCGGACAACCGATATCCGATATCTGGGTAATAGTCAGACGGTTCTGGATATCTGATATCGGATATCGGTCGATATCCGTCTATAGGCGGTTGGACAGATATCGGTACCGGATATCGAGGGGGGGGGACGAGGCGATACCGGATGCTGGACATTGGAAACCGATATCCGGATATGGGTTTCCGATATCCGCATTTTTTTTAGGCATTCCACCGCGATCCCAAATCGGAAATTTTTAAATTTTAGTCTAGTTTATAAGTACCTTGCCTGTACACTTGTAAGTGTGCTTACCCTCTATGTTATGAAGTCAAATGCTGAGTCTTGAGATTTGCATACTTGAATTTTGCATTATGATTCTATGTCTAAATATGTGGGATAAATGTGGGCGTTAACGTAAATATATATATATATATATATTAATAGAAATAGTGAAGACTGATGATTTCAGATATCAAGAGTTGGTTCACTATATTTGGGCATAATACAAGTAAAATATTGATCATATTATGAAGTTTCTCTCAGCTTATCAATGCGTGTTAATTTACGAAGCCAAAAATTGATGATATCAAGTACCCTAAATATTGCAGATATCTTTTCCCCGATCCTACGTCTCAATTATACTCATTTTATGAAATCAGGGTATAGAAACTCAAATAATCACTTATTAAAAAACCAGAAAATGATATTGATCAATGTATGTTATCCATACATATCCAGATCTGGATGTAATGAAGGTCCAACGAAGTAATAGTACATGTTAACTATCCCAAGTTTATTGATTGATCTAAATTAAAGTAATATGCTCAATTTGATAACCAACTTTTTATTTTTCACTCTTTATTAAGTAGATGGAAAACATTTTCTACTCTCTATTTGTTATATATTTTGAATGAAAAAATGTACTGCTACTATCTTAATATTAATTACATATTTTAGGTTCATCCCATAATAAAATTTTGACTCAGAATAAATATTTCTCAAAGTTACTGAGTTTCTGGATGACTCTAGTGAATGGGTAGTTGTTCATATGTGAAAGATAAGATGGGCCCTTGGTAAATTTTATTAATAAATTTAATTATTTGGAAAATAACCCGAAAGATACCTATGACACTATAAATTTCAGAAAGGAGATACTAGGATTTCCAACTCCATTTATAATGCTCAATCTCTTAGTTTGATGTCAAATTATTTCCTTTTGTCATACTTAATTTGATATATGTTCATCTATTTTTTCTCTCTAGCATTGGGAGAAGGAAATGGCGACCTAATTTTTTTTAAGTAGGAAATAGAAATAGCGAGGAAGAGGAGTAATAAATTAAGACGGTGTAATTATAAGGGGGAGTATAATTTTTTGGTGGGATAGTGTTGGCCTTAAGCTATGTTGGATACAACATAAAGTAATATATTCTTAAGGGAAGGAAATATTGGCATTTTTAATTTCTTTATTGAAAAAAGAAATAGTGACGAGGATGAATAATAAATATGACGGTGTAACTATAAGGGAAGAGTGTAATAAATGTGGGCCTCAAGCAATGTTTACAGATCGTTTCGGGCATTGATGTAAAGTCAAGAACAGAGGACGCCAGCCCAAAAAACTTGCCACACCAGCGCTGTGATGTCAGTGGATTATACTCATCTGGTCGTCACCTGCGCAGTGAAAGCTGAGGTATAAGAAAACATTGAATTCATTAAAAAATGGAAACATGTAGGTAATGCCTCTATTTTGTGCCTCTAGCACATGCGAGCACACCATCCTCGTCTTCATCGGCATCCTACTCCAGATGAACGTTGTTATACCATCGTTTGTTGTCCGCACGCAGCCAAGACTTCACAGTGATAAGAGTTTCGATGCTGATCGGCGACAGACGCTTTCTCTTGTATGTGATGATAGCGTTGCCCACAAAGAACATGCACTCGGTAGGTGCGCTTGTCGCACAAACATAGAGCAGCTCCCTCGTAATGGCAGCAAGCAAGGGAAAACGCTTTGCACCTATGCTGGCCCACCAGGATAGTGGCGTGAAGACTCCGTCATCGGGCACAACCTGCGTCAGGTATTGGTTGAACTTGTCCCACGCCGTTCTTGCTGCTGCACGGGCCGGTTGGGCTTTTCGCATAATGCTTTGCAGCCACATGTCCAACTCTTTGCCTCTACCGGGTCCCTCTGCATCGGCCTCTACGGGCCCACTTGGCGACGTGTCGCACGGTAACAAGGACCGCAGGGAGGCAATGGTTGCCTCTCGAGCGCCTGACTAGAGCATTGTCCCTTTGTGGAATGGATCCATCAATGCCGCAATAATGATTGCTTCATTCACCAACAAGATCTCGGCGTACTCCGCAAGCTTCCAATGCATTGCTTTACAGCCTTCCGCCATGGTGGCACAATCTGTCTCCCACAATCGTCGTACACCTGCGAAGAACTGGCCATCTTCAATTTGCTGGATCACTTCCTCCATGTGCACTTTGAGGCCGTCGTTGAGGAAAACCACGTCACATATCGCTGGCATCACTGTCTTGCACACGTGGTCTGTGGAAACGATGAAGCGGCCAAGGATACGACAGAACTCCTTCACCAACTCCCACTCGTCCTTAGACATCTTCGATGCCAACCCCTTCTGTCGAAAACACTGCGACACTTTGTCAATTACATCCCGCTTCTTCACGGCGGCCGCTAGCATGGCGTATGTGCTATTCCACCAGGTCGGGCAGTCCAAGATGACCATGTTGCAGTCCTCTACTTCGGGGACGTCTTCACTTGCCTTTCTGTAAATTTCTCTTCTTTGTGTAGAGTTCTGAATATTGCGCACAAATGTGCGCACCCCGCAACTACGTCAGCCAAGCACAACGGCCAGCGTCCTCTGTCATAGTCGTCTGACGGTGAGCAGATGTCTCCAAGGTCGTTGTCTTGGTCGCGGTCATAGTGTTCTGATGTCCTCATCAGGTTGCCTTGGTTGGGCTCCACAGCTTGAGCAGAAGGAACGCCAAAGTTTTTTATCGCCGCTTGAATGACAATGTTCAGAATGTGTGCGACACAGGGAACGTGCCTTCTAGTGGTGAAATTTGGGTTACCGATCTTTATCTTCCTTGCCATCAGCGCCATCATCCTCTTGTTCCCCCCGGCGTTGTCCGTAGTAACGACATAGACCTGTGTAAATAATGATCACTTGTGAATTGAAGGGGTTAGTGAAAGAAAAAAGTCGCCATTGAACGCTAACCTTTGACCGCAGGCCAAACTCATCTAGCTCTTGGATAACAATTGCAGCCATGTTCTCCCCATCGTGCTTCCTGACGAACTCTCGAATGGCAAGTACCTGTTCCCGGTACGCCCATTTGTTGTCCACCCAGTGGATGGTGCTGCCCAAGAGGCCGGTACCGTTCTCCGCAGTCCATGCATCCACGGTGAGAGAGATGAGGTCCACACTCTCCCAAAGCATCCTCACATTGTCTTTCATGCGACCGTGCATTTGGATGGTCCTGCGCTTGATGACCTTCGCGCTCGACGGATCCAAGTCGAGGAGTGTCGCATATCACCACATCTCCTTGAAAGCAACATTATTGATGAGGTTCCATGGTGAGTCAGTCATGCAAACAAAGCGTGCAATGAAATTTTTTGTTTCCTCCGACGTATGCGCCCTAATTAGCCCACATTGTCCTGGCTCGCCCTGCTGTCAACTCTGAAACCTATCTGATATTCGTGCATGAGCGGGGTCCTTCAACACCTCCTCCTTAAGCTCCGCGTGACGCGCTGGATGGCAGGCTTTGAAATGGCGCCACAATACATTCGTGCTCTTGTCGGCCTGGTGCTTTATCGCTTTCCTCTTACTGTGCGGGTTTATCTCTTGGCACAATAAGCATGCGTAGTATCCGTCCTCCATGCGTTCGATGTAGTCGATGATGACTGAACGATTCGAACGAGGGTGACTCTGAACGATGCCAGAAGTTCCCCTGTCCATACGTTGAAGGCCTACAACTCTTGACCCGGATTTGTCTTGGGTTGGGTCATTGCCTCCGGGTGGGTTTATGTTTCTGAAGTCATAATTTGGTAAGCTAAAAATTCACTACAACGGCATCACATGATGCCAAACTAGGGTATAAACTCTGGTTTAAGCAATAGATGCAATGAATAAGACAAATAAATAAATAGTGAATTATAAGAGAGTGGGAGAGACTAAAAAGGGAGAGACAATAATAAAAGAAAGCATAACGATAAGCAAATAAAAAACCACAAATCAATAATATAAATCAAGATATGAGGGAATCATGAAAGGGAGAAGATAAAGCCGACAGCCCGACACAGAAGGAAGATAATAGATGAAGAAACAACATGAGAGAAGAGAATAGAAAAAAGTGGGGAAGAGAAAAAGAAGAAAAAGGAGTAGGGGAGAAGAAAGAAATGAGGAGGAAAAGAGAAACAGCAAAAGGATGAGGAGAAAAGAAAAATGAAAAGGAGGAAAGGAGAGGAGGAAGGAGGAGGAGAAAATAAGAGGAAAATGATGGAGAAGAAGAAAAGTAGGAGGAGAAGAAAAAAGAATAAAACAAGGAGGAGAAAAGAAAATAAAATGGAGGAGGAGAGGAATAATCAGGAGAGGGAAAAGAGAAAAAGAAAAAGGAGATCGAGAAGAGAAGAGGAAAATGATGAAGGAGAAGAGAAGAGGTAAAAAGTGTTGAAGAGAAGAAGATGGGGGGCAATAGAAAAGGGAAAAGAGGAGAAGAGGAGAAGAGAAAAGGAGGCGAAGAAGAGAAGAAGACAAGAAGAAAAAGCAGGAGAAGAACAGAAGAGGAAAAAGGAGGAGAAGAGAAGAGGAAAAAGGAGGAGAAGAGAAGAGGAAAATGGAGGAGAAGAGAATAGGAAAATGGAGAAGAAGAGAACAAAATAAAAGAGGAGAACAGAAGAGGAACAATGGAGGAGTAGAGAAGAAAATACAATAGGAGAAGAGATGAGGAAAAAGATAGGAGAAGAGAAGAAAATGAAATAGGAGAAGAGATGACAAAAAATATAGGAGGAGAGAAAAGGAAAATGAAGGAGAAGAAGAGAAAACAAAAAAGGGAGAAGAAGAGAATAAAAAAAGGAGGGGGAGGGGGAGAGAAGAAAGGGGAGAGGGAGAGGTAGATGGTTTTAGAGCGTGACAGAGAAAGAGGGTGGGGGGAGATAGAATGAGAGTAAAAATAACAGCAGAGGATTGTTAAAAAATAAAGACAACTGCAGAGGGAGAATCAGAGAATCAGAGAGGGAGAGAAATTCAGAGCGTAGACTCTAGAACGAGAGGGAGAGAAGAGAGAATTATATATTCAGAATATATGAGGGGGAGAGAAGAGAGAATTATGTATTCAGAATATATGAGGGGGAGAGGAGAGAATTATATATTCAGAATGTATGAGGGGGAGAGAAGAGAGAATTATATATTCAGAATATATGAGGGGGAGAGAAGAGAGAATTATGTATTCAGAATATATGAGGGGGAGAGGAGAGAATTATATATTCAGAATGTATGAGGGGGAGAGAAGAGAGAATTATATATTCAGAATGTATGAGGGGGAGAGAAGAGAGAATTATATATTCAGAATGTATGAGGGGGAGAGAAGAGAGGGGAGAGGGAGAGAAGAGAGGTGGAGAGGGAGAGGTAGATGGTTTTAGAACGTGGCAGAGAAAGAGGGTGGGTTGAGATAGAATGAGAGTAAAAATAACAGCAGAGGATTGTTAAATAATAAAAACAACAGCAAAGGGAGAATCAAAGAGGGAGAGAAATTTGACTCAAATGACAGGATTTTGAAATTTCGAATTCAACAGGATTTAGATTTCTTTCTTCAAACAAAATTAACGAGGCCAGGTTAAGGCTCACCCGGTAAGCCTTTCCGTGCAACTGTTGAGACTTGAGAATCTTTAACAGCAACCTCCGCCGCCGACCAACGTGCGCCCTCAGCCGCCGTCGTCTGCTGCCGGCCTTCGCCTTCGCAGTCCACCATCCGCTGCGGCCTGTCGCCCTTCGCCTCCTCCGTCCGTGAGTCCCTGTTCAAACCACCGTCGGCGGTCTGACTCTGTAAGTTTTGATTCAAAATATTGAATCAAAACTTACATGGCTGACCTCATATAAAGGTAAGTAAAAAATTGGATGTGGATATCGGTTTTCGACATCCACATCCGATATCCGGTACCGTCATCTGTCACCCTGAGACGGAGACGGATGCCGATATCGGGACGGATATCGGCAAGGTAACAACCGATATCCGATACCTATATACGGTATCCAGATATCGAAAAAAAAGGATACCGGAAAATCCATTTCCGGTATCCGGTGCAGCATCAGTCCCGATACCAGCATCCGGTACTAGTATCAGGATGGGCAAAGCCTATCTGTAGCTTCCCTTTCCCTCTTTGTTCTGAGTTCTATATATTTATTTATTTTACTCTTATGCTGCTTCTCTCTCTCCATTTCCCCCACAAACATCTCTTTCCATGTTCACAAGCGGTCACATCAGTAAGAGGTTGGCAGATATATTGAGATATGGAGAGCTATGATTGAGTAATAGATGATGAATCATCATCCACTCGGTCTCAATTTGTCATCCATTATCATTTGCACCGGTGGATCAATGACTAGACGAAGATTTGTTTTTCAATGATCATGTGACATCTGCCTTAAAATGACAAATGATTTATCACATTTAGTGACCGAAGAAGAGAGACATAATTTGGAGAGGGAGAGAATGTGATGGCGAGGACGCCAACGCATCAACATTGGACGCGTCACCACCGTCAATCGAAGTCAACGCCGCTGCAACGGGCACTACGCAATCGTCAACCGTAGTCAATGTCGTCGCTGCAGACACACCACCACCGTCATCGGGCAAAGCCAACACACCGGCATCACGCACGTCTCCACGCACACACGCTCCTTCACGCATCATGACACGTCGCCAACGACAGATCAACAACTACCCCTTGACGTGACACGAATCACGTCTCTCGTCTTTAATTTCGCCATTAAGTCGTATTTTCTTTCCTCCAAGGCCTATATGTATAGGCCATTGTTTCAAGAAACAGTTAGGCAAGTAATTTAAAGAATTGAGTTTCAACTTACTCTTCTTGGAGAACTTGCCCCAACCCTAGCCTCCTCGCTATCTCCGATCTCCACCGCCATCGTCACCATCGTCGACGCCATCGCCTGCGCCGGACTCTGTTCTACCTTGCTGTCGCGCCTGGTCGTGGCCGCCAAGATCGCCACCCCAGGCCGCCTAGGACAGCAAGCCCAGGCTGCCACCCCAGACGCCAAGGCCATCACCCAGCCCCATTAGCAGCCCCTAGGCCGCCACCCCAGCCGATGACGGCTGCCCCAGCCGCCAAGGCCGCCGCAGTCACCCAGGCAGCCCGCCTTAGGCCACCCAAGGTCGCCCCAGGCCGCCCAGGGCCGCCAATCCAGGCTGCCCGAGGCCGCCGCCCAGCGCTGCCACCCCAGGCTGCCTAGGGCCGCCTCCCTAGGCTGCCCAAGGCCACCGCCCCAGGCAGCCCAGGGCAGCCCACCCTAGGCCGCCCAAGGCAGCCACACCCGAACCCGTGCACACTGCGTGTCCGACCGCCTGCACCTCAGGACGCCCTCGAAACAACTTGTCGCGCTTCCGGACGCCCTCGAAGCAACTTACCATGGTGCATACCATTTAGGTTTTGGGGCGCTGCCCTGAACCCCGCAAGGGGGGGACTCCCCCCTTGACCCCCAACTGACCGCACAATTGGATCCACGAAACCCTATTTTACTCTTATGCTGCTTCTCTCTCTCCATTTCCCCCACAAACATCTCTTTCCATGTTCACAAGCGGTCACATCAGTAAGAGGTTGGCAGATATATTGAGATATGGAGAGCTATGATTGAGTAATAGATGATGAATCATCATCCACTCGGTCTCAATTTGTCATCCATTATCATTTGCACCGGTGGATCAATGACTAGACGAAGATTTGTTTTTCAATGATCATGTGACATCTGCCTTAAAATGACAAATGATTTATCACATTTAGTGACCGAAGAAGAGAGACATAATTTGGAGAGGAGAGAATGTGATGGCGAGGACGCCAACGCATCAACATTGGACGCGTCACCACCGCTCAATCGGAACGCCGCTGCAACGGGCACTACGCAATCGTCAACCGTAGTCAATGTCGTCGCTGCAGACACACCACCACCGTCATCGGGCAAAGCCAACACACCGGCATCACGCACGTCTCCACGCACACACGCTCCTTCACGCATCATGACACGTCGCCAACGACAGATCAACAACTACCCCTTGACGTGACACGAATCACGTCTCTCGTCTTTAATTTCTCGTCATTAAGTCGTATTTTCTCTTTCCTCCAAGGCCTATATGTATAGGCCATTGTTTCAAGAAACAGTTAGGCAAGTAATTTAAAGAATTGAGTTTCAACTTACTCTTCTTGGAGAACTTGCCCCAACCCTAGCCTCCTCGCTATCTCCGATCTCCACCGCCATCGTCACCATCGTCGACGTCATCGCCTTGCGTCGCCGGACTCCCTCTGTTCTACCTTGCTGTCGCCTGCCTGGTCAGGGCCGCCCAAGATCGCCACCCCAGGCCGCCTAGGACAGCAAGCCCTAGGCTGCCACCCCAGGACGCCCAAGGCCATCACCCCAGGCCCCATTAGGGCAGCCCGCCCTAGGCCGCCACCCCAAAGCCGCCGGCGCCGCTGCCCAAGGCCGCCGCCGCGCAGTCACCAGGGCAGCCCGCCTTAGGCCACCCAAGGCTGTCGCCCTAGGCCGCCCAGGGCCGCCAATCCAGGCTGCCCGAGGCCGCCGCCCAGCGCTGCCACCCCAGGCTGCCTAGGGCCGCCTCCCTAGGCTGCCCAAGGCCACCGCCCCAGGCAGCCCACCCTAGGCCGCCCAAGGCAGCCACACCCGAACCCGTGCACACTGCGTGTCCGACCGCCTGCACCTCAGGACGCCCTCGAAACAACTTGTCGCGCTTCCGGACGCCCTCGAAGCAACTTACCATGGTGCATACCATTTAGGTTTTGGCGCTGCCTGAACCCGCAAGGGTGACTCCCCTTGACCCCCAACTGACCGCACAATTGGATCCACGAAACCCTATTTTACTCTTATGCTGCTTCTCTCTCTCCATTTCCCCCACAAACATCTCTTTCCATGTTCACAAGCGGTCACATCAGTAAGAGGTTGGCAGATATATTGAGATATGGAGAGCTATGATTGAGTAATAGATGATGAATCATCATCCACTGGTCTCAATTTGTCATCCATTATCATTTGCACCGTGGATCAATGACTAGACGAAGATTTGTTTTTCAATGATCATGTGACATCTGCCTTAAAATGACAAATGATTTATCACATTTAGTGACCAAGAAGAGAGAGACATAATTTGGAGAGGAGAGAATGTGATGGCGAGGACGCCAACGCATCAACATTGGACGCGCTACCACCGCCAATCGTCAACGCCGCTGCAACGGGCACTACGCAATCGCCAACCGTAGTCAATGTCGCCGCCAGACACACCACCACCGATCGGGCAAAGCCAACACACCGCATCACGCACGCCTCCACGCACACACGCTCCTTCACGCATCATGACACGCCGCCAACGACAGATCAACAACTACCCTTGACGTGACACGAATCACGCCTCGCCTTTAATTTCGCCATTAAGTCGTATTTTCTTTCCTCCAAGGCCTATATGTATAGGCCATTGTTTCAAGAAAGTTAGGCAAGTAATTTAAAGAATTGAGTTTCAACTTACTCTTCTTGGAGAACTTGCCCAACCCTAGCCTCCTCGCTATCTCCGATCTCCACCGCCATCGTCACCATCGCCGACGCCATCGCCTGCGCCGCCGACTCCTCTGTTCTACCTTGCTGTCGCCTGCCTGGTCAGGGCCGCCCAAGATCGCCACCCCAGGCCGCCTAGGACAGCAAGCCCTAGGCTGCCACCCCAGGACGCCCAAGGCCATCACCCCAGGCCCCATTAGGGCAGCCCGCCCTAGGCCGCCACCCCCGGCCGCCGATGACGGCTGCCCAGCCGCCTAAGGCCGCCGCAGGTCACCCAGGCAGCCCGCTTAGGCCACCCAAGGCTGTCGCCTAGGCCGCAGGCCGCCAATCCAGGCTGCCCGAGGCCGCCCAGCGCCACCCCAGCGCCTAGGGCCGCCTCCAGGCTGCCCAAGGCCACGCCCAGCAGGGCAGCCCACCCTAGGCCGCCCAAGGCAGCCACACCCGAACCCGTGCACACTGCGTGTCCGACCGCCTGCACCTCAGGACGCCCTCGAAACAACTTGTCGCGCTTCCGGACGCCCTCGAAGCAACTTACCATGGTGCATACCATTTAGGTTTTGGGGCGCTGCCCTGAACCCCGCAAGGGGGTGCCCCCCCCCTTGCCCCCCCCCCCCCCCAACTGACCGCACAATTGGATCCACGAAACCCTATTTTACTCTTATGCTGCTTCTCTCCATTTCCCCCACAAACATCTCTTGCCATGTTCACAAGCGGTCACATCAGTAAGAGGTTGGCAGATATATTGAGATATGGAGAGCTATGATTGAGTAATAGATGATGAATCATCATCCACTCGGTCTCAATTTGTCATCCATTATCATTTGCACCGGTGGATCAATGACTAGACGAAGATTTGTTTTTCAATGATCATGTGACATCTGCCTTAAAATGACAAATGATTTATCACATTTAGTGACCGAAGAAGAGAGACATAATTTGGAGAGGGAGAGAATGTGATGGCGAGGACGCCAACGCATCAACATTGGACGCTCACCACCGCCAATCGAAGTCAACGCCGCTGCAACGGGCACTACGCAATCGCCAACCGTAGTCAATGTCGCCGCAGCACACACCACCACCGCTATCGGGCAAAGCCAACACACCGGCATCACGCACGCCTCCACGCACACACGCTCCTTCACGCATCATGACACGCCGCCAACGACAGATCAACAACTACCCTTGACGTGACACGAATCACGCCTCTCGCCTTTAATTTCGTCATTAAGTCGTATTTTCTCTTTCCTCCAAGGCCTATATGTATAGGCCATTGTTTCAAGAAACAGTTAGGCAAGTAATTTAAAGAATTGAGTTTCAACTTACTCTTCTTGGAGAACTTGCCCCAACCCTAGCCTCCTCGCTATCTCCGATCTCCACCGCCATCGTCACCATCGTCGACGTCATCGCCTTGCGTCGCCGGACTCCCTCTGTTCTACCTTGCTGTCGCCTGCCTGGTCAGGGCCGCCCAAGATCGCCACCCCAGGCCGCCTAGGACAGCAAGCCCTAGGCTGCCACCGTGACGCCCAAGGCCATCACCCCAGGCCCCATTAGGGCAGCCCGCCCTAGGCCGCCACCCCAGGCCGCCGATGACGGCTGCCCCAGGCCGCCCAAGGCCGCCGCCGCAGGTCACCCAGGGCAGCCCGCCTTAGGCCACCCAAGGCTGTCGCCCTAGGCCGCCCAGGGCCGCCAATCCAGGCTGCCCGAGGCCGCCGCCCAGCGCTGCCACCCCAGGCTGCCTAGGGCCGCCTCCCCAGGCTGCCCAAGGCCACCGCCCCAGGCAGCCCAGGGCAGCCCACCCTAGGCCGCCCAAGGCAGCCACACCCGAACCCGTGCACACTGCGTGTCCGACCGCCTGCACCTCGTGACGCCGAAACTTGTCGCGCCGACGCCTCGAAGCAACTTACCATGGTGCATACCATTTAGGTTTTGGGCGCTGCCTGAACCCGCAAGGGTGACTCCCCTTGACCCCCAACTGACCGCACAATTGGATCCACGAAACCCTATTTTACTCTTATGCTGCTTCTCTCTCTCCATTTCCCCCACAAACATCTCTTTCCATGTTCACAAGCGGTCACATCAGTAAGAGGTTGGCAGATATATTGAGATATGGAGAGCTATGATTGAGTAATAGATGATGAATCATCATCCACTCGGTCTCAATTTGTCATCCATTATCATTTGCACCGGTGGATCAATGACTAGACGAAGATTTGTTTTTCAATGATCATGTGACATCTGCCTTAAAATGACAAATGATTTATCACATTTAGTGACCGAAGAAGAGAGACATAATTTGGAGAGGGAGAGAATGTGATGGCGAGGACGCCAACGCATCAACATTGGACGCGTCACCACCGTCAATCGAAGTCAACGCCGCTGCAACGGGCACTACGCAATCGTCAACCGTAGTCAATGTCGTCGCTGCAGACACACCACCACCGTCATCGGGCAAAGCCAACACACCGGCATCACGCACGTCTCCACGCACACACGCTCCTTCACGCATCATGACACGTCGCCAACGACAGATCAACAACTACCCCTTGACGTGACACGAATCACGTCTCTCGTCTTTAATTTCTCGTCATTAAGTCGTATTTTCTCTTTCCTCCAAGGCCTATATGTATAGGCCATTGTTTCAAGAAACAGTTAGGCAAGTAATTTAAAGAATTGAGTTTCAACTTACTCTTCTTGGAGAACTTGCCCCAACCCTAGCCTCCTCGCTATCTCCGATCTCCACCGCCATCGTCACCATCGTCGACGTCATCGCCTTGCGTCGCCGGACTCCCTCTGTTCTACCTTGCTGTCGCCTGCCTGGTCAGGGCCGCCCAAGATCGCCACCCCAGGCCGCCTAGGACAGCAAGCCCTAGGCTGCCACCCCAGGACGCCCAAGGCCATCACCCCAGGCCCCATTAGGGCAGCCCGCCCTAGGCCGCCACCCCAGGCCGCCGATGACGGCTGCCCCAGGCCGCCCAAGGCCGCCGCCGCAGGTCACCCAGGGCAGCCCGCCTTAGGCCACCCAAGGCTGTCGCCCTAGGCCGCCCAGGGCCGCCAATCCAGGCTGCCCGAGGCCGCCGCCCAGCGCTGCCACCCCAGGCTGCCTAGGGCCGCCTCCCTAGGCTGCCCAAGGCCACCGCCCCAGGCAGCCCAGGGCAGCCCACCCTAGGCCGCCCAAGGCAGCCACACCCGAACCCGTGCACACTGCGTGTCCGACCGCCTGCACCTCAGGACGCCCTCGAAACAACTTGTCGCGCTTCCGGACGCCCTCGAAGCAACTTACCATGGTGCATACCATTTAGGTTTTGGGGCGCTGCCCTGAACCCCGCAAGGGGGTGACTCCCCCCTTGACCCCCAACTGACCGCACAATTGGATCCACGAAACCCTATTGAAGCGCACATCAGTTGTCCCGCCAACGACACCCCACGCCCAAGCACTCCGGCCACTAAAGCACGGAACGTCTCCTTTCCAGGGCCGCTCAACGGTCGGAACGTCCAGATCTTCTCATCCAGTGGGCCAGACAACGCTCAGATCGCCCAGTCTTGTCACAACCAGACTTCCCCGCAGCCTCTTCACGCACTCCGGTGCCAAGGTATGCCTGAACTCTTCGGTGTCGACGTGTTCTTCGTCCAGTATTCCGCGAGAAGCCTCCACCGCCGTCAGATTTGATTTGATTTGGATTTTCTTACAATTCTCTTCGAGAGTTTCTTTTCTTTCGTCACGTGAATTTGGGTATTGAATTTGGTGCTTCGGCATCGTTGCGGTGGGTGAAGACCGTAATCCCACCATCGACGAGGATCAGAGCTGCACCACCAATATTTCATCAGTTTTAAACTCTGAATTCGACCGTGTGAATTTCTGTGGTCTGTTTCATCCCTCCATACAATCCCCTCTAGTACCCCTCTACCCGTCGTTGTCATATCCATTCCCAGAGTCGCCCTTCTCACTAGCTGTCCTACATCAATCACCCTTCTCACTAGCTGTCCTACATCAGAATGAGAGGATCATAATAATGTTGTTGGGTTCTTGAAGCGTTGACATGGATGAAGAAAGCAAAATAAAATGCAGAAGAAGACTTTAGTGAAATCACACGACATTGACAAAATCATGAAACAAAGTACCTTTTCCCTCCTCGCATATGTGATTTCTTGGATCCCGGAGTGAGACGAGTCAGGATTCAAGTGTGCAGCCTCTAAATGTATCCATGCAATCCTCCTCACATCAAATATCCTCCTTCTTATTGACGAGCCCAGTTCAATTTTTGTCATCATTATTATGTCGTCCCGATCACATCGTCGAAGGACTTTAATAAAGAGTAGATAGTAAATTATTGACATGTACCCCTTATACACGTTATTAGAATAGGTGATAGGATTAAACAGAGGTATAGGATTAAACATACATATAGGATTAAACATACATATATGATTAAACATACATATAGGATTACACTGGTAGGATTAAACATAGATAGATAAAATTCTCCATAGGAGAATTTTGTTCATTAGTTTGACCTATTCATCTGTTCAGGCATTTAGACAAACATCTTGGTGCAATTCCTAAAATTGACATTTTAAAATTCATTTGAAATATACTTAAACCAAGTAAAAGTCTGTTAAATATATAATAAAATCTAGGAAGATAAAATTCCTTTTCTATATATATATTAAGATAAAATACCATAAAAATCACTCTTGTTCCTTATAAACTACATATAATCCATCTTCTTCATTTAGGCAGTCTATCAAACACCTTTCCTTAATGCATTGATTCTCAAAATTCTCCTACCAAACGATTTCGCAAAATTCTCCAAAAAATTTCTAAAATCACTAATATATGTCGACTACGTAAATATAAATTTGAGACCTAAATAAAATCTCTAGTTGAAACATTCTTTATAGAATCCCGTATAAAATCTTTATTTTTTTTCTTCTCTCTTAAACATTACAATTAACACCTAGTGGTTTTTGTTTAATGCTTTTGTAGGGTGTTCTAGTGGAATTCTCTAAACCTTTCTCAATATTTCTCTAAGAATTCATATACGTTTCCCTATATACTAGAATATTAATGATCATATGAAATTCCTTATTATAATTGTCATTATAAAATCCCTTATTAGTATATGATCAGTTGCAATTCCTTATTAGTATTAATGATCACATGCTATGCCACCGAAAAATGAATAATGGATGAAGGCGAATGCGCTTGCATTCTTCCATTAAGTGCACATGAGTCTTGATGGAAATATATGTGGCCTGAAAGCCAATCACACATTCCACATCTTGTTCCATGTTCATTAATAGAATATATTCATTATAGTGCACGCGTGATGCTTATAATGAAGTCTATGAATACATGATCGGACCTAGTGAATTATGATGAGATCATAATATAGAGATCATTAGTCTTTAAGCATGTATTCTAAACATTCCTATTTGAAGGATACACGAGAAGGATGTCGAAGTATCCCGATAGAATATCACTATCTTACCTCACTCATATGATGAGTATGGTCGTTCCCGTAGCCATTAGTGTGCAGACACTAAGGATAGATAGTGGGTGCTCTTTAGCGTGAGAGTAATGAACTCAAGCGCAGTCCTCCTTCATTATAGTCTTAGGCTCCAAATTCCTTTAAGTTGGGTTGGTGGACTCAACTCCAGGATCACTTATTCAGGAAGGGTGACTAAGTACTAGTGTATGACACAAGACCGGGGTAGAGGAACCGTGTAATTTGGTGGTGGTATACTCTAGGATTACGTGCAAATCTATTTCGTCAAGTAATGAAGGTATTGCTTAGACCAAACTCAGTGGTTGGTGGGGGTATACTCTAGGCCGCATGAGTGTTGGGCGATCGTATAATTGCAATTAGTTGCAAGTCCTATGAGATGGGTGCTCAATGATATGTATTATGATTGATGGGGGTATACTCCAGGTCTCTACATCATAGTATATGTTTTGAGATTCTGATTCCCACTAGGAGAATGTCGGTTTCTCAGCTTCCGTACACGTGAGGATTGTATGGATTGATATATTTTAGTGGGAGCCCTTATTGATGGATAGAACATCTGCTAAAATTTTTTAGGTCTTTCATTGACCTAATCTCCACTAAAACTCGTCGTCAAGTAGCCCATTAGATTGCATGTTTGATGCAACTCATTAACAAGTCGATAATTTATGATGTGCTCATGGACTTGATGAGAGTCTTCAAGTCTAAAAGGTTAGTTTATGTCCGTAAAAAAATGTCGATGACGATGATGGGATACGAGTATAAAGGTTAAAGTGAAGAGTTCACTATGACATGGTTCAATGTTAACACACCGTGAATGAGCTGTTCGCCATTGAGGTAACAAGAATACAAAGAACCGAAGGCCATGTAACACTATATGATAGTTATTTGGATGTGCAATCCAATAGTGAATTCAAGGCTCACATGGTCACGGGATCTTCCGCACATGCGGATATGCTGAAGATGACTGAGATGAGAAGATACTGATATCTACTTGGAGAATGGTTCTCTGTTCAATTTATTATTGATCTTGTCATTGAATTCCTTCACGACTCTCCCTTAACTTGCTTAAGAATATCAAAGGAGAACTTTTATAGGGTAACGTCCTGAGACACCTTATTTCGTACGACCAATGGGAAGGTGTTCCAAGTCCTTGAGAAGGAAAAATAAACAAAACATGTTAAGGTATTCGTATCACACAATGATATAAGCAACAAGAATTATTTGCACCATGGTCTGACAGGTCACTAGAAGAGGAACTATGCGTACTTACTTGTTAAGATTTCTTAAAGCAAGTTAAAACATAGGGATGTTTTAATTGCTTAACATATGGAAGAAATAAATAAAAAGGAAACATGAAGTTGGTGCTAGGAAGTATCGTAAAGGTTATGATGATCAATATTTGGATAGTGAACCTCAATTTTCATTTTGGAGATATAGTATCTTTGGAAGATAATCATGTTCCTATCATGAAGAAGAACATCACATCTGTTAAGAACAGAGTTGGATATTCCCTAAGTATTGAAAACAATAGTTGTTCCATTTATTCGAGAAATAATTTGATTTATTTGGCATATATAGAAAGGGAATAATTCTAGTGCATGATTCTTACCATTTTCTCAAAGTGATATTGCTCCTAACAAGAGCAAGAACTATGTGAAGAAAGCTCATCTTTAGGAGCATATGTAATATTGTCAAAAGGTAGAGAATTTAAAATGCATGGGATACATAGCGCATTTGATTTTGAATCATATGATAGATGCTAACTGTACCTTTTGGGTAAAGTAACCATGCCTCCAACTTTTGAAGTGGATAACATATCAATGATTTGTTGTAGTTAATACTTGGGGATTTATGTTTCTACATACCTGAAAGAGTATGAAAAATTTTCGATGCGATTGAAGAGAATAATAATTGATTATGGAGTTGACATAGTTCATGCATGAAGATGTTACCTATCTCAACTTAGTCATTGATAGATGAATGGTTCATCAAAGACATAGATTCACACTATGTTGGACATAGTGGATTCCAAGAAGAGAAACTTAAGAATTCTAGTCAACCCATGTGTATATGCAATCAGTGCAATTGTATGAATGCTGAACTTGTTAACGATTTCATTTGTGAATTCTATTCCACAAGAGTTGTGGAAAGAGAATGAAGCCTAACTTTATGAATGAGAAGTCGAGCTAATAAGATGAGGCTTGACTCAGATAAGATGGAGTTGAGGACTATGAAATATGAGTTTTATGTATATCCAAATTAGAAATTTTGGATACTACTTTTACCATCCTAAGGAACAAGAGTGTTTTGTTGGCTAAGGATTATCTTATTGGAAGACACATATCTTCTATGAGAAGATAGTGGGAGCAAAAGTAGTCTCCGAAAGAATTCCAGATCCATAAATATCATAACCTCATGGGATGAGGAGTTAGTCCTAATGTTTTTCGGAAGTATACTGAAAGAAATTCATATGTTGAGCAAAAATGACTACATAACTCAATCATAATGTCGGACATCATGATTTTGAGTTATGTTAAAATAATCTATCTAAGAGATGGTGATCTCTAACATATTAAGAGGCTATTTTAACTTTTAGAATGTGCGAGAACATATGAATTCTGGAATTTGTTCCACACATCTCAACTAAGTTTTGAACTTGGTCGATACTCTAAAACGTATGGTACCCATTATGAGTAAGTGAATCGTTTGATAAAGATTAGGTGCTGATGGACAAATTGAAAATTTTCAAAGAAAAACTTCATGGAGTAAGGTTTCGCACTAGCTGCCATGATACACTCCACCAGAATCATTCTCGGCAAAGAATCACACTATCATTATGGAATCAAGAAATGGATGAAGGTGTATTTGATACAACCTAAAAAAATTATGCATCCAAGTGTGCAAGCTGCCATAATCCAATTATGGATTGAAGTAGACATTCTGAAGTTAGAATATGAGTTTTGATAGAGTGAAATCAAATCTCATATCTTCATTAAGAATGAAGAACAAACCATACGAGTATACATGATGACCAGTGGGAGCACAAATACGATCATAATTATCATATTCTTTATGTAGAGTACATTCTACTCATTGAGAATGATGTAGAAGTGTTGAATTCAATAAAATAACACTAGTCAAATATCTTCTTCATGAAAGGATTTTGGAGAAGTAACCTATGTATTGGGAATGCCGATATCTAGATATAGGTCAATAAGATCACTACTCTCCAAATCCATAAACATAGATATCATCACCAATGGAGTTTTGGGATGAAGAACTCTGAGAGAGATTCATTGTGTCAAGATAACAAGAGTAATCATGCACATCTTTCTATGTGCAAGGCCTAAAGTGGCCTAAGCTCTAATAGTTATCAGCACTAAAGCAATATGATGTGTTCTGGATGTCTTGAGAAGACAAAAGGAAATGTTTGAGTTCAAGGAGAAGATGGGTTGAAACCCATGGCTACATAAAACTGAGTTTTCAATGAGATTCAAATGATAGAAAGTCTACATTTGAAGTTATACTTTATTGTATGAAAGTATAGCTTATTGGAAAGTTTCCAAGTAGGATTTTGAGTAAGTGATCCTTAGACATGAGACAAAAAAGACGTCTTGTGGATGGACAGTTGTACTTCAGCTACGACCAACGAATCTCTAATAACGGGATTCAAAACAGTCTTAGTTCGGATACATCAAGTAGTTCAAGAAGACGATTGAGTGGTCAAGATGGGATCGTGCGCCCTCGGTATAAGAGGTGACAGCCTAACGAAGATGATGTGATAAAGTCCTTGGCCAAGGCAGTGAAATATCAGAGAAGAGTTCTCCGATGATTTCTGAATGCATCATTACTAACTAAATGACCGATTAGGGTTTCATAGTTGACCATACCCTAAGTCGTCCAAGGAGCGTCAAGTGGATGAGGGGTTATACATACAAGGTAACTGATAACGAACAGGTTCCATGAGTGAGTCAATACACACTCCTTTGTATCTTCTAGGACACGAGGTGTAACTTGGCACCCCACATCGGAAACTCAACCTATCAATTGGGTTAAATCGATTTGACATTAATTAATCTATATGATGATATGGTTAATTAATTTAAAGGGTAATAAAAGTTATTAGGTCACTATAGTCATTAACTAGACTGATCAATGAGCCTAGAGGGTCACACGCAAATGATCTTTTAGACGTCGGAAGATATACTTAAGTTTTGGGGTTTTATGAAAAATACCCACTTAGTATAAATAGGGGAAGGCCCTAAACAAAATTCACCCACGCCAGAATTATTCAGGGGCCTTTCCCCTTCTTCTCCCATCTCCCAACACCCCCTCTCCATCCCCCATGTGATCGGGATGATATAACAACACTGACGGAGAAAGAACGGGGCTCGTCAATGAGAAGGAGGGGATCCGACATGTCGAGGATCACATGGGTACATCTAGAGGCTGCACATTTGAGTAGCTTGACTTGACTTGCTCTAGGATCCAAGAAATCACAGATGTGATCTATGTAAAAGTACATTATTTCAATGATTTTAATGATGTCGTTTGATTCGTTTAAGTCTTCCACTGCGAATCATTTCGATTTTATTCATCCATATCTAGGTCTCTAGAACCCAACAAATCTGACCCATAATACACATCGGAGAAACACATGGATCACTCCCCAATCAAGTCGCTTGCAAATTATATTAACTTGGAGTTTTTGTTCCAGAACACTTGAGAAAGGGGCGTCTAATTAAAGTAATGGATAAGTTATAGACATTCGGTAACTTTTGGGTATTGAGTATCTACTTCAGGTGTGGTGACTTGTTTCTTACTAAATTGTAATCTTAATATTCAGTAATAAAATGTGCATAAGTTGGATAAATATAGACTTAGATAAATATAGATTCAGATAAATTATGATTGGGTAAGCGGGTTTTAAAATAGTGAACATATATACACAACAATTGTAGCGATAATCCATTATGAACCTATGTAATAAAGAGGGATATCCGAAATGATTTGACCTGATATTTTTGTAGGTTTTTATATGTCATCATAATGTCATAGGTAAAATATTCTCTTCCCTTATAATTATTGAAAATAACATTTGAAGAGACACCTTGTATGTACAGAACACATAAAATCACTAGCTGCCGTGGATAAATTCATAATCAGGAAATTTTTAATTCATATGACATGAGGAAAAACCAATTATCTTCATTTTTAAAGCATGGTTAAATGTCGATGGAAGAGTTTTGAATGTTATACAAATTCATGGATTGTTAGTTATTTTTTTGGAATTTCACTTAAACAAAAATGGTTAATAATATTTTACCTTACGTAGTTGAAAATAAATGCAAAGTAACGATAAATCTTGAGTGGATGTTGAGTATCAATACATGTAATGGTAAGAAGTTAAGCACAAAAATGTTTCAAAAAATTGGCAACTTATGTAATTTTGACCATCAAAATACGTGCTTCGTTGTAGAATTTCTTTTCCCCACGGCTCCACCAACAATTTGTACTTGGTCATCACCTACATAGCGAAAGACAAAAAATAAAACATGATATTTATGCATTGTACCTTGAGAAGATGCAACTGCCCCATCCTGGCCATCCTCACCATTCAAATCTAGCTCCACATAATTGTACCATCTCTTGTTGTCCGCACGCAGCCAACACTTCATAGTGATGAGTGTTTCAATGCTTATCAGTGACAAACATGCTCTCTTGTATGTGACAATAGTGTGGCCTAGAGAGAACACCAGTTCAACAAGAGCGCTTGTTGCTCATACGTACAATAGCTCGCTTCTTTTGGAGGCATGCAAGGGGAAGTTTTAGGCACGACCAAGATAGTGGGGTGAAGATGGCCTCATTAGGCACGACCTTTGTCAGATTTTGGTTGAACTTCTGTAATGCTGTATTTGCTGACACAGGTGCAGGTTGGACTTTTTGCATAGTTCTCTATAGCCAAGAAACAAACTCTCTACCTCTCGGGTGATCCATTTCAAAGTGACCAGCCATTGCGTGTGTCGGCAAGTCACATGGTAAGAGAGATTGTGCATAGGCAATGGTTGACTCTCTAATGCCTTCGCGGAGCATGTACCCTTTTGTCTCATGGGTCCATTAATGCCATGATGGTGATTGCTTCATTCACCCATAGGAGTTGTGCATATGCGCTAATTTTTGTTGCATCGCCCTGCACGCTTGCGCCATGTTCCAACGATCTCCTTCATGCAACCGTCGTACACAGGTGAAGAAGGTTCCCTCTTCAATTTTCTGGACTACTTCCTCCATGTGGCGCAAGAGATCGTCGATGAGAAATAACACATCACATACGGCTGGTGTCTCTATTCGGCAAACATGATCAGTGGATATAGAGAACCGCTCAAGAATGCAACATAATTTTTTCACCAACTCCCACTCATCCTTCAACATCCTCGTTGACTTCCCTTTTTGCCAAAATTCTTCGACACTTCATCAACCACATCCCGTTTATTCACGACAATGGATAACATAGGATATGTCTTGTTCCTGCCGGTCAGATTGTCCAACATGACCATGTTAGAATCTTCAACTTTAGGGTCATCTCCACATGCTTTCACATGCTCCTCTTGCCATTTAGCCGAGCTCTGAATGCTGCACACTAGTGTCCACACCTTCACCAGTGCATCACCCAAATATAACAGGCGATGTGCTCCTTCGTTGTCTTCAGTCACTGAGAATATATATCTCTGCAAGTTGTCATCATCGGTGTAAAACTGTTCTGCTGTCCTGCCCACATTGCCTTCATCAAGCTTTGCTACTTGGGCCGAAGGAATGCCAAAGCTTTTGACTATCGCTTGGACGACAGCGTTTAAAATGTGTGCAACACATGGAACATGTCTTCTGGCACTAAACGTTGGGTTCACGCTCTTTATCGTCATTGCAATCACTAACAATATCATCTTATTCATGGAGGCGTTATCAGTAGTCACAACGTAAACCTACATAAAATCACATGTTTAATTTCCTAGTTAAGTTTAGTGTTCAATGATGCCCTTTGGTTGTAAGAAGAATTCTTCCAAGACCTAGAGAATAATGGATGCCATGGTTGTCGATGATCTCTCAAATGGCAAATATGCCTTCCCGGTCCACCCAATGAACGGTGATGCCTAGAAGACCAGTACCATTCTCTGTAGTCCATGTTGGGTTCTATGCTTTGGTTCGTCAATGGAAAAACATGTTCCATGGATGTGGAAGCATGGCAGCTCGATTCTCAATCGATCTATAAAACAAAACATTTGTATTACCTTTTGGGAACTCGTCTTACCATTGACTTTGCCACTCTGAGATTGTTCTGAAGCCGTTCACGCGTCCGGCCGCTAGAAGTGTCCACACGATCACTCGGCGCTTGGATCTCCACGTCTTCTTAGAAATCTAGAAGATCTCCTCACCATGAATACACTCTTCCTTAGATGAGTGGAGAAGTGAGTGAAGAGGGGGAGGATCTCAAATGAGGTTTGCATGGGTGCATCAAACTGAAACCCCTTTCCCTCTTTATATTTCACTTAAGGTTTTTCTCAAAAACCCCAAAGTAAAATATATCCACCAATGTCCTTATGACCTTGTGCGTGTGACCCTCTAGGCCATGTATCGTTCTAGTTAATAACTTTAATGGCCCAATAACATTTATCGACCAACCTTATTAATTAGCTATATCAACATATAGATTAATTGAATAAGGATTGATTTAACCAAACCGATAGGTTAAGTTTCCAGCCAGTGGGGTGCCAAGCTACACCTCGTGCTCTAGAAGATACCGAGTAGTCTCGAACTCTCTCATGGAACCTTTACCATCATCGGTTACCGTATATGTATAATCCGTCATCCGTGCAAGACTCTCGAATGACTTAGAGCATGGTTTATCGTAAATCTCTAATCCGTCATTCGATTAGTACTGATGCGTAATCGGGATCATTGGAGATCGCCGTTTCCAATATCCTCACTACCCTGTCAGGGATTTTCCTGCATCGTCTTTCTCGAGTCAATATCCTTTTATACCGAGGGCAGATGATCCCATCTTGACCACTCAATCATCTTTGCAAGCTTCTTACAACATCCAATCTATAACTTCTTACTACATAAGTAGGTTGTGTTCACTGACTGTTTACTCTTCTTAAGAGAAACACCTACTTGGAGATTATAAGAAGAAACATCCATCAAGTACAATCCATTGACCAATGGTGCTGATGCAACCAATTTATTCTAAAAATAAAGGGAACAACATTTGTTCATAATGGTCACGGTGTACCCAGAGTCTATCCAAACATGAAGCATATACAATGTTCTTTATTATGCTAGGAACCTAAAAGCAATCTTCTAAAGATAGGAAATCTCCTGATGGAAGCTTGAGGCTCACTTTCCCCATAGTGACAGCAGCAAATCTTGTACCATTCCCCACTCTCATCTCCGCCTTACCTTTGTTCAGCCTTCTTCTACTTGTCAGCACTTGCAAGTCATTGTAGATATGAGAAGCACATCCAGTATCCAATACCCAAGATGATGAATCTCTACAGGACAAGTAAGTATCTATCATATAGATACTTGAGGCATCGCCATGCTTCTTTTGAGCTATCTCATTGAGGTACTTCTTATAGTTCCTCTTCTAGTGGCCCTTTGTTTCACAATGGAAGCATGTGCTTTTCTCGCCATTGTCCTTCGTTGTCGGTGGTGCTTTCACTTGCTTCTTCCCTTTGTCTCGCCTTGAGGCAGACGTCACTTTTTTCTTCTTATTGGTCCTACCAACAAAGAGAACTTGGGTCTTGTCCTTCTGAAGATTGCCCTCGGCAGTGGAAAGCATGTTAAGCAACTCCGGATGAGTCGTCTGAATTTTGTTCATGTTAAAGTTAACAATGAACTTGGAAAATGAATCAGGTAAGGATCGAAGAATAAGGTCTGTGCCCATATCAACGGGGAGTTCAATTCCCAGCACTGCCAACCTTTCTATCCACTAAATCATCTTTATTACATGAGTTTGTACCGAAAATGATTCGGTCATGTGAGCCCTGAATACGATCTTCAATATCTCATATCTCTGAGTCCTCCTTTGTTCGACAAATAACTCCACCAAATGGAGTAGCATTGGCCTTCACCCCATATCTTCATGTTGCCTCTACAACTCATTACACATAGAAGATAACATGTAGCATTGGACCGTAGTGGAGTCATCTTTCCACTTCTGATATTCCATAATCTCCCCTTCACTTGCATCCGATGCAAGCTCTCCCAGGCCATCACTCTCAAGGACATAGGATGTGTGCTCAGACTTCAGGAGGATCTTCAAGTTCCTGAGCCAATCAGTAAAGTTCGGTCTAATAAAATGGTTGGCATCCATTGTGCCACAAATTGGCTTGCTTGACGACATCTTTGCCCACATGGGATATATCTAATGAATTACTAGTTCAAGAAGATTTTAAGATCATCAAATTTAAATAACTCCCACTAAAATTCATCAATCCATACAACCCTCAAGTGTGCGGAAGTGGAGAAACCGACTATCTCCTAGTGGGATCAAAATTTCAACACATGTAATACGATCTGGAGTATACCTTCACCAATCATAATACACATTATTGAATACCCATCTCATGGGACTTGCAAAACTTTGCAATATCCAATCATAATTTGGCCCCCAACTCTCAAGCAGCCTGGAGTATGCCCCTACCATCCACTGAGTTTGGACTGAGCAATACCATCGTTACTTGTCGAAAATAGATTTGCCTATAATCTTGGAGTATACCTCCACCAAACTACATGGTTCCTCTATCTCGACCTCGTGTCACACACTAGCTCTTAGTTCCCCCTCCCGAAGAAGTAGGCCTGGAGTTGACTTAACCAACCTAGCTTAAAAGGGACGTGTATCCTAAGGCTATAATGATGGAGGACCACACTTAAGTTCGTCACTTTTGCATTGCGGCTCAGATTTTAAAGAGAGGGATTTTATAAGGTCTCTTCGGTGACATTCACACATGTAATATCTCATATTAACATATGTCCTAACTCATGTGTGGTGTATGAAAGAGTATATGTGAGTGTAAGTTGATTATCTCATATAGTCAACTCTACATTCCAATCTCATTTGTACACTAACTTAAGGGAACCTATATTAAGTTCATCAAAGTTTTGCTTTTCCACATCACATTCATCTTGCCACATATTTATATCACAAATGAAATCACATAATGATGTAGGACAGCTAGGGAGGCTGACGACGAGGGAGACGGGTATGACAACGATAGATGGAGGGTGCGGGACGGGTTTGGAGAGACAGATAAAACAGGTTGCAAAATCAATTTGATGCAGTACAACTAGGGAGGCTGACAACGAGGGAGACGGGAATGACAATGATGGATGGAGGGTGCGGGATGGGTTTGGAGAGAGGGATAAAATAGGCCGCAAAATTAACACGATCAAATTCGTGAACTTAAAACCGATGAAATAATGGTGGTGCAGCCCCGTTCCTCATCGAGGACGTGAGTACTGTCTTCAACCACCGCGACGATGCCGAAGCACCAAATCTAATACTCGAATTCACATCCGCGGCAAATCTCATGAAGAGGAAGAAATGGTGGAAGTTCCAAGAAAATCAAATCAAATCTGATGGCAGTGGAAGAATACTCGTGGAACACTGGACGAAGAACACTCGACACCAAAGAGTTCAGGTGTACCTCGGCAACGGAGTGCGTGAAGAGGCTGCGAGGAATTCAGGTCGTGACGTGACTGGACGATCCGGGCGTTGTATGGCCCACTAGACGAAATATCTGGGTGTTCTGGGTGTTGAGCAGCCCTGGCAAGGAGCGTGACGCACGAGCGCCGAACACAAACAGAGGGCGGACTAAGGCGGCTGAGTGGATGCGGCCGAGCGTGGGCGCTTGAGGGAACTGACATGCGCGGGCGCCAGTGGGCGCTGGCGTGCACTGGCGCCGGTGGGGCTGGCGCGTGCGGGCGTCGGTGGGGCTGGCGTGTGCGTGCGGGTGCCAGCACCAGCGCAGGTGGGGCTGGCACGCATGGGCCGCCAATAGGCTTGCGCGCACAAGCACCGGCAGGGCTGGTGCACTCGGGCGCTAGCGGGGCTGGGTGCGCGGGCGCCGGCGGGGCTGGGCGTGCGGGCGCCGATAAGGTTGGTGCACGTAGGCACCAGTAGACGCTGGCGTGCTCTGGCACCGCCAACCCTAACGACGGTGTGGGACGTTGCTCAGGCAACAATCAAAAAGACGAGAGAGAGAGAGATGGAAAAAAGAAGGAAGGATGGAAAGGAGAGAAGAAAGAAAGGGGAGAGAGGGAAGTGGGAGCGGCGGCCGACGATGCCTGGCGTTGTCGACGGCGGTGGTGGTGGGGAACGTGAGGATGGAGGATAAGGGAGGCTTGGCCAAGTCCTCCAAGAAGACTTAACAAAACTCAATTCTTGAATTATGACTTGCCTAACGATTTCTTGAAACATTGGCCTATACTTATAGGCCTTGGAGGTAAGACAAAATACAGTTAATAAAATAAAGATAAGTGACGTGATGTCGTGTCATGTCAGGGGGCAGTTCTTGATCTGTCTTTGGCGACGTGTCATGACGCGTGACGGGGCGTGCGTGAGTGGAGATGTGCTTGATGCTGGCGTGTTGACTTGATCCGATGACGAAGGTGACATGTCCTCAGTGGTCGCGTTGACTTCAGATGATGGTGGTGACGCGTCTGGTGTTGATGCGTTGACATCCAGTGCCGATGCATTGACGTCGCCGCCGCCACATAACCAATGCAATATAACTCAATTATTTAAATACTTCCAATTTTTTAGAAATAAACATGACTTTCATGCTTAAAAACTCAAGAAATAAGTATTTAAACATCTTTTATATTTTTTGCAATTTAATTGAAGACTATAATAATTTAACTCTTAAATTATTCCATTCAATAAATCCAAAATTATATTTTACATAATTTTACCAACCTCAAATAATTTATATTTTGATTTATTTAAGTGAATAAAATTAAGAACAATTTTCTTGAATTTTTCCAAAATTTCCCGCAATTTATTTTGCCCTTAAATAATTTATTTATCAATTATTAAAATAAATGAATTAATAAGAAAGTATTTTAAATTCTAATATCATATATATAGTAAAGAACATGGCGTGGCACAGTGGTAGCGGCACCCCCGTTCTCTCTCGGAGGTGGGGGAGCTAAGTTTGAATCCCGGCTCATGCATCTAAAAAAAATTAAACTTTTTGTGGATCGGACCCGACACCCTCCGACCAGCACAGTGCGGCTGTTATCTGGCCAGTGCAAGGGCGGCGCTGCCGACGGGAGTGGTAGTGCATTTCCGACCTTTCCGCCATTTCCGAACCCACGATGCACACAACAGGACCCCGACTGATGATAGCTAGCGCTACCGAGGGAGTCTGGCCTCTTTTTCCACAAACTTACTGACTCCCCTATATACCAAAAACTAGATCCCCCCTACAACGCGTGGACCTAAAAGTGGGACTCGATCAACCGTTTTTTTTTGGGATCGTCGGAGCTCCGCTGTCTAGCAGCGGATCGCCCCCAAAATTTCAGAAAGAAGCAGATTTTTCATGTAGAATGCATTGCAACAAAAATCACCGACAGATTTTGGGTTTTGCTTTGAGATCTCGGAGCACCCCCTTCTGTCGTCGCTCGCTGCTCCACAAGCCCCCCACAGGCTGGGGGTGCAACTGCAATCTTCCGATTGGGAGAACAGAATTCTCTGAAATTTCAATAGCAGCTTCCTGGCGTCGAGAGAGATCTCTCAACAAAATTTCAGCCCAAACAGATGCCTACAGTTCTGGAGAAATTGTTTTTAAGGTTTTTGTTTCAGAGGAATTCCCCACGTCCGTCGTTTGTTGGGCACCAAATTTTGTTTGCACATTGGCAATACTAACTAGAGTGGCACCCAAAATTTGAGCCCAAAAAGATCACCACAGCTCCGGAAAAAAATATTAAATTTCAAATAACCTCCCATAACATCAATAATAGACATTCGCGTGCGAGCGTCAGTAGGCGCCACATGCTAATGGGCAGGGCTGCGCGTGAGCGGTGGCACTCTGGGTGGGGCTGCGTGCGGGCGCCAGCACTCTGGACGGGGCTGCATGCGGGCATCGGCACTCTGGGCGGGGTTGTGTGCGGGCGCCAGCACTCTGGACGGGGCTGCGCGTGGGCGCCGACACTCTGGGTGGGGCTACACACAGCCGCTGGCGCGGGAGCTCTGAGCGGGGTTGCGTGCGGGCATGGGAGCTCTGGCCGGGGCTGCGCATGGGCGTCGTCACTGCGTGCGGTGCTGCGCGCAGGCGCCGGCTGATAACTTGCAAATTAGCATCATTAATTGATGAATTTTACATTATATTAATGTGTTTTTATGACTATATTAGCATGTTATCTTATAGAAATAAAGATAAATGACTTATACTTTGATTTTATTATTATTTCTAATTTTTTTATCAATTATTGCATGGGATTTAACCTCATTTCAGTTAAGAAATATTTTTTACCAGGCTTTAAATACTTGGCTAAAGGTCGACAAGGGCTCTCATAAATTTTCTGGAATTTTCCCATATTTTGATATAATTTTTTTTGACTAATATTTAGCCAAGAAATGATTTTTTAAAACATTTATTTAGCATACATATATATATATATCAAGGGGCATCCACTTCATTTGCCCCAAATTCGGGCAAATACGTGGATGTATTATATATATATATATATGAAATAATAATAATAATAAATAAACAGAAAGTCGGCGAAAGGTATGTTTTATTTTTAAAAAAAATAATATATAATAAAAAATGTCAGTTAGCCGCATGCATTAAATGCACACGGCAATCGACATGCAGGAACTTTTTTACGCAGGTCGGTTAGGCACGTGTATTTATGAACGTGCTAATCGACACATGTGCAATAGTTAGGATTATTATTTTATTTATTTTTTTATTTTTTAGTCGTTAGCACGTGCATTTAATGCACGCTCTGACCAACACACGTGAACGTGCGGCGTCTATTCGCCGCGTGCATTAAATGCACGTGGAATAGATGGCACATGTGGGTCAAATATTGCCACTGAATGATTAAAAAAATATAAAAAGAAAAGCCTTTTATTTTTTCTCATTATTTCAGAGTGACGTGGAGCTTTTTCGTCCTTGCATAACGAGACAATCATTTCGAACTGATTGTGACTCGTTCAAGCACAAAAAATGCAACGACACATGATCCGAGGACGGGGACAACGAGAAAAGAAAGGCCAGCCAATAGAAAAAATTCAATTTTTTTAATAGATAAAGAGATCCAACGGTGGAGATTAAGCGCCAGTAAAATGACGATATCTTGAGATCTAGATGTCAGATTGGGCTGAAATTTTGAGGTATGTTTGTCTTTTCCCCCCTCTACGGTTGGATCTTTAAATAGAGGTATGGAAATGGGCGGAAATTTGAAGCTCTCTCCAAGGATTTGGCCAGGAAGGACACAACGGATGCTTTAGAAGTCGACAGTTCTTGGTTCTGCACTCAAATTTGTAAGTTTCTGGTTTGTATTTCAATCTTCTTCTTGAACAATTCTAAAACGCAAGGCATGGGCGAAATGTAGATGCCCTATAAGTTGGTTTTGAATGAAATTAGTACTGCATTTTGATTCTGATTCAAGATATGATTTTTGATATATAATTCTACATCAATTTAGAATATTTCTGCATCATTAGATTTTTAATTTAGGGTCGGATATCATTCCCCAAATTCTTCACTTTATCTCTCTAGGTTAATTTTTCTAGTTTCTCTCTCTAGATTTTTATTTTTATTATTTAGGAATTTAGTTTAATATATAAAAACGTAAAAATAAAATTTGATTCAAAAATTCATCCATCTTGAAGTCCAAATTAAAAGTCCCTTTCTTGATTATTTAATGCCCAATTTTAATTCATAAAAATTTTCATAAAATTTTATAATAATTGGGAAATTAATAATCCGAATTAATCTGAACTTAAAATTGAAATATTTCTATCTTGAGCTTTCTGATCGAAATATTTAAAATCAAAATGAAGTCTTACTTGATTTTGCTTAATTAAAAACATTATTAAGCATGATTAGGATTTATAAATTGAAAAATTAATTCATCTTTGAATTAATTCATTGAAATTGGATAAAAATTCTTATTTGTTGCCTCCCTGTGGTTTGACCCCTTGCTTGCTCTATATTCTATATTTAGTGATTAAGGGAAATTATAATTTTTATTGTATAAGTCTAAACGCCAAATCATTGACATATTTACACGAATTTTTGGGGTTATCAATTGGCGCCGTTGCCGGGGAGGCACGGTTTAAATTTTAAATTTATTTTTCAGAATTTTAAACAAATAGTGGAAATTGCAAAACTTGCCATTTCTCTCTATCTTATATTTGATTTTTCTTGTTAATCTAAGCTGATTGTCTTGCTATTTGTGTGTTTGACATTGCATGAACGGTAGGAGGTCCTTAAAACCCTATCTAGTGAACCTTGAGACAATCAGTAGAAGTCCTAGCCTTGATAATATTTCTGAGAGCTCTGAGGGGGAAAATCAACACATTTGTGAGAGAATGGAGGATAACCAAAATTGTAGAGCTGAACAAGAAATTAGAAGAATGAGATTCAGAGAGTTTTCTAATCCTGCAGAGAGTGAAACTTACACTAAAATTTTTACTCCTTTACCTGAAACTGTTAACTTTAGAATTGACCCGAATATGATCAATCAATTACCTACGTTTTATGTACGATTTAATGAGGAGCCTTATGAGTTTTTAGAAGAGTATAACCAGATACGTTCTGCTTGTAGTTATGCAGGTGTTCCTCAGTAAATTCTCAAACTCAGGCTATTTCAATTTTCTTTGAAAGATAGGGCCAAAGAGTGGTTCAAAGGGGTAGGTCAAGAATTTAAATCATGGAGTGAGATGCAATCTAGCTTTTTAAAGAAATTCTATTCTTATGGAAAGACCACTTCAATTAGGATGGCTATAAGAGATTTCTATCAAGGAACTGACACTCTTGGAGAAGCATGGGAGAGATTTATGTCACTTACTAGGAAGTGCCCACATCATGGAATTCCATCTCATGAATTAGTTCAAAATTTTATATGGTGGATTGAATGATCAGGAACGGCATCTAGTGGATATATCTAGTGGAGGAATGTTCTTTGACGCTCATGCATATCAACCCATGAAACTTATGGAAAAGTTAGTGGAAGATTGGACATATCGTCAAAGTTTTTCGTACACTAACCGAAATGCAGGTCCAAAGCGTGGAGGAATCATTGATGTCAAAGGAGTTGAGCCAAATTTTTAGGCTTATCACCGGCACTACGAGCGGAGCTGCAGACGCTGCGTGCGTTGTTGCGGGCACTATGGGCACTGTGTGCGACATTGCGGGCGTTGCTTGCGGAGTTGCAAGCAGAGCTGGGGGCGATGCGTGCAGCATTGCGCACGCTGTGTGCGGCGCTATGGGCTATGCGTCCTGCGCGCGGGCTGTGGGGGGTCTGGGTGGGGCACACCAGCCTGGCGCACGTGTCTGTAAGCCCAATGGAACCAAGGTATAGGGGCACAAGCACATGCTACAAGCCGATGACCCATGCACAAGCGTGGGCGCGACGCAGCGTTGTGCGCGCAAGTGTGTGATTGGGGCCCCATCAAGCCATCCTCGAGCCACTCGCGGGCCACCATCGAACCAGCCTTGAGCCACCCTTCCTGGCCGCCCATGGCGCACATCCGACGCACCACCAGCGCCCGCCAGCAAGGCTCAAAGGGACGAGGGACAGGGGGGGGGACCTAGAATGGGGACTCGATCAGCCATTTTTTATGGATCGCCAAAGCTCCACCGTCCAGTGGTGGATCAATGCCAAACTTTCAGAAATGTGCAGATTTTTCACGTAGAATCCATTTCCAAAAAAAATCGGCCATAAATTTTGAGTTTGGCTCAGAGATGGGCGTAGCACCCCTTTTGCCATCGCTCGCCACCGCACGAGCCCCCCCAAAGGCTGGGGTGCAAGCACGATCTCCAAAATGGCTGAACAGAATGCGTAGAAATTTATAGCAACTACAGATTTTTCACAAAGAATCCATTGCTAAAAAAGTCGCCCAGAAGAAATGAGTTTTTCGTGGAGATTGGCAGAGCACCCCTTTACTGCCGCTCGCAACTGCACGAGCGCCCCCCCCCACAAAGGCTAGGGGTGCAACGACGATCTCCAAAATGGCTGAACAGAATGCGCCAAAATTTTCAGCAACGTGCAGATTTTTCACATAGAATCCATTTCCAAAACAATCGCCCAAAAACAATGAGTTTTGCTCAAAGATTGATGGAGCACCCCTTTCGCCAACACTCACCGCCGCACGAGTCCCCCCAAAAGGCTGGGGGTGCAATGGCGATCTCGCAAACAGCTGAACTGAATGCACTGAAATTTATATAGCATCTTCCTTGCACCGAGAGCAACCTCTCAACAAAATTTCAGCCAAACCGAGGCCTACAGCTCCATAAAATGGTTTTGAAGGTTTTGCTTTAAAGGGAACCCCCTTCTTCCGGCATCCGTTGGGCACCAAATTGTGGAAGAGACTCTATTATAGCAAACTAGAACGGCACAACAAATTTCAGCCCAATTAAATGTCAACAGCTCGGGGTCGCCATGTTGTTATCTTAAAGGGCCTCCCTCATCCGGCCTCTAGTGGGCACCAAATTTTTTGTGCGTCTTTGTAATAGCAATCTAGAGCCACACACAAAATTTGAGCCGAAAACAAGGCTTAGAGCATAGCTAACCACCAACCAAATTTTATGTTCTTTGTTCTCTTCATCTCTTTTATACACCAAATTTGGAGACAATTTTTATCACATACAGATGGTTGGGTCGAGTCGGGTCGGGTCAATCTAGCCGGTCAGGTCGGGTCGGGTTGGTCGGGTCGGGCCAGGCCAGATTTGGTGGAACCCATCTTACGGACCGGCTCGGTCTCACAAGTCTTACAGAAGGGTCGTGTGAGGCGGTTCAGTTCGGCCATGCCTGTCATACGATTCAGTTCGGCCCCGTCACACCCACCGGCGACACCCGTCAGGTCCGTTCAGTCGAAGGCGTCACACGGAGCAATCTTATCGATCCCTTATACCTGTCCCGTGACATAGCAGCTTCATGTGGGTCGCGTCGTGTCGGGTGGGGTCCGGTCAGGTCCAGAACGGTCGAGACGGACCGTTTCGGGTTGGGTCGGGTTTGGTCCGGTTGGGTCGGGTCAGGTCAGGTCGGGCCGGGCCGGATCGGGTCCGGCCCGTCATAAATGTACCTTGCATCGCCCCACTATGCGGGTCTGTTCGGTCCAAGATGTCGAACGGAGCCATCGTATCTGTCCATGGCTTTTCCCATCATTACACCTATCTGTTTTTCAATTCTATCCATAGTAATCTGGGGTTCAACCCCTCTAACATCCAACAGTCCACCTTTCCGAGGGGTAACCCTAACATGATCGGAGGCATCTTGGTGATAGGCTAAATTATCGGACATTTTTTGTAGTAGTGCCATAGCTTCATCTTCATACATGTCAGCTATTGCTCCTCCACTCGAGATATCAACTCTGCCTCTCTCCACATCATTTAAGCCTTCATAGAAAATTTGCACTAACTCCCATTTTTGAATGCCATTGTGGGGGCACTTCCTAATGAGCCCCATCAATCTCTCCCATGCTTCGCTAAATGTATCATTTCCCTGCTGAAAATTTCTAATTTCTCTTCTGAAAGAATTTGTCCTAGCCACTGTATAATATCTTTTAAGAAGCTCTTCTCCATATCATTCCATGATTCAAAATTTGTTCCCAATGTTCTAAACCAATCCTTGGCTCTATCCTTAAGGGCATGAGGGAATAGTTTCATTCTCACAACTTCCTTTGAAATTCTGGGGTAAGTGCAACTATCACATGCTTCATAAAATTTTTCTAAGAAGTCATAGGGCTCTTCGTTTGCCTTCCCCAAAAAGGACGGTAATAGCTGAAATTGGTGTGGATCGATTCTAAACATCACATCTTCTCCAATCGGGGCAGATATCCTGGTTAAGATGGGGGTTTCTGCTGGTGTGGAATACTCTCTAATCCTCCTCCGTCCATCGTTAACTACCTCAGGGTTTCCTGTTCCATTACCTATTGGGTCCATTGGTATGGGTCTAATCAATATCTCCTCTACAAATGTGGGTTCGGTGAAAGACGACTCGGGTGTGGTGGAATCTACTACAGGGGGATTTCTGTCACTGCTCCCTGATTCAAATCCAGACCTAAGCTTCATACAAAACCACTAATTCAAACACAACACTCGTTAGTCGTTAAAAACTAAATACCGTCTTAAATCAAAATCAATAATAAGGAGACTTAACAAACTCGTGAGCAACAATTAACCACTGTGTTTACAAATAAAAATATGTTGAATTCTTAAGTGTTGCCTCCCCGGCAGCGGCGCCAATTGATAAGCCAAAAATAGGGGTGAAAATTACGCAAATTTTTAGCCCTTGTCGTTGTGAATTTTTGGCTTATGCAATAAAATTTATAAAACTCTACTTAATATGTATAGTGATAAGTATGAGTGTCGTCCAAGGGAGGCAAGTAGGGATTTCAATTTGATTTAATTTTTGGTGTTTTAGATCCTAATTAGAGTGAATTTGATCTTCAATGAGGATCAAGTCACCCTAATTTTATAAATTTAGAGAGGGGGGTAGGAGAGATGGGAAGATTAGAAGAATTAAGAGCTCTAAATTTCCTTCTTTGATCCTAATTAAAGGATCCAAGAAATCATTTAGAGAGGTTGAAAGAGGGTTCTTAAAATGAGTTGGGTTGATTTTTCAGATTGATAATTCAGAACTAAAATGGGGTAAATTGAGACTTCTAAAAATTAAAACTAAATTTTTATAATTTTCTTTGTAATGCAATTGAATGCCCAGGTAAAATTCCTCAATTTCGCCTCTCAATCCTAATCAGGGCTTGTACATGCCGCTCAAGCCAAGCGATTTAGAAGTTCAGACTAGAATGGAGATGAAGAAACAAACAACTTAACCTATTTCATTCAAAATGCACAAAAGTTTGAATACAATGAAAGAAAAAAATACCAAAACTGTTGATCCAGGCTGGGACTCCTCTCTGTCTTGCAGCTGTGATGAAGCACCCTCCAGAATGAGCTCCCCCTCTCGAAATTTAGCTTTTATACTTAGGTTATAGGGTAAAAATCACCATTTTACCCCCGTTTAGTACTTAATATTTATCTATCAATGTAGGCTAGATCTGAATGATCTAACCGTACAGATAGAAAGAGGGGATCAAGACGAACAAATCTATAAAAAATCATCTCAATCGAACTTCAGGATCAAAAGTTATTAATAAATCAATTTTAAACCAATTTAATCCATTGGATTTAAAATTGATTTATTTATTAGTTCCGTTTTTAAACACGCAATGACGTGTCGCTCTCTCATTGGCTGGCGATTTTGAATCCTCCTTTTTCAGAAAAGTCCTTAAAAGCCTGGAATCGCTTTTGGACGCCGCCCACACGTAATTACGTCTATGCCCCTGGCGCACTCCCTCTCCTCCGATTTCTCCTAAAACATTAAAAATATATATTAAAAATTGCAATAAAACCCTAAATGATTTTAAATAGGATCTTTACGCCTGCCGTGGCGACCGAGAGGTGTTTTAGGGTCTTTTGCAACTAAACGTTGCAAAAAGGCCCCAAAAAGTCTAGAAATTGCATAAATACATTTTTTCTCCTATTAATATGCCCTTTTTTCATAGAATAAATGCATTTCTTCTTGAAATAAATCCCAGAAAATTCCTAAAAATTCGTAAAAAATTCTAGAAAATTCTAGAAAATTCCCTGTTTAATTCCCATGTTGATAAATGTCGAAATAAACTTTTGAATGTGCCATTTTCATCCAAAAATAATTATTTCGAGCTTCAATAAATCCTTAAAAATTCATATAATTAACAGAAAATTAGGGAAAAATCAGAAATTACTTAGAAGCATTATTTTTGTGTAAATATATGATAACAACCCAAATTTAAGCCTTTTAAATGCATAAATCATGCTAATAACATGAAATAAAGACCGAAATTAGGGTGTTATCATATACCCCCCTACTTAGACATTGCTAGTCCCTTAGCAACATCTATGTACTTTGCTGAATTATCATCTCTTTCATCCTGTAAGTTAGACAACAAGTGTGGGAAGTGTTAAGTGTATCAATCACAAGCCGAACTAAAACACTACATGACATTTTGAGCTCCGACCTTTTCAGGAATGTGGGGTTTCTCTCTCCTTGGCTTGGATGCCTAAGTGGATGAGAAGGGAGTGTACTTGTTTCTAGGTATAACGCTATACCCCTCAGGTAAACTCTCTCCACTCATGTGCAGCTGGCCTCACATCTCTAGCGAGCAAGATCACTCTCTCCCGGGGTGACGGCCACCTAGTACTTGCCTCTCCATTAGCCTTTTCTCTTTCCTAAGAATAGAAGAAGCCATTTCCTCCTCTGTTGAGCACAGAATATTGAACACAACGAGAAGAATATATGATAGAGTTGTGATGGGGGAGAATGAGACTTTGTGAAAGAATTAGGGTGAGCATGAACAATGAGAGATTTATGGTCCAACGGGTGCTGTGCTACCTTGGATAACCTACTCCCAAGATTTTTAGAGGAAGTGAGGGAGATAGAAGAGATGAGACCAATGTGATGATATAGAGAATAAAGACCATCTTGCCCTAAATTGAAAGTCAAAACCAGAAATGGTGCAAGTCAAACCCCTCCTTTCTCTTTGTCTTCTTCTCATTCCTCTTGTCTTTTTTTTTTCTTTTTTTTTTTTCAAACTCCTTTTTTTTCGCTTCTTTTTTTTTTGTATATCAAACAAAGAGGATAACAACAAATGAAACACTTTCCATGACTTGAATGGTTTTTTAAATATTTTATCACAACTAGCATGAGTGTCATAACAATCACATTGGTCTATGGAGAAGCGATAGAAGAACGAGATTTAGATGATGCAGAACAAATTATTGACAGAAAAGATACAAAGAGGCAGTATCGTAGTGATACCGTGGAAAGGGAGATAGACGTACTTGGGAGATAAGCATATCCTCGGTAGCGGAAGCAAGGTGGTGAAGTCAAGTTGTGATGGATATGGCGTGAAGCGTGTGGAACAATAAGGTGAATGAAGTGGTGGATTCCGTGCATAGGACTCGGAGAATGGCTGCTCACTATTTTGGAATGAAAGTAGGCTAATGGGGAGACGAAATGCATAAGTGGGATCGGCTATTAGAGTTGATGGAATGGGGGCTCTCAGTTCACTCGTCACTCCCCTTTGAAGCATAGAGCTTCTACCCTTGACTTTCCATCATCTAATCACCTACTAGACACTCTCCCCAATTTGAAATTGAACCCACATTGCTCAAAATCACTTGTTCCACCTCAAACATGCTCATGATCCGCTCTAGGAGCTTAACTTCTCTACACATGTTCCCAAACCATTGGATGAAAATTTCTGATTCATCTAGAGGCATGTTAATTATTTTTATAGGCAGGTTCAATTCATATAATATTCCTCAAAACTAAATGTATAAGTCATAGTTGACCAGTTTAAATGAACTAGCTCCCCCCCTTCTAAAACATGCATGGTCCTCAATGCATAACTAAGAAAATAATGAAAATAAAAATTGAGGGAGAGAATGGCAAACAGTGGGGATGGACGTGTGGCTCGCCGTTGAGATGATAGATATAAAATCCTGAAATAAGTTGTGTTGCGTCGTACATCATGATTGCTCCAACTTGGTCAACATCCTGATAAAAAACACAACAACACAACTGATAGAGGTTGCACATGAAAAATAATATTTGAAGTCTTTAAACATAGAAATTGAAGAGAGAATTCAAGTTGAGGACTTGGGTCCTAAAATATCAGGTTGTGGACAAATCTTCAAAACCGCTCCCCCTTATGGTAAGGTTGCATCCCTTGATTCCTCCTTCATGTGGGTTCCACCTACTTGGTACAGCTAAAGAAATAGGAAAAAAACATAAAGGAGAACTGGAAAAGGATCCCAGTTCCCATTAGAAAAAGCAGAATAAATCGAACTAAAGATCGTCTCAATCATAAAGCTAAACTCAAAGGACTTTGTATGAGAAACTCAATTCCCATGTGTACATACCTATATTTAAGAATAGGTTTCCTTGTAATTTTGGTCCACAAATGTAAAACATTTAAGAGATCAAATGCAAAGAAAACGTTACTAGAAGATTGCCATTTCAATTCAAATAAATGATCACGCCAATCTGTAAAAAGAATTTTGCATAAGAAAGGTTCAACCTCAACTTCATCACAAATTTTTTTCATCCTTGTCCTAGGTTGAAATTTAAATAATTCATTTGGCGTATTGCAAGGTTCTTTTCCATTTCTATATCCATCAATACCATCCTCATGGAAGCCTTCAAATTGCTATTTTCCTTCACATGATTTCTGTCATCAAGAAACAACATGTAGATGTTAGAGATTATTTCATCCACTTCTTCCATTGAGATCCTTGATTCCCAAAATTATCCTTGCACAATTTTCCAAAAGAATCATGTCTTGAAAATTCTTTCATTTCTTCTCCATTCCTATTATATATGGGTTTACATACAATTCCAGTACATAGTGCTTCTGGAAATGGAATAGGAGGTTGATACTCTTCCAAATGAGGATGGGTGTTTGCAAACTGAACTTCCTCATCTCTTTCCATCGTTTCTCGCATGTCATCCTGAAAATTTAACTTAGAAGCATCTGATTGTGATTCCTCATACCCATATATTTCCTCTTCATAAAAATGTAAATTCAAGATTTCAGAAATCTCCATCTTAATAATTTTCATTTTTCTGAGAAAATAATCTTCCTCGAGGGGACCACTTTCTGCTAATAAATCCTTCAAAAATTTACAAATATCTTTCTCCATATGTAAGATCCTTAAGAAGTATTCTCCCCTTTCATGAAAATCATTTGTTTTAGTAGGAAACCCTCTAATCATATCATGAAGTAGACTCATTTTGGAAAGACATTCATGTTTGAAAACATCCTCATATTCAAGAAAATAATTCATCATAAACTGGTCACTCTCTTCGGAGTCATCAAGTTGAGAAATTTTCTGTTGAATCCTTTCAAACTCATTAACAAACACATGATGCTCGTTGGAAAATGAAGATGATGCATTTTCAAAATCGATTGTAGAGGAAAGTACTAAAGATGGTGATTGACCCCACTCATAGTGTGGATATTCCAAAGGGGATATGGCATGAGTGTGGAAGCCATGATTGTGGTTATTATGACGAGAAAATTTAGGGGTCGTCACCTCACTAGATTTAGGATAATATGAATGCTCATAAAGATTGGGGAAGGCCTCATTTGAATGGTCACAATCATACGTATAAGGATTGATGCCACAATAATTTTTTTCATCATGATGCCAGGAATCTCCAAGATCAAGAAAATATTCACATTGTGAATTTTCATAAAGACAATGATCATGGTGATAATTTTGATGCAACTCATAATAATAAGAACTTTTCCATCATAGTGAGACATGGCTGCTTCATATGCTTAAAAAAATTATCTATTGTAAGCAATACAATGTAGTGCAATAATAAAAATTAGATGAATACTAAGCACTTTAGAGAAAATTAAACCAAAATCGATTTTGAAAATTTTAAAGCACTCAATTGATAGAAATGATTACCAATTGAATTTCCTTAACGTTGTCTCCAGCGGCGCCACTGATAAGCCGAAAATAGGGGTGAAAATTACTAAATTTTTTAGTTGTCGTTGTGAATTTTTGGCTTATGCAATAAAATTTATAAAACTCTACTTAATATGTATAGTGGTAAGTATGAGTGTCGTCCAAGGGAGGCAAGTAGGAATGTCAATTTGATTTTATTTTTGGTGTTTTAGATCCTAATTAGAGTGAATTTGATCTTCAATGAGGATCAAGTCACCCTAATTAGGATCTAAAACACCAAAAATAAAATCAAATTGACATTCCTACTTGCCTCCCTTGGACGACACTCATACTTATCACTATACATATTAAGTAGAGTTTTATAAATTTTATTGCATAAGCCAAAAATTCACAACGACAAGGGCTAAAAAAATTTGCGTAATTTTCACCCCTATTTTCGGCTTATCAATTGGCGCCGCTGCCGGGGAGACAACGCTAAGGAAATTCAATTGGTAATCATTTCTATCAATTGAGTGCTTTAAAATTTTCAAAATCGATTTTGGTTTAATTTTCTCTAAAGTGCTTAGTATTCATCTAATTTTTATTATTGCACTACATTGTATTGCTTACAATAGAGTATGGTTATATTAAATTATGGTTATATAAAGTATGGTTATATGATAACACCCTAATTTCGGTCTTTATTTCATGTTATTAGCATGATTTATGCATTTAAAAGGCTTAAATTTGGGTTGCTATCATATATTTACACAAAAATAATGCTTCCAAGTAATTTCTGATTTTTCCCTAATTTTCTGTTAATTATATGAATTTTTAAGGATTTATTGAAGCTCGAAATAATTATTTTTGGATGAAAATGGCACATTCAAAAGTTTATTTCGACATTTATCAACATGGGAATTAAACAGGGAATTTTCTAGAATTTTCTAGAATTTTTTACGAATTTTTAGGAATTTTCTGGGATTTATTTCAAGAAAAAATGCATTTATTCTATGAAAAAAGGGCATATTAATAGGAGAAAAAATGTATTTATGCAATTTCTAGACTTTTTGGGGCCTTTTTGCAACGTTTCGTTGCAAAAAGACCCTGAAAACACCTCTCGGTCGCCACGGCAGGCGTAAAGATCCTATTTAAAATCATTCAGGGTTTTATTGCAATTTTTAATATATATTTTTAATGTTTTAGGAGAAATCGGAGGAGAGAGAGTGCGCCAGGCATATACGCAATTACTTTTGGCAAGGCCCAAAAGCAATTCCAGGCTTTTTAAGGACTTTTCTGCAAAAAGGAGGATTCAAAATGCGCCAGCCAATGAGAGAGCGACACGTCATTGCGTGTTTAAAAACGAAACTAATAAATAAATCAATTTTAAATCCAATGGATTAAATTGGTTTAAAATTGATTTATTAATAACTTTTGATCCTGAAGTCCGATTGAGATGATTTTTTATGGATTTGTTCGTCTTGATCCCCTCTTTCTATCTGTACGGTTAGATCATTCAGATCTAGCCTACATTGATAGATAAATATTAAGTACTAAACGGGGGTAAAATGGTGATTTTTACCCTATAACCTAAGTATAAAAGCTAAATTTCGAGAGGGGGAGCTCATTCTGGAGGGTGCTTCATCACAGCTGCAAGACAGAGAGGAGTCCCAGCCTGGATCAACAGTTTTGGTATTTTTTTCTTTCATTGTATTCAAACTTTTGTGCATTTTGAATGAAATAGGTTAAGTTGTTTGTTTCTTCATCTCCATTCTAGTCTGAACTTCTAAATCGCTTGGCTTGAGCGGCATGTACAAGCCCTGATTAGGATTGAGAGGAGAAATTGAGGAATTTTACCTGGGCATTCAATTGCATTACAAAAGAAAATTATAAAAAATTTAGTTTTAATTTTTAGAAGTCTCAATTTACCCCATTTTAGTTCTGAATTATCAATCTGAAAAATCAACCCAACTCATTTTAAGAACCCTCTTTCAACCTCTCTAAATGATTTCTTGGATCCTTTAATTAGGATCAAAGAAGGAAATTTAGAGCTCTTAATTCTTCTAATCTTCCCATCTCTCCTACCCCCCTCTCTAAATTTATAAAATTAGGGTGACTTGATCCTCATTGAAGATCAAATTCACTCTAATTAGGATCTAAAACACCAAAAATTAAATCAAATTGAAATCCCTACTTGCCTCCCTTGGACGACACTCATACTTATCACTATACATATTAAGTAGAGTTTTATAAATTTTATTGCATAAGCCAAAAATTCACAACGACAAGGGCTAAAAATTTGCGTAATTTTCACCCCTATTTTTGGCTTATCAATTGGCGCCGCTGCCGGGGAGGCAACACTTAAGAATTCAACATATTTTTATTTGTAAACACAGTGGTTAATTGTTGCTCACGAGTTTGTTAAGTCTCCTTATTATTGATTTTGATTTAAGACGGTATTTAGTTTTTAACGACTAACGAGTGTTGTGTTTGAATTAGTGGTTTTGTATGAAGCTTAGGTCTGGATTTGAATCAGGGAGCAGTGACAGAAATCCCCCTGTAGTAGATTCCACCACACCCGAGTCGTCTTTCACCGAACCCACATTTGTAGAGGAGATATTGATTAGACCCATACCAATGGACCCAATAGGTAATGGAACAGGAAACCCTGAGGTAGTTAACGATGGACGGAGGAGGATTAGAGAGTATTCCACACCAGCAGAAACCCCCATCTTAACCAGGATATCTGCCCCGATTGGAGAAGATGTGATGTTTAGAATCGATCCACACCAATTTCAGCTATTACCGTCCTTTTTGGGGAAGGCAAACGAAGAGCCCTATGACTTCTTAGAAAAATTTTATGAAGCATGTGATAGTTGCACTTACCCCAGAATTTCAAAGGAAGTTGTGAGAATGAAACTATTCCTCATGCCCTTAAGGATAGAGCCAAGGATTGGTTTAGAACATTGGGAACAAATTTTGAATCATGGAATGATATGGAGAAGAGCTTCTTAAAAAGATATTATACAGTGGCTAGGACAAATTCTTTCAGAAGAGAAATTAGAAATTTTCAGCAGGGAAATGATACATTTAGCGAAGCATGGGAGAGATTGATGGGGCTCATTAGGAAGTGCCCACAATGGCATTCAAAATGGGAGTTAGTGCAAATTTTCTATGAAGGCTTAAATGATGTGGAGAGAGGCAGAGTTGATATCTCGAGTGGAGGAGCAATAGCTGACATGTATGAAGATGAAGCTATGGCACTACTACAAAAAATGTCCGATAATTTAGCCTATCACCAAGATGCCTCCGATCATGTTAGGGTTACCCCTCGGAAAGGTGGACTGTTGGATGTTAGAGGGGTTGAACCCCAGATTACTATGGATAGAATTGAAAAACAGATAGGTGTAATGATGGGAAAAGCCATGGAAAAGATGAATGAAAAATAATCTCACTATGGCAAGGTCAGAATAGCGGAAGAGCACCCAACCAAATAAATCGATGTGAAATGTGCTCAAGTGATAGCCACACCGGAGAAGAATGCCCTATGATATCAGAAGTGAATGCCATAGGCAGGCAAGAAGGAGCAATGTCCAATGGGGAACTAGAGGAAACTTAGGAGGACAGGATGGAACAACAACAACCGACCACCCCAACAACAGTTCCAATCCAAGGCGAACAATCCCCAACACCAACAACATTATCAACCTTACAAATTTTTCAGATCCCACTAATGCGACTCTCACCAAGGTCATCGAGGAGCTGCAAGAAGACAAGAAGAGGATGCTCAAGCTTTTGAAGAAATGGAGGAGAGGCATCGGAGGGAGATGGAGAAGCTCAAGGCGGAGATCTGCCTTCAAAGCGGTCAACAATTTGCACGGGGGAGCACCGCAAGGTACGTGTGAAGACCCTATGAAGATGGGCGCCAAATCAGGTAAACTCCCTACTCAGGCCTGTATTAATCCTAGCAATTTACTTTATGTTGATGACATGTGTAGTGTAGTTAATGAGCATATTCATGACATGCATGCATTGACTGAACAACAAGAAATAGGAGAGCTGAGTGCTATATCAAAACTTAGGAGTGGGAAAGAGTTGGCTAATCCATTTGCAGCTATAGAGAAACGAAATGAAGTGGAGGATAAGTTAGAGGAAGTAGAAAAGGATGAGGATGAAGGGTAGAGGAAAATCTGGAAAAGGAACCCAACCCCAAAACATATTGCCCACCTATCCCTTTCCCTAGTGCCTTACAAGCGAAGAAAGAAAAATCGAAAGACAGCCCACTTCTTGAGTATTTGAAAGAGGCTACGGTCGAAATTCCTGTTTTAGATGCGATCCAGTACATCCCTGATTATTCCAAATTTGTGAAAAACCTGTGTACACCTCCTAGGAAGCAAAAGAGGATTCAACTTTCTGAGAATATTAGTTCAATTTTTCTGCATGAATTACCTCAAAAGCGCAAGGATCCGGGAGCACCAGTGATCAAATGCGAAATTAGGGGGGAAGTATTCACCAAAGCTTTACTTGATTCAGGAGCAAGTGTGAATATCATGCCTAAGGCCCTACTTGAGACTTTTAAATTTGGTGAATTACAACCTGTAAATTTAGAATTGCAGTTAGCGGACGGATCAATTAGAAGACCGTGTGGACAGTTGGTGGATGTGGTGATGAAAGTAGAAAAGTGTTCATTTCCTGTCGATTTTATAGTAGTGGATGTAAAAATTTCAGGAAAAATTAGTCATGCACCGATTATTTTAGGACGGCCATTCCTAGCTACCGCAAGAGTGAACACAGATTGGAATGCACGAAAAATCAAATTGCGCATGGGAAAAGAAGAGGTTGAGTTACCAATCTCTCAATTGATGAAGTATCCCAATAGTAGCTAGGAAGACATTTATACATGTTCCCTAGATGATGAAAATGATGAATGCCATGTTATAGGGAAAGTAATCTATGAGGTGATGGCGGTGAATGAGAGTGCCTATGAGGGGGAGAAGGACGACCATGGTGAAATGAAGGGTGAAAACATGAATAACTACAGATCTACGCCCACTGAAGAATTAGAATTGAAACCTCTTCCTTCTCACCTTAAATATGTTTTTTTAGGTCCAAGAAAGACATATCCAGTAATTATCTCTTCAACCCTCACTTTAGAGCAGGAAGTTAACCTATTAGATGTCTTACGACAGCATAAGAGCGCTATTGGATGGACCATAGACGACATCAAGGGAATTAGTCCTGATATCTGTCAGCATAGAATTTTTATCGAGGAAGGATCCAAACCATCAGTTCAGCATCAACGTAGATTAAATCCTTATCTTTACGATGTGGTGTCGAAGGAGATTACCAAATGGCTGAAGGCAGGATTCATTTACCCAATTTCAGATAGTAAGTGGGTGAGTCCAATTCATGTGGTACCTAAAAAAACAGGGATTACTGTCCAAAAGAATCAGGATGGAGAAGAGATCCAGACGAGGGTAGCATCGAGTTGGCGAGTATGCATAGATTACCGAAAGTTAAATCTAGCAACAAAAAAAGACCATTATCCTCTACCTTTCATTGATCAAATACTTGAAAAATTAGCTGGACAGAGTTTTTATTGTTTCTTGGATGGGTACTCAGGATATAATCAAATTAGCATTCATGAAAGTGACCAAGATAAAACTATGTTCACATGTCCTTTAGGAACATTTGCTTTTAGAAAAATGCCATTTGGACTTTGTAATGCACCAGCAACCTTTCAAAGGTGTATGAGTGCAATGTTTTTTGATTTAATTGGTACATGTCTTGAAGTTTTCATGGATGACTTTTCCGTGTTTGGTGAATCTTTTGGGTCTTGTTTGTCTAACTTGGATAAAGTGTTACAGATTTGCGAAGAAAACAAGTTAGTGCTCAGTTGGGAGAAATCCCATTTTGTGGTGGACAGGGTGATCGTCTTAGGTCATCATATCAGCGAGGAGGGGCTGGCTGTGGACAAGGCAAAGAGCGAGATCATCAAGGAGCTTCCACTGCCATCGACCTAAAGCAACTTAGGGGTTTTTGGGCCATGCCGGCTTTATCGTCGTTTTAATTAAAGATTTTGCCAAAGTGGCTAAACCTCTCACTTTGCTTCTATCTAAAGACAAAGAACTTATTTTGAATGATGAATGCAATTTGGCTTTTAATTTGATTAAAGAAGCATTAGTTACGGCTCCCATCTTACAAGCTCCAAATTGGAGTGAACCCTTTGAGATTTTTTGTGATGCTTCAGATTATGCAGTGGGAGCTGTGTTGGGACAACGCAAAGACAAGAAACCGACAGCTATTTATTATGCAAGTAAGACTCTCGACGCCGCTCAGGTAAATTACTCTACCACAGAGAAGGAATTACTTGCAATCGTCTTTGCTTTGGATAAATTTCGATCTTACCTAATAGGGAGTAAGATTATAATCTTTTCAGATCATGCTGCACTTAGACATTTGTTAAGTAAGAAAGAGACAAAACCTAGATTAATGAGATGGATCCTACTTATGCAAGAATTCGATATTGAAATTAAAGACAGGCGGGGAGTGGATAATGGTGCGGCTGATCACCTCTCCCGCCTATCATTGCCAGCCCTAACTCCCATCACAGATTCTTTTCCTGATGAGCATATTTTAGAAATTTCTACACGGAAATTGCCTTGGTATGCTCATATAGTAAACTACTTAGTAATCGGGCAATTGCCTCAAGGTTGGGATTATGATGATAGAAAAAAGTTTTTTAAGGATATCAAGTATTACTATTGGGATGAGCCTGAATTATTTAGATTAGGCGTCGATCAAATTTTTAGGAGATGTATACCCGAGGATGAACAATGGAGAGTCTTGGAATCATGTCACTCATCCTTATGGAGGACACTACGCCCAAGATAACGGCACATAAGGTCCTACAATGTGGATTTTATTGGCCTCATCTTCATCGGGATGCATATGAATTCTGCAAGAGATGCATTCGATGTCAAGCGGTGGTCAATGTAAGTCGCAATGCCGCTATGCCTTTAAACCCTATCCTTGAAGTTGAGTTGTTTGATCTTTGGGGCATTGATTTCATGGGACCCTTTCCTCCTTCTTTGGGCTATGAATATATTTTGGTAGGTGTAGATTATGTCTCTAAGTGGGTAGAAGCCATACCAACACGAAAAAATGATCATAAAGAAGTTGTTAAATTTGTCAAGGATAATATTTTCTCTCGGTTTGGATGCCCACGAGCCATTATTAACGATGGTGGAACTCATTTCAATAACAACGTCTTTAAAGAGTTGTTAAACGATATGGAGTTCATCATCGCTTACCACTCCGTATCATCCTCAAGCCAATGGCCAAGTGGAAGTCTCCAATAGAGAAATAAAAAAAATCTTGAAGAAAATTATTAACCCTAATGGAAAGGATTGGTCGAGCAAATTGCCGGATGCGTTATGGGCATATCGGACGGCATATAAAACCCCGTTAGGAATGTCGCCATTCAGGTTGGTGTTTGGAAAAGCTTGT